>NW_027150607.1:0-432500 GCF_001643675.1 Monocercomonoides exilis | reverse complement strand
TAAAATCAAGCAGTTCTCCAAAAATGGATTCATTGCATCCAAATCAAACTACTTCACTCCACATAACCATATACTATACTGCCTCACAACACACATTCACTACTAGCATAGCACTCTCTCACAACAACTTCTCAGACACATCGATTTTATTAGAGTCATCTTCATCTCTTCATCCAACATTATTACACATCAGACTCAAAGACTCAAACAACTCACTTTATTATTCGACCCATCTGATCAGCCATTGCTACCAGAAGATGTTTTCATAAAACATGTATTGCTTGACCCTTATATACAATCACATGTTGCTTTTCATTCTCATCAGACCCAACAAACCCATCCCTTTTGAACCACCTTCATTTATACTTCACACTCTGTGAGTTTCTGTATAATCATGCAAAGGTATTTCATTCAAAGAGACACATACATATTATTCCCATTCAAATACCATATACTATCTTCCTTAACATACAAAGCCTACCCACCTATTTGCTATACATATGACATAATACTATATACATATATATACAATAGACCACTATTACACAACGCCTCAGTATCATAGACAGCCCCCTATATAAATTTTTCATTCAGAATCCACTTTTTTTCCTATGGAGTTTTATATACAAGTCACACTTCTATACTAACCCCATATCACATAAGCCCTGGCTCAGACTATCCTCACCAGACAACTTTTGTCGAAAAAAAATGAAGTCAGAAAAAAAATTTTTTCGGGGGGTGTCCCCCTAAGTATACTTCCGTAAAAATCCCCGACAGCCCGCACCAAAAACACCATCTTTTCCAAAAAACTCATAGACTCAATTACACTACGCCCAGGTTTTCGCGTTTTTTTCCCTTTTTCATACTAGAATTACACTACGAAAACGACCTCATCGAAAAACCTGCTTTGATACTAAAAAATCTCAAAATTACACTACGCCACCAAAACCTCGGCGTAGTGTAATAAGGATGATTTTGATACTAGAAAATATCGGCTAGTATCAAAAGTGCCCCAAATACACTACGCCGCGAAAACCTCGGCCTAGTGAAAATGCCAAAAAATGATACTAGAAAAAACCTCAATGAAAATTTTTAGTATCCTTCCACAGTGTTTCTTGGGATGGGGACACACCAAAGCCTTGCCACTACCACACCACCTTGTGTGTCCCCTCACTGCCTTTCATCTGGTTTTTTGTTCCAGCCTTCCAGCTCTTAAGCCTGGCGCGCTATGGCCTCTTCAATGTTTCCATACGAAATGCCCCTATCAAAACTCACTTTTTCTCACACTGCTGCTGGAGCAGCCAGAGGAGTGGAGTGGAATGCCTATGGATACGTAGTGGCAGAGCATACGCACAATCTCATACCATCAGCCAGCCTGTAAGTTATGACCGATAAAAAGATACAAGGGTTGGAAGATAAGGGGGTCCTATATGAAAAAGTGGAAAATCATTCAAAAATGTTAGTATATTGAGTATAGTGAAAAGGGGATAAGAGTGGTGGGAAAAGTAGTGGTATAGTTGGATAGAGTGAGTGAGGAGCTAGACCCTCTATGGCATTTAGAACTTTCCAGCTCTTACGCCTGGCAAGCTACAAGGGCTGGAACATAAGGGGGTCTGAGTCAACTTTCCCTATGAAAAGTGAGTATAATGGCTGTAGTGAAATACACAGGCAGGGCATAGACACTGGATGTGTGCCATATTGTAGGCACAGTATGTGGGCACATTGCAGTGATATCAGCTTGGCTGTAAGTTATGACCGATCAAAAGATATGAGTCTGTGAAGCCAAGGGGTCCCCTATGAAAAAAGAACATTTTTCATTCAAAGATGTCAGTATATTGAGTATAGTGAAAAGGCATATGGACTGAGGGCAAAGATATTACTACCATTGGATACTGCAAGAGCACAGCTACTTGCCCTATGGCATCTAGAACTTTCCAGCTCTTAAAGGTAATTCCCTATGGCCCATGCAATATACAGGGTCCATAGCATAAAATATCATTGAGAAAGGGTTTTTCATATGAAAGATATGAGTATTTGCCCTATAACTTCAGGGCAACACAACTGGGCCGAATGATATTACCACCATTGTGTAGAGCGAGTGTGCAGCGAGACCCTCTATGGCAACGAGAAGTTTCGCTGACTTGCCCCTGAGGCGCTATGAGTCTGTGAACATGGGGGGTCCACAGTGTATTTTTCATAGAGAAACTTCATTGACAAAATTTTCTAGTATCAAAAACCTCAAAATACACTACGCCGAGGTTTTCGAAGTGTAGTGTAATTTGGTCACTTTTCCTAGGAGCTCAAATTTCTAGTATCAAATTCATCCTTATTACACTACGCCACGAAAACCTCGGCGTAGTGTAATTTTCCCCTTTTTTAGTATCAAAGCAGGTTTTTCAGGTATTCCATTTTCATAGTGTATTTCTAGTATCAAAAGTCACAAAAATCGAGGAAACCTCAGTGTAGTAAAGTTGAGTCTATGAGTTTTTCGAAAAAGATGGATATTCTGGTCTGGGCACCCGGGGTCTTTCACCATATTTGAGGTTTTTTCATTGAAAGTGACTGAACAAAACCCAGTGCACAGCCCACCCAGCCGGCCCGGCCCACAGCCCACAAACCAGACCCTGCCCACTGCACAGCCCTGGTCCCCCGCTACACCGTCACTTTTGTTTCTGGAGCTCTCCCTCCAACACCTGAGGAGATAGGTTCGTTGAATGAGAGGGGGTACCTCAATGGCTGGCCCAGTCATTTTTCACTCACTTTTTCTTATTCCACAGCCCAGCCAGCCAGCCCAGCCACACTCCCACCACCCAGCCTTGTAGCCACTGCCCACACGCCCACTCTGCCCACATCAGCCAAGCTGTAAGTTATGACCGATAAAAAGATACACTCCAATGAAGAGTGTTTTCCAGTCTGTTTTCTCAGTGAAAAAAGTGAGTGTCTGGCCCACCCAGCCAGAAGGATCCACAGGCGCCCAGCAGCACCCTGCCCAGCGTGCAGCCACAGTCTGTGCGCACACTGTCACTTTTGTTTCTGGAGCTCTGGCTCCAACACCTGAGTTTCTATAACCATCGGAACATTGCACCCTCAGTCACTTTTTCTCACTGGGGAAATACAGTGTATGTGGAATAGAGCCAGGCCAAGCCACAGGGCCTGCCCAGCAATAGGCCCAGCACATAGCCCACCTCACTCGCTCCTTGCCCTGTGGCCTTTGCCAGCCCTGCCCATCAGCCCTTCCACAGATATCCTCCACTCAACTCCTTTTTCAGTCAAACTCAAATTGAGTCTGTGAGTTTTTCGAAAAAGATGGCACTTCGAGGTCGGGCAGTCAAGATCACATAGAAAATTATCATAGAAAAAATACAATTTTCATAGAAAAAATATATTGGCCACACAGTAACTTGGCAACCACTGGACGGATATCTTAGCAATTACACCACATCCTACCCCCACTAACATTCCCCAACATATCCCTCTAACTCCGGTCACTTGCCCTCCCTTCACTCTCCACAGCTCTCCCAAGTCAATACCCCCAAGTCACTTTTCTGTGTGAAAAATCCGAACTGAACTCAAAACAACTAGCCGCTCGGATTTCTCAGCAACCACTGGGCCGATCAAAACGCCGTTTGGCCACATCCGGGCATGGGTTCCTGTGCCGGTCATATGTGTTTCGATTCAGCCACTTGCCTCTCCTTCGCCCTCTGTGACTTCACCAACCAGGCACCCCCAGTCATCCTCATAATTTTTATTTCTTTTCTGGACAGCCTTCCAGACCCCCGCCACCAACACACATATGCATGCTATTACCGCACTATATGCACATATATCATATATTAATATCAAATTTATCTGGCCATAACTTCTGGTGTTATACTCGATTTACCTCAAAAATGACCATTTTCACTCAAAAATTCGATTATAACTCAAAAACTACAAATCAGTGTATCCAACCAAAAATCACCAATATACAACATTACAACTCATATTCATTCATGGAATCATATTTTATATCCACTTTGAAATTTTCGAGAAAAAAAATATTTTTCGATTTTTCAGTCAAAATGGCCAACTTGTCCGCACTGCCCTGCCACAACCGCTCGGTAGAAAAAAATTTAGATTCGAGTATGTTTATAAGGGGCCCACGTCCTTGCCACCTGCCAATTATCAAAGGAATCTGAGACCTCATATTTTTCGGTCGTTGATCTTAGATCAGCACTTTTTCAGTCAAATTCTTCATATGACATTTTCTCACTAACCAGACCAATCTGGCCCGAGAAAAAAATTCAGCGGACTATTCGCGAATTATCCGAACTTTTTGTGTTTTCATAAGTTTCGATCACAACTTTCATAAAAACCGATTTTCTCCAATTTTTCATTTTTTCTGACTTACTTGAGCTAAATTCAACTTAATCAGAAAAAATGAAAATTTCGCATTTTTCGAATTTTTGACCCTGACTTCAAAAATTCACAAATGGTCCAACTAACACTCTGGTAAAGTCTTACGGTTTTGAAAAATTTATTTATCGAGATATTAAAAAAATAATTTCGAAAATTTTGACTGAAAAAATTTTAATTAACATATCATTCCACAATTTGAATCGATTAATTTCTGATTTTAATATCATTCAATTCCTCTCATATTATTACCCATATACGTAACTTTTCATCAACCACCAATTCCAACTTCTTTACTGAATTTCATTTTTTTGAAAAAATGTTTGATCTAGATCAAAACCATTTTTCAATGTTAAAAATTCGACTTTTCAAAAACAGTTTGTAACCAATCTCCCTATACACCAACACATTCCTCACCCCTCATAACCTATACAAAATATAATTTTCAAATTTATCTGTTCATGGAATAAAAAGAAAAATATTTATTAAGATTGAAAAAAATGAAAAAAAAAATAATAAAAAAATGAAATGATGTTCAACTTTAAAAATAAGAATAATAGAGATGTATTATGTGATTGCTATTTATTTGATAATAAAATTGAGATGAATTTAAAGTTCCAAAAAAATAAAAAAATTAATTATTATTCGAAAAAAGTGGGAAAAATGAAAATATTTTTTTATCTTCAAAATTGTTGAACAGATTAACACCAAAAAAATATATAATATACTATATCATATTAACATTATATGTGAATTTTTTCAATGGAAAGAAAAAGTCAGTTGTTGAGATAAAAAAATATTTTGAAAAATGAAAAAAATTAAAAAAATTATATCATCACAAAGAACAGTTGAATTCAATTGGTTTTTTTATATAATATAATAGATATAATATAGATGATAATAATATATAAGAACATTGATATTGATGGTTGGTTCTAAGCAAACAAAAAAGTATCTTATTTTTGTTGATATTTCAGAATGTTATTTTTTCATTTTTATTCAACCATAACAAACAATATCCTCACAATAATATCATCACAATTAATATTATAATATTACACATCTTCTATCCAATTTTCATCAATTTCAAAAAATAGAAAAAATTATAAAAAAATATATAAAGTTTGAAAAAATCTTTATTTGATCATATCTCAATAGCCACTCATCAGATTTTAATAAAAAGTATATCAAAAGATAAGAAAAGAAGAGTAGTTAAAAGGATATTTTATTAAAAAAAGTTTCATATTTTAAAAAAAAATAAATACAAAAATATCGATTTTCTCCATTGAAAATGACCCCTTTTTTTGATGGAAAATCAAAAATTTCTCGCTAACCGCGAGGTCAGGGTAACATCACTCGCGCTACCACTCCTGTAGCGCTCGCTGGATGAAATCTGCGCACATCATTCCTGCGCGCAGATATTCATCCATCTCGCGAAAATAGAAGAAGGGGAAAGAATAGTTTTTAAAAGTCAGAATTAATTCTATTAATAATTTCAGGGGGGAAGCCGCAAAAATTTTCAATGAAAATTCGAAAACCCTCAAAATTGTACATGGCAAGAGGAACAATTTGGTGGGGGAATTTTTAAGAAAGAATCACTTTTTTGATGGGTAAGAGTCCCACCCAATGGCCGACGCAACACACGGCAAAAGTTCGGTCGCTTTCGCTCCCCGCCCTTTTGCCGCGTTTGTCGCGCGGCCCCCACCCCACGTGACTGTTTCCTTCTATTTCCAATTTTTCCCCACTTTTTTCTTTTTTTTTTGGAGTCTGAAACTTTTTTTGAAAGTGTCTTTTTTTTGAGTCAAAAAATACTTCAAAGTCATGATGACTTAAGCTATGTGCAACCATGATAAACATGATTAACACATGCTATCATCATCTTTGAAGATGTTTCTTTCTTCTCATTTGTTGGAGATAGAAACATTTCTTGAAGTCAGAAAATACTTTAAAGAAATGATGATGTGACCAATAAGATTAAATATCATCATTTCTTTGAAGAAGTTCTCCTAAAGAGAGGATAGAAACTTTATTTTTGAAATCATTAATTTTCAACTCAAAAAAAGTTTCATCCTTTATGACTTTTTCCCACATTGGATTCCCTCAAATTCCCATTTATTTTTTCCTTTCCCAAAAATGAACAGTTATTTTGGGGGGTAGTACTTCATCCATGGTATTATTAAGGCGTTCCAACCAAAGTCCAATTTCAATGTTTTTATATTCAATCATTCATACGTTTTCAACCTGAAAAGAGAATATCAATGAATTTTAAAACATTTACTTGTGGGGAGGGTTATTTAACGGACTTTTTTTTATTCAATGACTTAATCAAAAAAAAATTAATTAGTGGACAATATTCAGAGTTAAGCCTCAGTAAATCGTGCAAACAAAACACTCTGAGACGCACAGCCCTCTGATAACAAGGATTCGTCTAATCCGTCCTTCTCAGGCATGACCCCTTTACCAATATTCTCATTTATCTTTACAATAGCCAGGCAAAAAATGGTCCAGCGAATGAAACGAAAAATCCTAACCTAATAGAATCCGTATTGCATTCACCTTAATGTTTTTATTGGACCAACCGTTCCGGCCAAATCTTTCAAAGGCGGTACAACCAATCCTTCAAGATCCTCGACTTGGAAATAAAATATCTCAATTTCCTTATAAATTTACTCCCTTGCAAAGCAGTATAATATAGAATCTCAGTCTATATACCAACTTCGATCCACAAGGCATTTAAAGGAGATACAAGACCCATCACAATATATTCTAGTCATATATGTTATTCTACAGCACACCTGGAAGATACGACCCCATTTACACACATCCCATTACAGGATCTTCCCTTATCCAATCGTCGCCGACCGTAGATAGGAGGGTTGTCAATTATCCTCGATGGCCATGGTCTTAATTTCCATATCTCTATTTTTATCTAAAAATCAATTCTTTCCTTTGCAGGAAACATGCCCAGGAGATTATCAATATAATCCTTCAATTGTCATATTAGCTATTTCTGGAATAGATTCTGACTTAGAGGCGTTCAGTCATAATCTAACGTATGGTAGCTTCGCGGCACTAGTTTCTCAACTAACCGCAAATGCCAATTATACGATTCTAGGGTTCCTCTCGTACTTACTAGAATTACCATCTTGACAATAATTTTGCTATCTATCAGTAGGGGAAAACTAACCTGTCTCGCGACGGTCTAAACCCAGCTCACGTTCCCTGTTAGTGGGTGAACAATCCAACACTTGGCGAATTCTGCTTCGCAATGATAGGAAGAGCCGACATCGAAGAATCAAAAAGCAACGTCGCTATGAACGCTTGGCTGCCACAAGCCAGTTATCCCTATGTCCCCTCACTCACAAGTTTCAAAGGGTTAGGGTTTTATATATAACTTAAGAAGTGATTTTAGTATCTAACTGATTATTATATATTGGATACACATATGGTTGACTAGATGATGTTGATAGGTGGTATTGTTGACAGACCTCTCTTTGTCGAGAAAAAAAATATTTTTTATTTTGACTGAAATATGACTGAAAAAACTTTGAAAAATTCATATCTCCACATATACTGCAGATATAAACATGATATTATTTCTATAAACATATCTCCATATTACTAACATATAACATATTTTTATTTGAAATGAAAATTCTGAGTCAAATTTACAAAAATTCATTTTATCTCATTTTCTATGATAACTTGAGTGACAAAAAGTCAATAAATGTGAATATTTTGAAATTTTTCATATTTTTTCTGTGTTTTGGAATATCACCGATAATTCACAACAAAGATGTAGGTAAAAGGATTAGGTTAGATTCCCCTTCCCCATCGAGATACACAATTTTTTGTGTTTTTCCCATATAAAAATTCCCAAAAATCGAAATACAACTATTTTTCAAAGACAATAATTCTGATGCATAGCCTGCATGAGTGCAGCACATGGGAAATTTTTTGGAAAAATTAGATGTTGTGGTTGTGGAGAAAAAAAATTTTTTTCATCTTTCAAACTTTATAAAGAAAAAAACTTTTTTAAAAAAAAATATATCCTTTGTTTTTAATGTTTTGTTGAGGTTTGAAAATAAATCAGACTTTTCTGAACAATACTTCCTTTATAGCTTAACGAGATTAGAACATATATTCAATCAATTAATTCTAACAGCACACTTTGAATGAAACTGAAATATGTTTTGAGTTTTTGGAAAAAAAAATTCTGGTATTGTACAATGAGAAATGATGCATGTGTTGCAAATGCGTTTGGACTCAACAATAGTGGTTATTTTTTTTCTGAAAATCTGAGTTTTTGAATTATTATTACAGAAAAAAAAGATGAATTGAAAATTAATTTGTTCATCTCAAATTTGTGTTGTCTGTTGTTATTCATTGAACAGGAAAAAAAAATTCACTTTTTAATCAAATATAAATATTCTTTGTTTTTTTATCTCTCTTTCTTTTTTTTTTTTTTCTTTCTTTCTTTCTTTCTTTCTTTCTTTCTCTTTCTCTTTCTCTCTTTTGGTGCTGGCATTCTGTTTTTATTTTCATTCAGCTCTTCAAATACACACAAAATCGCTTTATAACAAAAACAAAACAAACATAAATGTGATGTCACATAATCAATGATGAAAACATGACTATTAACAAATGAAATGAACAGATTCTTTCTTCAAAATAAAATTCATTTCTCACACGTAGCACAGTTTTGAAATTCAATAAGAAGGAAAAAGAAAGTGAGCACGTGCTGAACAAAAGAGGAATAAGTCGAAAAAATGATTTAAATACACAAAACCTGAATATCAACTTTGAAATGTTATTTAAAAAAAAGAAAAAAGAAAAGAAAAAAGTTCGTCTTATTTGAATTACAAAGATAATTGACTGTTTACACATTAAAGAAAAAAAAGCAGATTCTTCCCATCAAAAAAGTGTGAGAAAAAAATCTAATATTATGCAAAAGTTATTAATAGCCGCTCCAGCCATTAGCCCAAGCCAGCTGCATAATAAATTTGCAAATTGAATTACAAATAATAAAAGAATCAATAAAACAAATAAAAAAAAACGAATAAAAAAAAATTGAAAATACTCTGAAACAATTTGTCGTTCAGCCAAATGATAAATTTTTGTTGAACTTTTTGCATTTTTTAATGAGCATCTTCTGTGTTGATGTCCAGTGGTGATGCTTCCAATAAATCAAGAGCGTGTGTTCACAATCAGACACACATCATTCACTCAAATATAATTAAAATTGCTGTTTTTATTCATTATTCAAAACCTTCTTTATATGTAATTTCTTTTCCTCAAATTCATCTTTTCAGTTTCTCTCGTATTTGTTGTTTGGGCTGTTTCCTTCGCCAACTATAATATCATCTTTATTCTCCTCAATCAGAACACATTCCACTATTCTGCTGTCTCTTTGAATACAATTTTCTCGTCTTTCTTCGTTGCTATCCCCTGCATAGCACAGAGCATCTGTCGCTGTCAGCATCGCTGCATTCGCTGGAAACAGTCCAATGAATTCTCTCTTCATGCTTGAAAGCGATACTCTGTCTGGCGTCTGTACAAGGACACTTTTCTCCACCACTCCTTTCAGCCGAGATCCCTCAACTTTTTTCATCTTCGGTCTCTCTCCATTCACTATTTTCTGCCCTGCCACCTCTGCCTCATACTCCCCAAACGGGACATCCAACGTCAGACACTCCCAAAGCATCATCCCAATCGAAAACACCACCGACTCCTTTGTTGCTCCCATCTTCTTATTCATCTGCAACTCAGGTGCCTTCCACCTCAAACACTCTTTTTTAAATCTATCCTCATCATCCTCAAAGGCTGATGAGGGAGGTGGCGAGTCTGTGAATCTCTCGCTCATTACTGAAATATTTGACGAAGAAGAAACAATACTCGATGAAGAGACGGATGATGAATCTGAATCATCATCAGATGAGAAGTTTGAATGCATGACGATGCAGATAACCATGTGTTCTGAGAAGAGAACAATGTGCGGACTCAGATTTGCAAGAGATGAGAGAGCGTTTTCCATTTCATCAAATGAGTGGAGTGCCAGATTGGACACCCAGAATAGGATTTGTGCAGCTGTCATCTCCCTCTCCTGCAGAGTACCAATCGCCATCTCTTTTTTCTCATTCCTTCCATGCAACAACATGAACAATGAATCCCTAAGATCCACAATCAGTTTCTCATGAGGTGAAGAGCATGCCATTGCATCCACCAAATTCGACATCGATGAGGTTGTCGGGCATGCATCTTCCATGCGAACAAATGTGGATTCTGTGTCTGAAGTGTCTGTTGTTGAAGTTGATGAGATGGATGGAGATGGTGTTCTCTTTCTCGTCTCCCCCTCTTCATCTACCTTCTCCAGAGCCCAATCTGGAATCTTGTCTGAATCTCTCCCCAAAATGTATTCAGTGGAGCCGCTTTCGGAAAGAAGGTGCTCTGATGACTCTGAATGTTGAAGGCTTTTCGCATATACCCTCTTCTTCATTCTCTCATCATTCTTCTTCTCAGCCTCCCTCTCTGTTCTCCTCCACTGCTCTTCTGGTGACATCTCCATTGTAACCATCTCAAATGCCTTCGGATCCTTTCTGATATTATCATTCACAATCTCTCTCAGATCTTCTGCTTCATTCTTGACCTTCTTCCACCGAACAATAAATATAATAGATACAATAAGAACAATTAGTAATATGATACTCATGATTATTACAATTAACAGCCAAAAGGATTTTCCTTCTTTGTTTCCTCCTTCAACAATCCTTTCATCTCCATTTACCTTAGATTCACTTCTATTTTTCAGTATCTGTAGAGAAGTCTCTGCCGATTGTTTTCCAAACAGAATCATCACTGACACCTCTGTTTCATCTGCAATTGCCGTTATATTTTCTGATGGAACTCTTCCAATCACTTCTGTTTCTGATATGAAACTATCTTCCTCAAAAGGATACGTCTCAACCAACTCTACATCTCCTGTTTTGAACACCAGCCTGAATGACAAATCACAGGGAACAAAAAGGGATCCCTTGAATTTGATAAAAATGTTGCTTCCATTTTCATTCACAGAAACATTTTCCAGAACTGGAATGAAGAATGGAGATGCCCTCTCAGAAACAATCCCTTCAAAATTGCAACCGTCATTCAAAATCCAAAGAGAAGAATTGGGCATTACTCCATCTCCCCCTTTCAAACTGGAAATGGTCAGTGAAGCAGAATCTGAGCAGATGATGTTTCGACGAAGAGAAGGATATTTTGAATTCAAAGGGATGTTGCTGCTGAAGTTTCCTGCTTCAATCATCACGGATCCTCCACTCACTGTTATCCCTCCCTTTGATGAGTTGCAGACTGTTGTATCTTTCATCATCGCAGAACTGCTTGAGAAATCAACAACCGAACTATTCCACTTACAAAGTTCTTCAAATGCATTGTTTCTCTCACTTTCACTTTCTTTTGAAAGAATTCCAACAAATCTACACGAATCCATCAAAACATCCTTCGTATTGCTCATCTCCATAATACTTCCTTTATCAGAAAGAGAATTGCAGCTTGAGCAAGAACAGTTTGAAAACTCCAAATGAGAAGAGGTTGATGAAGCTGAGAGAACAGATGCTCCTTCTGAATTTCTCGAACAGTTGTTGAACGAGGAGATTCCAATAGAAATTGAATTCGAAGACGAACCTTTTATCACAACGACACAGTTTTCAGACAACTTCACTCCATCAGCATCAATTCCATTCAGCACAACACTTCCACATTGCCAAATCTCAACAACATTTCTCGTTGATTCAATCTGTTTCAGTCTGAAATTTGTGATATTAATATCATCTCCATTTAGCAGAAATGAAGGCTTCTTGAATGAAAGCATTGATATTGTGCAGTTGTCAGCATGAAGAATTCCACTTTCAATGTTCAACAATGTTGAATTGAGAATAACAAATTGAATTCCTATTGACTCCCCAGCCGAAGAAAAATCAACAGATGAAAGAGATAGCTGGCCACTTGCTTCATGAATGATAGAATTGCCTGAATATGAAAACGACTGGCCAAAGATGAATTTTAATCTTTCAATCCGAACATTCTCCGAGGCTGTGATAAGATTTCCATCATCATCATCATCATCAATTGTTGAATTCAGATGCACCAAAGCGGCAGATGGAGATTGCAATGAGCGGATGGTCACATCAAGAACATCACACTTCCCAACAATTTCTGTTTGCCCCAAGATCAACAGCTGCGAGTACGGAGATGGAATAATATGCTGGATTCCAAAACTCAATGAGTGACATGGCGTGTCGAATTCTCCACATTGCTTGCTGTCTGTGTGATTGTCTGCAACTGATGATACAAATATCGTCTCGCTCTGGTATCTCATAACCTTCAACAAAAGATCCTCTTCCCCCACAAACGAGTTTGTTGTGCATCCCCAAACTGCCTTGTCCTTCACAAATGGTGCTCTGAAATCCAGCAAGAATTGCTCATCAACTATCTGTGTTTCAATTGAATGGCATCGAACATACACATCTCTCCCTCTCAATGCAGAGTTGTCTCTGAACGTGATGTTGGATAGCATAAAGTTCAAAGGATGTTCAGCTGTCGAGGTGCATTCCAGAAACAGCCAGCCACCTCTTCCTGTGCTCGAGCAGAAACACTCTGAAATCTTGCAAAATGAGCAATCAAAACTTCCTCCCTCATTCAACACACAAAACATCCCTCCTCCCTTTCCACACTTCAATCCGCCACATCTCTTCATCGTTGTATTTCGTATAACCATCCTGGTTGGCTTGCTGTTGTCATTTCGAATGATGGGAATATCATCGGTTGCGTTCTGGGTGACTTCTTCGAATGAACTCCAATCAATGACAACATTTTGTGCCTCTTCATTTGTCTCTCTTCTTAAACTCTTTGATATGCTCAATCCGCTTGCTCCTTCCAGCTCAACATTTTTCATCGAAAGGTTTCTTACATTCAAAATTGTTGATGAAAGAACAGAAATTACATCTATTGAAAAGCAAAGTGATTGCATTGAAACAAATTCTAATTGAACTGTGCCTCCATCTGCCTTGATCAGCCCATAATTAGTCACTTCTTCTCTGTCATCTCCTTTTTTGGTGAATGAGCAGTCTTTCAAAGTCAGTGATCCTTCTTCTGAGCCAACATCCAACAAAACATTGACTCCACTTGAGAATGAAGAAGGAATCACAAACTTTATCAGTTCGAAATTTGTAATTCCAGAAATCTTCATTGCTGCTCCTTCTGATCCTTCAAGTGATGAGTGATATTCCAAAGAGCACATTTCTAAATTATTTGAGTTTATTGAAATTCCACTCACATCAACGCTATTTTGAAGAATTCCTTTTCCAATGATGTTAATATTCCTTTCATTTCCTTCAGTTAATCGATCCAAAGAATAATCAATTGAAAGGCAAGGATAATCTGAGAATCCACAGACACACACATCACAACCTTCGCTGCCAATAAATATCTCTGAGTTAATTGCTCGCCAGAAACAGATCAATGGAATAGCATTCGTTGTGTCTCTTCCATCAAATCCTCTCATTGAATCCAATGAAATATCTGCCAGATTCACTGACACAAATGGAAGGGAGGTGTTTGTGATGCTCTTTGTCAAGTTGGATGATTCAACAAACAGGTCATTTCCATATTTTGCAACATTTGGCTTGTCTGAATCAAAAACAGGTGATGAGATCACAAATGAAGAATCATCATCAATCAGCTTCAGTGCCATCCCTCCTCCAAACCCAATCTTCCGTTCTTCTGCTGGTGCTGTGCATCCAATGAATGTGCATGAAATAATATTCAATTGAATATTCCCTTTCAACTGAGCATCAATGGCCCCTCCTCTGCTTCCATCAGCCTGTACAGAGCATCCATCAAAATCACATTCTTCAATATTTATTTCTGCATTTGAATCTTCATCATCGCTGTTATCAATGCTCACACAGCCTCCACTTCCAGCAGTTCTTTCAATTTTTGTGAAATTGCAGTTTGTCATGTTCAACCATTTGGTGCTCATCAACTCATCCTTTGTTCCACTTCCAGACAACGAGATCAATGGGCTTGTGCTCAAAGTGATTGATGAAGCAGAGAATTTGTCGATTGCCAAAATTCCTGATTCAACAGACAAGAACAGAAATGTCAATTCTAATGATGGATTTTGAAGGGAAAGAGAACATTGATTCAAAGTCATTGATGATGAAGGAGAAGAAATGAAAGTGGAGTGTGAAAAGAGAGAAGAAGGAAGAGAGAAGATAAGTTTTGACAAAACTGTTTCAACACTTGTTGCAATCATTGCTGAATTTGATGTTTCACTTGAATCAGAGACTGTCCAGCCACTTTCATCGTCATTTCCTCGGATTTCATGCTTTTGATTAGAGAAGGCCAATTCATCGCTCATCAAAATCATTCCATTCACAACAACTTTCTTTGTTCCTGTTTGTCTTGTGAGTGAGTGCTTCATTGTCAAGCAAGGGAATTGGACAATTCCACAACGTGAGTGATCGGTGGCCTCAGAATTGCTCACAAATATTTCTGCTGGAGTCAGAAGGAGATAAATGCACAGAGGAATGGCCACAGTCGTATTTCCATTCTCATATCCTCTCACCTTCTCAAAAGAATCCAAAGAGGCTGTCACACATGTGATGTTTTGTGACTTTGCGGTCACTTCCAGATTTGGTGAAAAGACAAAGATATCTCTTCCCCATTTGGCTGTGTTTGTTCCAAATGAAGAGGAAATCAGGAAATTGGGATTTTCATTCAATAATCGAAGAAGAATTCCTCCTCCAAGCCCATACAATGCCGAGCAAAAGCACCCATCGAAATTGCCTCCTTTCACTTTCACTTTATTCGACTCTCCCGCATACAGCATCATCGAGCCTCCATCAGCCGATGTTGTGCTTCCGCATCCAGAAAATGAGCAAGAATCTAGATCGATGCTTGCCCTAACGTTTGTAAACGAGATGACAGCTGCTCCGCTCGTTGTTCTTTCAATTCCATCAAAGGTGCATTCTGAAAGTGCCAAAGATATCTCATTTACCGAAGAAATCGAAAACAATGAATTTGTGGAAATTGTCTTTGCCCAGTTCACATGTTCCATCTGAAACATCCCATTCTGGACATTTATCAGTTCTGTCGAAAATGCTGTTTCTGTTGATTGCCCGCTCCCAAAAGATATGTTCAGTCTGCTGATCCTCATTCCTCCTGTTCCTGTGATCTCAAACAGCCTTGACCCACGGTTATTCGGATGAGCCGAGTCATGCACAAGAACAAATTCCCTTGCAGTCAATGTACCTGTTGAGACAGAAAAAAGAGACAACCCAGATGCTTTAAATTCTGTTTGAATTGCTGTACTCATATTGCTTTGGCCATAAACAGTAAAACTGTCTGCTCCACAATCAAAACTATTCGTTTCAATTATTGTTCCAGAAAGGACTTCAACATTGGTCACAAAATCCGAAATGAGTTGAGTCAAACAATGGCTGATGGTGCTACATGGATGAGACTCATTAATTCCGCATGCATATGTATCTTTGACGTTAGGTTGCGTTTCAGTCGAAGAAACAAATCTGGTTCTTCCACCATCATTCCTAAGCCATTCACTACGATCAACAATTGAGTCATATTTAATGCTAACTCTGTTTGTTGTTTGCCTTGTTGAATAGCAACTTGTATCAATGTTATTAGATGTTGAGCTTTGCAGAACAATATCATGTCCTGATCTTCCGCATGTGTTATTGTGAAAAAAACAGTAATAAAACAAAATTCCATTATTATTTGCATTTATATGCAGGCATACAGCTCCTCCTCCACACTTTGAATAGCAATAGCAAAACAAGCAATTTGAGGTGATTACTTGATCTGTACAGCCATAATGCTCCATTGCTCCTCCTCCAGAATTTCCTGAATGTAGCGCGCTGCAATTTGAAAAAGAACAATCCAGAACACAATTTTTCTGTTTTTTGGTCATCGTCTGTCGGAGATCAATTGCACCCCCATCGTTTCCTGATGAACAGTTCTGAAAAAAGCAGCAATCAATAAGTGATTGAGTTGATATTTCTTCTGCATTAATTCCTCCACCGCCACAGTCTGTATTTATCGAAGCACACGAACATTGAACAAATGAAGAATGGAGCACAATGCATTCTGCGATGTTCAAAGCACAGATTCCTCCACCTCTTGTCGATGAAGCGCTGCATCTTGTGAATGATGAATTCTCAACTGTGAGAATGGCACTTGCATTGCCATGAACATAAAGAGCTCCTCCTTGTGGGGATGTGCAATCATTCCATTCACACAACGAAAAGGATTGGCTTTCTGTCGTGTTCAGTTTTTCTTTTTTCTGAAGAGCATTCATTTCTCTTTTCCCGAAGTTTATTGTTGTGTTTTTGCAGATTAATTCGTGTGAAGAAAAAGATGCACTTGAGATACCTCCTTCAAATGCATTCACACACGAATAAATAAGACAGTTCTCCATTGAACTCAAATAGCATGAATGGTCCATCTGGTAATCACTGTTCTTGTCAGATTTCACAGACATGTTACTGAAGGCACAATTAATGATCTCTTCACTTTTGCTCTTTCCAGACAACAGGAAATAGTCTGAGGATGAAACAGCCAGATCTGCAACGATGGAATTTCTCAAAATAACAGAATTGGAATCATCAGATGAAAATATGAGACTGGATGGGTTAAGACTTTTTTGGGGGATAAAAGTCATGTTTGTGAGGCAGATTGACCCGAAATTCAAATGAAAAGGAGATTTTGACTTTTGGAAGGAAATGCAGGAATCCAGCATTACCCTCGACTTTTCCGTTATTACCATAAAATGTGAGGAAGATTGTTCAATTGCCACATTTTTCAGTCCAACTGAAGAATTGGAAAAGCACATAAATGAATAAATCGCTGTGCATGTTCCTGCCTTCCATCTGTTCATTCCTGATGCTTTTCTCTGTTCTGAAAAATAATTATTATTGCTATTTGAGGGAAATTGTGCGTCATTTGAGTTGACTTGACCAAAATAAATACAGTTATATTTAAAAGTTATCTTTGAAAAAATACCTTGGTTTTCAAATGTAGATGTTTCACAGATGACTTGACATTTAAATGTCTCTGCTAGAATCAGACATGCTAAAAAGAACAAATGCATGCTAAGTCAGAGAAATCTTCCACAATGAAACGAAAAAATATATTATGCGCACGATCAAATAACATCCTCAAAAAAAATTCAAATATTTCTGACTAGAAACTTTTAAAGTACAGTATGCTCATATTAATTATATAGTGATTAATGAATTTCAATTTATTTTTTATTTAAATAATCAAAATTATTTAAGCTCCGCTGAAACATTTTGATAATGAATATTTTAGTGATTCCAATCAGCTCAGAGAAATGAAAAATATGTGATTATTCTGTCTGAATCTTACGGGAGGGCAGAGAGTGTTATTTATGAAGACAGGGGATGGATACATGACGTTGTTATTGGATCTGGACATTTTTTTTTCTTGATAAAGAGCAAAAAAGGAATATGTGTGAAGAGAGAATGAGTATCTCATTTTTCACAGAAAAGTGTGGTAGTGAAGTGTTTTGAGGAAGAAAGACGGGAAAAAGGGTGATTGGTGAATCTGTTGATAAAGTCATTCAAATGAGGAAGAGGAAGAAGAAGATGCATAGAGAGCAGAGATAAATAAAAATTTGGGCTTTTGCAAATGGAGAAAAGAAGGCAGACAAAGAACTTGCACAACACAATCATTTGAGCCTTTCAATTGTGCTTGTGGTATTAACTACCACTGCTTTGGAGAATGGAGCAGCAAATCTTTGTTTCTGAGGAGCCTTCTAAAAGAATCAAATAACCTGTAATTTATCATTGGGTATCCAAATTGTGTTGATAGTGATTTCATCTCTCTCAGATTCTGAATTGATCTTTTCACTCGCATTTCATTCGATTCAATTGACGTTTGTCGAGAATGTTTCACGAATAGAAAAATCTTCTTCATTTTCTCATTAATATCGCTTTTGCCGTAGCTTTCTTCTTTTTCTTCTTCATCTATATCATTGTCATTGTCATCTTTATTACAATCGACATCATCATTATTACAATTTTCCTTCTCCTTCTCCTTCTCCTTCTTCTCATTTCAACTCCTCACCTGAAAAAACCAATTTCTCATTCATTTTCCCTTCGCTCGAGAACTGAGAGCTTTCGCGGCTGGTTGATCTTTCTGAACCTAATGTGGATGTTGTGTTTGTGTCGCAGGCAGAGCTTCTGGCAGACGTGGTGGAGTATCTCTAAAAGCTTCCTGTGGCTGGTGCAGCTCAGCAGTCGTCTCTTCGCTCAGCGCCTTCGTCTTCCTCGTCTTCTTCAACAGGAGCAGCATGCTGATCAACTTCGCCATTCCAGAGGCGAAGAAGCGAAGAGAAGAAGGCAGGAGATGATTAGTCATCTTCTTCTTCTTCTTCAGCACCTGCGATTGACCCTTCAGATGCGTCAGCGGTGGCGGCATCATACGCATCGGCAGGAGCGATGGATGATATCGAGAGGTGGCTGGGGTGTATGAAAATCAAAAGATTTCGTAACTGAAGGAGCAACAGACGCTTCGAATGATTTGTTGTGTGGCGCGGCAGGCGGTGCTGTATGGGGGTGTTGTGTGTGTATAAGACGTGGCGCTTTCTGCGATGCTTTCAGTATCGCTGGTGGCGCAGCTTCCGTCGCTTGCCACATCGAAGGTGATCACGAAGTCAAGAGACAAGCGGATCTTTGTGTCGGCTGTATGAATGCGCTCCCATCGATCAACGATCTGTTTGACCAGTCGCTGCTGCAATCTGTGATAGTACTGCAGGTTTCGCGATCGTCTCTGTTGAAATATTTGGTGGAGAAGCTGGACAATATAATGATGATGCGAAATGTTGTTCTATGAAGGACAGAGGAGAGAGCGGGGAAGGCACTGGAGGCGGTGGGGCTGAGGATAAAGGATGAGCTGGTGCGGAAGGTCAGGGAGCTGAAGGAGTAGATGAGGCGGAAGGAGAATGGTGAGAGAAGAATGTGAAGCTTGCGAGCGGACTGGCGGAGCAGCTGCAGGAGAAGGACAAGATCATCCGGATGCGGGAGAGGAAGATCCTGGAGCTGAGCGAGAAGTACAATGCAGAGGTGAAGGAGCAGCAGGAGCAGCTGGTGGTGATGAAGGAGAAGACGGAACTTTTGGATGTGGTGATTATGAAGGAAAAGTCTCGGATGCAGCATGACGAGGTTATGAATGTGAACAGCATAGGTGCGCTTGTGAGGTCGGCGTTGTAGCTTGCTACGTCTTCTCCGTCGGTTTCTGTGTGTGGTGGGATGGTTCCGTCTTCAGTTTAGTTGATCTTGCCTTCGGAACTACGTGAAAAGTACCAGAAGAAGTTATCCGCGTGTATCAGAGATGGCAGCGCTGTGATGCCTTAGCTGGACCCGAGTGAGAAGGTGGTTGTTGTGAAAGTGGGGAGAGATGTGAGTGTTGTGGGATAAGCAAATAGCGGCGGGGGAGGAGGTGGCGGAAGTGAGGGAACGAGATCTTTGATCAGCGAGAGATCAGAGAAGAACGGTGCTGAGGCCAGTGATTGTGGCGATTGTGGAGGAGGAGTGGATGCAACTGTGAGATAGAAGAATAGCAAAATGGAGAAGGAATCGAAGATGCTGATTGCGTTGTCGAAATTGCAGAAGCAGATGACAAGCAAGCAGTAGGCGCTGTTCAAGAAGGTAATTGTAATCGATACACGGAACTTGCGCAAAAGAAGCAGAAGTGGAAGGAAATGAATGCGTTGTAAGATGTTCCAGTGCAGCGGCTGCTGACGTCGCTTAAAACGGTGCTGCAACCTTAACTAATACAGACGCTGTTAACGCTCATGGGGGATATACGGAGACAAGATTGCGTCAGACCTTTGCAAGAGTGGTGCTTCCAAGGCAGGAGTCTGAGGACTTTGTGTGCGTGTGAATGGAATAGAAGCAATCGATGCAGAAGAAGAGTAAGTCCGTGAGAAAGATGTTGATCTAAGTGGTGGAGATGTTCCGGAAAGACTTTGCGGAGATGTGGCTGTTGGAAAAGTTTGTGCAGGAGGAGTTCATGGAAGGCGAGCTGTTGTTCTTCCTGTACTTCTATTCGGTGCTGTTTGAAGGGGTGCTGCAGCAGCCGATGGGGGAGAGCGATAACTTTCTGTTGGTTTCGTTCCGGATGTGCAGTAAGTGCATCAACATTGTGGTTGAAGTGGCGTTGGAGAAGAAGATTCAGATGTTTCTGGGGGGAGTATGAAAAGGTACAGTCAAAGACGGGAGTGGAAGACGCTTCTGTGCTTTTGCGGCTTTTGATGAATAACAGCCGGGCAGAAGCAGCGAAGCGTAAAGAAAAGGTGATGAAGGCGCTGCCTGATGCAATACGTAGGGGCTTTCCATCGATTTGATCAACTTCATCAACATCGTTATCGGGGGCAGTGTGTAGAGGTATCACATACTCGAAGCTGGAGTCTCCTTTGTGTGTGTGTTATCCACAGACGCTACAGGCGCTTCGCTGCGGATCTTTCCAGATGCTTCCTTGCTGTCTGGCTGCTGTCTGCCGTTGTTTGCGTCTGTGCTGAAGGCGTGCCAGCGCAACGACTTCTTCACGCTGTGTCTGCGGCTTCTGGATATGTGCGATGCAGCAGACTGAAGGTCGCCTCTGAAGGCGTCTGAGAACAGCGAGGTTGTGAAGACTGTGAGCAGGGGCTTGGCGCTGCTGAAGTCGGCACTGGACAACCGGGAGCGGATGCTTTTGGGGGCGTCGGCGGGGGTGTTAGCAGGGGCAGGGCTGAAGCGGCGGGTGATGGAGGTGCAGTTGGCGGCGGGGAGGAAAGAAGGGCGGAAGGCGCTGTTCCGGATGGTGCAGCTGCTGGCAGTGCAAGTGGAGCTGCAGCCAGGGAAGAACAAGATGGAAGGGGCGATCTGCTTTCGGCTGCTGCTTGTATTATGACAGCAAGTGATGCAGTTTCACGAGACGATAGCATTGAAGAGGGAAGAGGAGCCACGTCTTTTGATGTTTCACAATTATCTGCTTCTTCAGCTCAATGCTAATAAGTTCTGAGTTCGAAAGAAATGACTATTAACAATTCACACCAATCTTTTGAGTGAGCATTGGACGTGATTGATCCTTCGATTTCGCTGCCTACATCGTTATCGGCGTTGTCATCCTCCTCGTTGTCGTCTTCTTTTTCTTCCTCTTCCTCTTCCTCTTCTTTTTCTTCTTCATCTGCTGGTGCAATGAGCGGGCTGCTCTATCCGTCGCTTGGGCTGCCGTTCACGTTGACGCTTGCAGCTGTTCTGCCTTCTTTGGGGATGTTCAACCCGCTTCTGAGGTATTCGGTTGTGTAAGCGTCGGCGATCGATCTGCTGGCGATTGGGGCGAATGCGATTGTGATGGATGGGGAGGAAGCAGAGTGAAGGGACAAGGAAAAGAAGATGGCTGTGGATGCGCGAGAAGAGCGGCAAGGGAAGCAGCAGAGCACAACGCGAATGGCAAGGCAGGAGCAAACGCAGCGAGCGCATCGAGCACGCCGCTGACGGGTGTGAAGAAGTTCCAGGAAAGAGAAGAAATGAATGGAAGAAGAAGAATGTAATGAATGAAATGAAGGGTTATTGAATGATGATGATGATGATGATGAAGGGAAAGAAGAAATTAAAAGATTGATGCATATAAGGAGCAAATTCTTCGCTTCAATCAGTTCTGTAAAAGAAGGAAATAATTCATGACTGTGTAATTCTGAAAAAAGTTAGCTTTTCTCTGTGCATACTCAATTCTGCAGTTATAATGATCTTTGGTTGAACAGCATCTGTCTTTTATTCTACGTTTTTCATCATTCCTCTCTTCCTTTCTTCTAAACAGAAGACACTTTGAGAACGAGAATAAAAAATGTTGGATAAAAATGATGCAGGAAAAACAGATTGGAAAATTTCTGTTGATTGGCCGGAAGAATGTGAAGATAGAAGAAAAAGAAATAACCCTTAAAAATATTTGCCTTTGATTTCTTCGCAAGCAATGGATGAATGTTACATTTGCAAAGAAAAAATGAAGTATCGATCTGCTTCCGGTATTCCTTCAGAAAGTGCATTTGCTTCCCTTTCTGCCATCTAAACCGCTGAAGTGTTCGAACCGGCAATGCTTCAATAATAATTTTCAGCTGATTTGTCTCTTCATAAATACAGCATCAAACTTTTCATCTCTGAATTTCTATTCAGTAAGAAAGGCACATTGATTGTCGCAAAAGTTTTCCTGTAATTCAATTCTCTTTTAATAAATCGCAGTGTTCTGAGTAAGAAAAGCGAAAAAAATGAAAACTTCGAGGTATTCCTTCTTGTTGTATGTCGAAGAAACATTTTTTGATTTAACATATCAAAATTAGGATAAGGAACTGATCTTCATTCATCTGTGAAGCTGCAAAAAAGAATGTA
The DNA here is from genome assembly GCF_001643675.1 of Monocercomonoides exilis. Lineage (NCBI taxonomy): Eukaryota > Preaxostyla > Oxymonadida > Polymastigidae > Monocercomonoides > Monocercomonoides exilis. The sequence continues at coordinate 409,638 of NW_027150607.1, read as the reverse complement.
GAATCGTTTAGGGGCTTATAAGACAGATTTTGCAATATTTCCAACATAAGAACCAGAACAGCCAAGCTGATGTTAGAACAAATTGTTGTGGTTGTGAATTAAGGCAATTTAATTTTACTACTGCTGTGCAAGCGTAAAAAAAGATCAGAGATGTTATCTGTGAAGATCATAGTGAAGCAGATGAAACATTCTGAGAGTTTCAAATGGGAAATGGCAAAAAAGGTATCGTTATTCTTTCAATTATGTAAAAAGCAGTCAAAATTAGGTTATTGGAGACATTCAAAGGGATATCCATTCATTTTTTGTGCCATTGCTGTAAGATGTGTCCACAGAAATTCAACGAATGGTTTCTGCTTTGCTCCAAGAAGAGTAAGCTTGTGCAAAAGGAAGTCTTGGGCAAAGAATCAGAGTGTCTTTTGCTCTCTTCATTCTTTTGGTTGAGTAGCAGAATTCTCTGATTTCTTTCTTCTGGTTTTTTGATGACGGTTGGAAGTGTTGTTGAATTCTTGTGCTTCCAGGATGCTTCTCAAGGCACAGCTGCCTTTCCTGCAGTTCTCGTCTGATCTCCATACAATCGATGTCAAATGGCTTTTTGGTGTTCAAAGCATTTGATAAACCTCAAAGAAAAAAATTAAGTCTCACTTACTGTTTCCGTTCCTTCAATCATGAATCCCAATGTCTTTTACGTTAAGGATGGCCTTTATGAATTTATTTTATTTGTTCATTTCACATTGAACGCAATTTTCCATTTCCTTCAACCGTTCAATTTGCTACTGAATTACATTTTTTTTTTGAAAAGAATGCAAATATATTTGTTCAATCAATTCTTTCGTATTTTCTGCTCCTTTTTCTTCAAAGATTCAAATAAGCTATCTTGAATAAAAATTGAAAGTGAAAGTGAAAAAAAAAACAAAACATAAATAAAATGCAACTATTAGAGCATACAAACATTTTGTGCATTTGCTTCAATCTTAAAACGCTTCGCAAAATGAAGAAATCTTCTTTTCTTTTCGGGAATTCGGTTGTTTGCTTTCGTTCTTTCCTTTATCTATTACATTATAATATCAGGTATAAGTTCAACTCCAAATCAAGAAGAAATGCGCTTCATGAAACAAATTGAACGAAAAATTGAAAAATATTTTCTAATTTAAATTATTATTTATATGATCAAAAAGTATTTTAAAATCTTTAATTTGGTCTGTTTCGACAAGTTCTTAACTTCGTTGAATACCATATATATATATCATGTAATTCGAAAAAAAAAAGTTTTTTTAACTGTTGTTGAAAGCGTCTCATTTTCCAAGATAAATAAAAATGTTTGTATTTGTCTTTTATATTTTGAAGTTAAAGTACAAATTTGTTCAAAAATAGAAGTTTCAATTATGAGCAAAATGATTGCAACTTCTGTTGATAATCCTGTTTTTGGAAAATGAGAGATATCTTCTATGAAAAGAATTCTTATTAATTATTATTTGATTATTTCTTTGAGTGTTCAACATCTTATTTTTTATGTTAATTTTAAAGAACTGTTTATTAATCTTGGGCATTGCAACGTGGATAAACAGAAAGAGAAAAATGTTGAAATGAATATTTTCAGGATGAAATAAATGAATACGAACTCGAATCTATTTTCAGAACCAATTTTTTCAAAGAATTTGATAAAATTATTGAAGAATATAAATTCTCGATGAAGCATATCCTCGTTTTGCTGAAGAAAATGGGAAATTGCAATTTGCTGAAAAGAATTTTCCCTCGAAACTTTGAAGAATCTTTGTTGAACAAAAGATTTGAAAAGATGATCATAAATGAAGAAAAGAAAAATAGAAAAGAAAAGAATTAAAAGTTCTGATCGATCTTTGTGAATGCTTTTTGATATAGTGCATCAACTGTATTTAAGAGGAATAACATTCTATTTATGTGCCACATCTTCAGAAAGCTGCTTTGAAGAAAGAGAAAAACAAGGAAACAGAAAAAAAAATGAAATGGTTTTGTGTGTTTTAAGCAGCATTAGAGTTAACGTGTGTGAAATTCTATTTCCTTTTAATTGTAATAATATTTTTCCGTAATTTATTAGAAAGTGCCAAAAGAACTATTCCTAAAAGAAATCAAAGAGATAAATCAATATCAACAGGAGGATCGCAATTTGGCACGACTTGCGTATCAGTCTGCTTGGAAGGATTTGATTAAACATATTCCCCAATGATAAAAGTTTTGAAGAAGTTGTTGTGAATGAGCTGCATTTTGCGAGAGAGGCAATTAGAGAACTGGAAGAGTCGAGCGAATGCATTGATTGGAAGAGAGAGAAAGGAAAAGAAAATGGAAGAATAGAAGTGCTGACTTTAAGGAGATGGATCCAAACATTGACATCTTTTTTTGAACACCATCTGTTGTGGAATGAAGAAAATTTTGAGCTTTTCAACAGCATTGTGAGAGTATTTCGAGCTGCAAGAGAAAATAAAAGAGAAGTTAGCTACTGGTGCGTTTATTCTCTGAACAATGCAGCCGAAAACAGTGCTGTGATGATTGATAACTATCTGAAAAGTGGTACAGTTGATTCTGAATTGGATGACATTCAGTGGTCAATTATGAATGAAAGCTTAAAAAATGATAACTTATAAATATTTTGTTGTTCGAATGTTTTTCATCATTCTTATAATCTGATTTCAAGTTGAAATGTTTGTTGCAAAAAAACCACATTTCAAAGAAATTAAAATAAAGTACATAGGAGAATTACAAAATTTTCAAGTATAGTTAGACGAAAAAAAAAAATACTGTCAAAATTAGATATAATCACATCGGTTTTTACACAACTTTTTGTGACTATATCCGATTGTGATTATTCACGATGCTGCTTCACACAGAAAAAAATAAATATAAATTTTCAAAATAATTTATTTTGGGTCGATATTTTTATTTTTGGAAATTCTACACAAATCCACTTTTTTCACTTACGAAATTAATTTTTTTCACAAATGCACATTATTTAAACTTATTTGAGCACATTTTTGAAAAAGCGAAAAATTGAAATTTTTGATCAAAAAATCGATTTTTCATTGAAAAAATCACCCATAATAATTAAAAATGTGATCACATATTTTCATCCTTGTGATTATATGGGTGATTATTTTTGAAATCATACTTTTTTTCGGTATGTAGATTTTTCATGGATTGTTGATTTTTAATAAGTTATTTTATATTAAAAAGGAAAAAAGCATAATAATTGATTGTAAATACAAACGTTTTAGTATAATAAAAGATTAAAATGTTCATATCAAGCCTTATCACTTTTCAATTTTTTTTTATTGATAATCAAGAAATATTTTCGCACAGAAATTTTTGAATGAAAAAATATGATTTCTAAAATAATCACCCATATGCGATGAAAAATGAATGAAAATTTGTTCAAAAATGTCGGTGCATCGAAAAATGTGACAATAAACGAATGTGATTATATTCGACGTGATTATATCCGGTTTTGACTGTATTTGCCATTTTTATCAATATTGAAAAATTTTTTCTTTTTTCTTTTTTCTCTGAAGTTGAAATTATTTCCAACTCCATCCGAAATTAAAAAAATTACTTTCATAAATCAGCAAGTCACAATTGTTTGGTTCATCAAATTTTGAAAGCATGTCATTACAGATTTGAAAAAAGCACAAATCAACACTTTTAAGTACAGACAATCAAAAAATAAAAATAGAATAGAATAGAATAGAATAGAATAAATAAGAAAGTTAAAAATATACCAAATCAAATGATTTCTTACATATGGTTGAATTTTATTTATTAATTATGTGGTTAAATAGCAAAATCTTTAATAATGTTTCAATTCATTTTGAAAAAAACAAAAATTTCACTGCCTCAATATTTTGCTGATAAATCTAATATTTTTTACAAAATGCATACATACATTACAACAGCAATAAAGAATTTCTATTTATGTTCATCTCCAAAAATGGAGAGAAAATCCGTAACGAAATACTAAAAGAAAAATAAATTAAAATAAAATATTATAAAAAAGTGAAATGAAAACATTTCCTCGAGTTATTCCAAAACCATTATAAACAAATAAACACACAAAAAATATTATTTCAAACAATACATATTCAACTAAATTGGTTTAAAATTTTTAATTCTTACAATAATGCAATTCTCCTTATAAATCAATGCATAAACTCATCAAAAACATATATATCTCAATCGTGCTAAAATAAAAAATTCAACGATGATCCATCTGTATTAATAGAACAAAATAAAAACAAAATAATTACATATAAACATCAAAATAATTACTCAAAGAAACAATATCAACGCAAATACATATCAGAGGATAACACAACACGAATAGCGGGAATTCGAAGAGGATAAAGACTCGGAATGGGTTTTTGAAATGCTTCTTGATTTATTTCCTTTGGGCAATGAATTCGAATTCGAAGAAAAAGAATCATCTTCAGTTATTTCTTCTTTTAAAGTATCGCTATTTGAATCTGTTTGCACACTTTCGCATGATGGAGAATAAGAATAAAGATATATTGACGAAGGACCTGCTACAAGAGAAGAGATATTTTGGCGGGATTGGGCTGCTGAAGAAAATTGAATAGAAGAAGAAAATGATGATTGGCTATTTGTAGATGAGCTCTCAAATGTTGGGAGATAAGTTGACGATGAAGTAATTGGACTCACTAAACTTTCATTGCTAGAATAGTTTCTAAGTTCTTCGTGATTATTTTGAGCAGAACCTGATGTGGTATTGATATTTTGATTCACTGAATGTTGAGAATAATTTTCTGATTTTGATTGCTTTTGTGTATAATTTGCACCTAAAGATGGATACGATAGTGTTGAAACATGTCGAGTCTCGAAAAAATTTGCTGAACTTGAGCCATTGCCAAAAAGAACACTTGGCAGCGTGAATGAAGAAGAAACAACTGTGCCCTCAAACAATGGTCCATGTGCAGAAGTACCAATTGAACAACAATGAGAAAAAATAGATATAATTCTGTTGTGATCAAGAAGAGTTGAAACAAAATCGCAAAAAATGGACGGTGAGCAAAATGGTAGAAGAGAAGGTATGTCAAATTGCATAGATAATAAGTTATTGCCAAAGCAATCACAAGAACATGAAGTTTGCATGATATTTGAATTTGCAATAGGAGAAGAGCTAAAAGACAGAAAGGAACTCGAAGAATCAAAAATCGCGCCATGAAAATGAGTTTCCAGGAAAAGAGAAGCATTTGCATTTTCAAATGAAAATAAATTAAGATTGCGTCGATATAATATTGGTGAATGATTAATCAATCTCAAAATCAATGAAGTAATCCAATGAGAATAAAGGTAATAAATAATTGCAGAGCCATAAATTACATGAAGATATGGAATAATTGATGTAAAAGAGTACTGCTGCTCATATTCATTTCCAATGGAAGAATATAATACGGGCAAAGGATACTTACATGAGAGAGATTTAATGTTCAAAGATAACGATTCAACAAAAAATCTCTCGTCATCTTCAGTTGATCCACAAAAATAAGCAAAATCTCCCTGATGAAAAAGATGAGCAGAAGGTAATAAAGTAGGGGCATCATCTAAAAAGGAGATGCTCCAAATCAACATAAACCCTCTCCTAATAAACACGCAAAAACCGAGGTTATCAGAAGAGTTAGAAAGGGATGTACGAATATCCAACAAATTTTGTGCATTCCTCAAAGAAAAAAAATCAAAAGAAGAACAGAAACGATGCAAATTTGAAGGAGAATGAAACTGGTTAGTGAGAAAAAAATCCAATGAATGTTCTGGTGTACTTACATGTGCAGGAGACATTAAATGTGAATGACGAAATGGAGTGGCAATTGGAGAAAAAGGAGGAGATTGATTCGTTTGTGAAGAATAATCCTTGTGAAATACTGAAGGAAAGCTCAGCTTTTCTGATGGAGTTGCTGAATGCAAAAGAAGAGAAGAAGATAAACTCAAAGGGAACTGAATTTGATGCGCATCAGAAGAGTCGCTCGAGAAGAAATCTGGAGATGTGGGAAGGGTAAAGCTGAGTGACATCGTCTGAGAATATGGAGAACAGGGCCGAGATAGAGAAAAAGATGAGGCATGTCTTGGAACGTTAAACGGAGATGTTTCTTGTAAATTGTGCAAAGAGTTAAGCAATGCTCCAGAAGATGTGAAGGTCATTACATTATCTGGGGGAGAGATATCTCCATCATATTGAGAACTGTGAAGCAATTTCGCCTCAGATACTCCAAGAAATGGATGAGGGGTAGAAAAAATTGCAAGACTTTCCGAAGAATTTGAATCAGAATCCTTTGAAATTTCTTTTTCGTTTGTTAAAGATTTCGCTATTTTGAAGTCATGCGTGCTTTTCTTCAGCGATGGTAAGATTGGCATAGTTTGCTGTGCGTGGAGCACTTCCCTATCAAAGTTATGCGACTGTAAAAATGTTTTGCATCTGTTTGCTTCTTCTGCTTCGGATTCTGTTTCAGTTCCGAAATGTCCTGCTATTTGTGTGTTAGAATTTTTATTGCACTTGCAAGTCAAATTAAAAGTACTGAAATCAGAAAGATCAGCTTCGCAGAATTTTAATGGTGAGTTTTCATGTTTAAAAGGGATGTTCTTTGTTGACCCTTCTTTGACATCTTTAGGGTCCAAAGTAGAAAAACCAGAAAGCTTAGGCATGTTTGCGTTTTGATCTTCTGCTTTTCCTGTGGTAATCTTTCGATGCTTCCCCGAATGCCGCTTGTATTCTCTGGAATTGTCACCGTCGCTTTTGATATTATCATTGTCTTCTTCGCTTGTGGTGAGTTCTGTTGTGTCTGTGTCAATCTGCGACGATGCGACACTTTTCTTCCACAGCTTGGAATGTGAAGAGTTCGAATTATGCGGAAGGAGATTCACAGCAGACGTTGAATGAGACACTCTCGATACAAGTTGCGTTGACGAAATAAAACGAAACGGAGAAATTGGTAGTTGCTTTGAAGAAGATGTCTCAGACGAAGAAGGGACAACAAAGCTTTGATTGCTCATCTGCCCTGAAAACAATGGAGGTGAAACAGAAGTCATATGCGGAGACAGAAAAGGCCCAGTAATTGACCCATCTGCCTGCACAGTTTGGGTATTTGCAGGTGAGATGGGATTGAACAGAACTGACTGAATGCTCGAAAGACAGTCTGTTCCATCGTCCTCCATCCAGCTGTGCAGATGTCGCATGCCAATTTTTCGTGCGCACGTCACCACTGAACCAAGTGCATGCTCATCTGTGATTTTCAGCTGAGTGGTTGGCATATCGCTCAAGTCAGTCGAAGAAAGAAGATCCGTTTCTGTCCGTTTGGCATCTCTCTTCGAAAGCAATTTGACGCTCCTGCTTCTTCTGCTGTATGTGTCTGAGGAGAGCATCGACTCTTGTCTGTACGTTGCAGACTCACTTTCTGTGAATGTGTCATCATCAGATGAACTCAAGTCTGAAAGCTGAGTGGTGGTCGTAACCTCTTCGGCAGTAAAATTGGGGGAAAGAACTGAAATACGTGCAGAAGAAAACATTTCCTGCTTCATTGCAGAACATTCTTCTGCTGGAGATAAATCCGAATGAGAAGAAGAAGAGGAGGAGGAAGACGATGACGAAACAGAGGCAGAAGAAGCAGAAACAGAGGAGAGATGGGCAGTTGAAGGCCGAAGCGAAGTCACAGAATTCTGAGAATGAGGACTAAAAGGAGAGAGAGAAGAGCGTGTTTGGGGTGGAGTGTCAGTTGAAAGGCGATTAAAAGAAAGTGGCGGAGTTAAAATGTAAAACGGAGAATGTGACATTTGGGCAGCAGATGTGTTCTCATCGTGTGGAAGAGTCGAAAGGGAGCAGCTTGTGGAATTAGGCTGAGATAAAGGAAGCGACGAGCTAAGAAGAAGCGCCGGCAAGAGAGTGGAAGAGGATGGGGATAGATTGCCTGAAGGTTTCTGTTCGGTGTGGACAGAAATTGTTGGTTTGTGATCAGCCGAAGAGAGCTGGTCTTGATTGCTCTGATTGTTTTGTGAAGGGCAAGAGATTGAGGAAGGGAAGCAAAGAAGTCGAGGAGATGTGGCTGCATTCGAAGAGGCAGAGATATTTGCAGGCTGTCTCATTCTTTGCAGTGCAGAAGAAGACGTAGCAGGTGTAGAAGTTGCAAAGAAAGAAGGGCGAGGAGGCGAATGGATGGAAGGAGAACAAGGAAGAGGAGGAGAGGGAAAATGTGCAAATGTAGACGAAATGTAGTGGCTAGGTGAAAGAGGGATAGAAATTGGAGAAAAAGAGGATGAAAAGGAAGAAGAAGAAGCTGAAGCTGAAGAAGAAGAAGACTCCTTTGGAGAAATAGGTTGAAAAGGAGAGCGAAGCGGAAGAGCAGGAATGGAATGAGAGAATGTCGATCCTCTCAGCAGAGGATGCAGCGAGTGACGATGAGAAGCTTTGGAGCATCTTGAAGGCCATTTGCTTGGTGCGAAGTCAGAGTGCTTGATATCCACATCTTTCAGTTGAGCAGGCGAAATAATGTGGTTGGTCAGATTTTGTTCCTCTGCCATTGAACCTTCTGTGTGTTTTGTTTCTGTTGGAATCTCTTTCTCTTCTGATTGACAGACAGGCAAAGAAGAGATAACTGCTGGCGCCTGATTTTGATCTGAAGATGGGAAAGATGACTCCTGCTCACTTTCAGAATGCGCTTGTTCAATTTGTATGTGCTCGTTTTCTGCTCCTTCAGAAAGGGGCATCTGCTGTTTTGAGCTGTCAACACAAGGTTCCTTCTTCAGTGAAGGCAAAGAAGTGCATGCTGCAATCTGCAAAGAAGACATCGAAACAGAGCGGAGTGCCTCAGGAAGGGAAGAGATGCGACTATGCTCGTGACAAGATTTGCTGTCGTTTTGGCTGGCTTTGTCGCTTTGTTTGTCTTCGTTTGAGCTCCCTTTTGAATCTGGGCCTTCTTCTGCCTCTTTCAAACTGGCTGGGTTGAGCAACGGGGCTGGTGGTGTGATGCTCAGAGGTGGCAGATGGGAAGAATCGTCTCTGATGATAAGTGTTGAGATGGAAGCAGCAGACGAAGTGCGAGGTGAAGATGCGAAGGAAGGAGACAACGACACTTTTGGAGAAACGGACTGCTCCAAAGAAGGGAGAGGAGAGGGAGTGGGAGGAGGAGGAGATAAGACAGGGTAATGATGGATCTGCGAATGGGCAGATGAAGCAGACAACGCCTGCTGAGGGAGAGGAATGAAACTGAGGAGAGAATATGATGAAGGAGAGGTAGAAGAAGAAGAGGAGGCGGAAGAAGAGGAAGAGGAGGAAGAGGAGGAGGAAGAAGAAGAAGATGAAGAAGAAGATAAAGGCATATAAGAAGAAGGAGACGAAGGGCGAAGAAGAGCGCTTGCAAGTTCAGAATGCTGATCCACGCATGCAGTCGACATGAGTGAAGGTGAAATGGCAAGAGGAGATATTTTGCCACACGCAGAAGGTGTATGAACAGAAAAAGTGTGGCTTGTGTACGCAATCTGCGTCAGCGATGGTGATGAAGAAGAAGAAAGCATCCTCTGAGCTTTTATCTCATCCTCAGAGGGAAGTGCGTTTTTTTGTTTCTCCTTCATCGCTTCGTCGATGCGAGCGCAAAGAGAAGAAAAGTGAGGCTGTTCCAAAAAGGCAGCACTGTTGTTTCTGCTTGCAGTGTTCGAATGCGAAATTGGGTTGACGTTTTTGTCTTGTTCAGCACTTTCCTTTTTGCCGCTCTGATCGACCATCTTTTCATGTTCGTTGCTCATTTTGTCCGCAAGCAATTCGCGTGGAAGAAGAATAGGCGCACACGCAACACGACTTTCATTCTTTTTATTATCTGAGCTTTTCTCAGTTTTTGACCTTTCTATTTCTTTTGTTTTTTCTTTCTCTTTCTCCTCGCTTTCCCTTGTCTTTTCGTTTTTTAACCGTTTCATTGATTTCCTTCGTTTCGAACGTCTTTCGTGTCTTTCCTTGCTTCTGCTTGAACTTTTTCTTGAGCTTCTATTTCTGTGTCTGCTTCTCCTCTTGCGCACTTTCAGCCTTTCTGCGCGGATGTTGTGATTGCTAACAGAATGACGGATTGATCTGTGCAATGAATGGTGTGCCGATCGTTGGCTCGCTTCGTCTGCGGTGACTGAGTTGTTGTTGCGCATCCAGTCGAACTGAAGTTTGTTGAACGAAAGATTGGACGAACTGTCTTTGAGCTGCTTGTTGATGCGATGAATGAAGCTGTTCAAAACAGTCGATTGTGACGACTCTGACACAGAGGAAGTGGATGTCGTTGACTGAGTTGATGAAGAGTAAGAAGAAGTTTGGCCATCTTTGCATTGCTCAGCTGATGACAGTCGTGCTGTTTCCGGCGACAAATGGTTGCCAAGACGAGTGGAATACGGTGATGCCTGCGCTTGCATTTTCTCCTTCTTTGGGCTTTTTTGAAGCATCGCTTTCTCTTTTTGAAGTTCTGATTTAAGAACAGCTTTCATAAAACGTCGTAGTAAAGCATAGTTTGGTGTGCAGAAATAGTCGTATCTCAGAATTTCTCCATAGAAAAGATTGAACTCAAATGGAAGTCCTTTCACCAGCGCAGCACACAAATAGTCTTCTTTCATCGCTGCAATTTGAGACTTAAAAAATGGAATTTCAAAAATAGAAAATAAATGATGAAACATTTAATACTAAATATAATTCGAGTATCAACAATTTGCAAACAGCATCTTTAAGTCTTGACCAGGGAAGTTTTCCTTTCGCAAATTCCACCATTACATATAGCAAAGAAATAAGATCGTCTTGCCTCCCGTTTTCTCTTCCATTGTGACAGTTTAGAGATGCATATCGCAAAGTTCCTCTAAATTGGCAGTGCTGAGGTGGCTATCAAGAATATGTTGTTACGAATTTGAAAAATGTCGATTTGTATATTATGATTAAAATAAAAATAGCGCAAGTACAAAACAAACTGTTATAGGTCTTCCTTCACGCATCTGAATTGGTTTGCACAATCCAAAATCAATTAGATAAATTGTACTCAATGAATTTTCAGTTTTCCCTATTACAAAATTAGCCTTTGCAAGAAATTAAATTCAATTATAAGATGGCTTCTCAATTTGACAGTGCAAACAGGTTTGATATCACGATGAATAAATCCAGATGTGTGCAAGGTTTCGATTGCAATTAAAGCCTGTATCGCAAACCCAGCTACTGTTTTAATAGAAAACGTTCCAGTCTCAGTTTTATTGATTAAATCTCTGGCAAAAATGAAAAACGTTAAAAATCTCAAAAAAGCAGTTCATACAAAAGATTCGGCCCAAGAAATTCCATAGCAACGAACTTATAATTTCTGTGTGATCCAAATCCGTAAAACCGAGGAAAGTGTGCAGTCCCTGGACAAGAAAAGACATTAAAGAAGATAATTGTAATCATGAGTATTTTGCGTACCACCAAGTTTTTTAAGCACTTTCACTTCTGCATTAAGAAGTAAACGATCTTTGTTATCCTCTTCGAATTTAATAGCAATGTCTTTTGCGTTGTGCTCATCGTTATACCTGGCTTGAAATATTTGTCCAAATGAACCTTCACCAATCCTCTTTACCAATGTGTAATATCCCTTCACAACATCCCCAACAGCCGGGTCATTTTGTGGTCGATGGTGCCGCGACATATTTGCTTCAGACTGACCTGGAAAAGGCAGATCAGTATCATAGAGATCTCTACTCCCACACTATAGGAAAAAGAAAATTACTTTTGACTTGAGATCGATTGAAGCTGTATACAAAAATGATATCAACTCTTTCTTTGAATACCCTCGAGCAATGATTATTGTGTTGCTTTCTCTTTTGTTTAACGATGTTCTTTCCCAATGTTTTCGATGCATGCCTTGCTCCCAACTAAATATGCCATTAAGCAATGGTTATAGCACTATGTCGGTGACGTTTGCGGTTTTTCAACTTTTTTATTTCTTCATAAATTTGTACTTGATTTTAATCAGTGATCCAGAAACGGGAAAAGTTTATAAGCAAATTGATGATGGAAGCGGAAATCCCCAATGGATTGAAGAAAACAACATGTGCACTCAAAGATATATAGATGGTCTTGGATATGTTTCATGTCCCAGTGCAGGTTTTGTTTTCAATTGCAAAATGTTTATTTTAGATTTTTGAAAATATTTCTCTCAAAAAGATTGGAAGCCTGGATGTGGACCAACAATACTAAAAGAGCCTCCGAAGGGTATTCAAAAGCAAATTGATCAAATGAATAAAATGGGAATGTTTCCAGGGATGAAAAAACAGGAATGCAATGAACCAAATCAATGCTCTCAGCCTGCACCACCTCCACCACAGCCTCAACAAACTCAACAACCCGTTCAGCCTGCACAACCTCAACAGTCTTGCGAGCAAGCATCACCTAGAAGAGTAGCATCTCGAAGTCCTCGTGCAGCAAGAAATATGGATCGTGATGCAATTCGAAGAGGAAATATTCAGTGGTAATTTTTGCATTTCAATTTTTTAATCATACAATTTGCAAGTTAATTTTTTTTAAAAAAAAAAAATAGTTATAACAGCATTTTCTTTTGTGTATGAATTTAAAATTGTTCTGAAGCCTTTCTATTCAAGCGTTCATTATACCCATTAAATAATTACTCCTTCAAATCTGTTAAAAGAGCATAGATTTTTCTTAGAAAAAGCATTTTTGCTCTTAACTTGTTATTGTTGTGTGAACTAATCATTGTTATGTGAATGCACATTTATGATTATAAATTATTTTGGAAATTTTATGACATTTACTCTTTTTTGCATTTTAGAGTTTTATTAAATCAAAAAAAACACAAAGCTGTATGAACTCTTTGTTTATGTTTAGCACTTATGTAATTAATGTTTTTTCATTGTATTGATTGCTTTTTTTAGATATTATATAGAAAAAAGAATATTTTATTCATTATTCAATTATTTATTCAAAAAAGTCAATATAATGCAAGCGTTAACAGCAGAAGGTAGCATCAATTTTTTTATAGTAACTTTTAATTTGTTTTGTTTTCTTTTTAACGTTCGTTTTCTTTTTCAGAAAAATTACCCCCTCTTCGAGAAGGGTTCAAACAACCATCTTTAAAATCCTCTCATTCTTTTATCGGCACTCCAAATTCCATTATTCGACATCCATCATCGCCTCAGATTGTGGATAAAAGAGCGTTACCTCCAGTTAAATTAAGATCTGAAAGTGGTGGATATATTTCTGCCAAAAATAAAAACACATCATCACCAAGGCAGAGCTACAGAAGTTCTTCTCCTTTGAAAGCTTCGAACATAGAATCTTCATCCCTTAAGCGAAAAATCTCGTCTGGATCTTCATTCACAAATCAGCATTTCCGCACTTCGTCTTCTTCATCTTCATCTTCATTTTACTCAACTGAGTCTCCTCACTCTTCACCTTCACCTCAACTGCTTCTTACACCTCAACCTGCACATTCACTTTCTTCTCCATTTCATCATCCTCTTTCTCCGCTCTCGCAGGGTGTCACTTCTTCATCTTCTTCTACTTCTTCGACTTCATTCTCTCTGTCTGACTTCTCAGTCATTCCACAGTCAATGCAAGGATCGAACTCTCATGTTCGTGCACGTGATAGCAGCATCAAGGCTGAACCTGTAAAATCAAACAGAAAGCAAAATGAAAAGAGCAATAAAGGAGATACGACTGAAAGAAGCAAAAGCAGACAATCAGATTGTAGTGGAGACAAAAGCAATCGAAAGGCAAGGCAGAACGACGCAGATGGAAGAAAGATAAAACGAAGAAATTACAATGAAACAGAAGAAAAGGGCGAGAATGACAGGGCACGCAGAGCAGAAAGAAAAGAAATTGAAAAGAAAAAGCTTCAGGACAGAGTGAATCAGTTGAAGCAGAAGATAAAAGAAGAAGAAGAAGACATTGCTCGCATCATGAGAGAAATAGAGAAGAAACAAGAAGGAAACAAAAAAAGGCAGAAAAGCGCATTTGATGAAGAAAAAAAGCTTCGGGAAAGTCAGCCACAACGAGGAACAGGTTACTCGATCAATTCTGCTCCTTCTGCAAAATTGAAAGGGAATGCAAAGAATCGGTCGTCGCTGACGTTCTCTTCGTCTCCCCCGCGCCGTCTGCCCGCTCTGTTTACTCCGTCTCTTCTGCAGCAAACACCCAAAAGCACCTCGTCTTCTGCGGCTTCTTCGTTTTCCTCGCCGCATTCGTCGCGCTTATCGTTCGAAGCGTCACCGCGTTCGGAGCGAAAAGACGGTCTTGTTTCGACACGGCGCACGAAGTGGAAGAGACCGAAGATGACGTTTGAGAAGTGGCTGGAGGAGAAGAGGCAGAAGCTGCAGAAGACAAACTGGGAGTATCCAGATCTGGTGGAAACACTGAATCAGGAGACAGCTGGAAACAGACAGCAGAAAGGGGGATATGAGACAAATAAGAGCACTCAAAAGAGAAGAAGCGAAGAAGATGATGATAATGACAATGAAGAAGACGAAGACGATGACGATGACGATGAAGACGATGACGAGGAGGAGGAGGAGGAGGAGGAGGTTGAACGGGCACTTCAAAGTGAAGATAGAAAAGACAGATTGTCACGAAATGATGAAAGTCCATTGAGTGAATCTCAAGGACAGAAAGAAGGAAATGATGAGAGCGATAAAGACGAAGATGAAGATGAAATTATAGAAAAGGAAGAAGAGGTTAGGCAAATGACAGAACCAGGAGATGAAGGAAATCTGAATCAGCTCACACCAAAAGACGAACAAGATGGCAAAGAAAATCAAAAAGAGGAGGTTGAAGCGAAAGAAGAAGAAGAAGCAGAGAATCCAACAAAAAGTGAATTGTTTCCAAATAAAGTGACACCCAACGAACTTTCATTGCTTTCTGGTGCATCGAACATCAAAGCAACACTCAGCAGACTCGAAGAGAGTTGGGGCAGAAGAAGCAGAAGACAAGACGAAACAGAAGAGAACGAAGACGAAGAAGGCAAAGACGAGCGAATAGCATCTGCACCAGCGTCGTCTCATCGGATGTTTCAGAAGAAAGGAAGCTATTTACAACACAAAACAATACCGAAAGTGATTTATGTTCCCATCCAAATGAAAGACAATGACAAGCAAGACGCAACAAATGAATCTTCAATGAAAGATCAATCAGAAGCAAAAGAGGAAGAGATTAAACAAGACAGCTCAAATGTCTTAGATGAATCACAAAATAAAACAGAAAGTGAGATGAATGAAATGAGCAATGGAGAAATGATGAATGCATCAGCTGCAACTGAAGACCAGCAAAACAGTTCTGAAAAGCAGAATGTTCAAAAAGAAGATAAGAAAGAAGAGAATGTTATTGTCAGAGAAGCAATTGTGCTTGTAGGAGCCAATCAGAATGTGTGTGAGTCAGCAGATGGAAATGACTCAAATGATGAAATGACAGGGCTACTGATGAAAGATATTGAAAAGATCAAAAGCGAAAGTGGTGTTGAAGGAAAAGATGAGGAGGAGCTGAAAGAAGAAGACAAAAAAGAAGAAAATAAACAAAGTGATGAAGCTGTTGAATTAGAAAATAGAGCAGAAGAAAACAAAGCAGATTCAGAAGAACTGAATGCAGATAAACCAGCAGAAAAAGAAGGAGCTGTTGATGATTCTCAACCAAATGAGAAATCAGAAGAAGGAGAGCAAATAGAAGCTGTTGAAACAAAAGATGAAGATAAACATATTGATGGAAATGAAGAAAGCAGCAAAACTGATGAATCTTCAGAAGAATGCAAAAAAGTGGAGGAAGCTTCAGATCTGCTGAATGTTACTCAAAAGTCGTCAAATGATGAAAACGAAGAGGAAAAGAATGAGAATCAACAAGCTGATGAAATAGAAGGAAAAGAGGAGAAATCTGAAGAAGCTCAAAAAGACGAGAAAGTTGAGAATGAAGAAAAAGATGCTCAAAAATCTGAATCTGTTTGTTGCGTTGAAGAAAGCGAAGAAATAGCAAAGAAGAGCAAAGAAGAAGAAGAATTAGATCAGAAGGAATCAACAGAAAAGATAACAGATGAAACTGAGGAAGTGACATGTCAAAATGAAAATGAAGAAGAAAAGGCAAAAGAAGAGCAATCTCAACAAGAAGCAGATGAAACGGATTTGATTGCAAAAGAAGAGGAAGAAGCAAACAAAGCTGTTGAAGATGAAGAGCAAATGAAGCAACAGCTAATTGAGCTGGCTTTGATGCAAGACGAAGAAAATCAGATGAAAAAGAGGGAGAAAGAAAGAGAGAAAGAAAGGCAAAGAAAGAAGAAAGAAGAAAAGAGGAGGAAAAACGAATTGAAATTGATGAGAAAAGAAGAGGAATTGATTCTTTGGCGAATCGAAACAGAAAAAACGAAGGAAAGCAGAAAAATAAAGTTGAGTTCGATTTTCATGGACGACAAAGCAAACAGCGAAGCAAACTTGACATTTGAAGAAAAGAGATTGCTTGCACTTCTCAAAAATGCAGAAGAAAAAGAGAAAGAGAAAGAGAAAGAGACAGAAAGAGAAGCAGAAGAGCAGCAGAATGAGGGAGAGAATTCTGAAGCGAGTGATGTGAATGACGAGATGAAGATGATGAGGAGAGAAGAAGAAGAGCTGCGCAGACAAGAAGAGGCAGTGGCCGCACAGCTGGCGAGGAGGAAGCATCTTCTGCAGCGTCTGGAGGAGATTGAGAGGGAAGAGGCGGAGAGGGCGCTGATGAAGGCAGAGGAGAGCCGGCTGAAGCAGGCGATTCTGAAGGAGCTGTTTGAGAAGCAGCAGGCGCAGAAGAAGGAGATGAAGAGGAGGAAGAGGCAGCTGCGGAAGGAGAAGGAAGAGCGAGAGCGAATGGCGAATGAGGAGCGGGAGCAGAGGAAGAGAGAGAAAGAGGCGCTGGAGAGGAGGCGAAGGAGGGAGTTTTTGAGGAGGCTGAAGGAATATCACATGAAAAGAGTTATTTTCTATCAGAAGAAGATGATGGACTTGCGCACAAACGAGAGGGAAACGATGGGTTTGCAGTATTTCACACAGAAATGGAAGAAGCAGTGGGAGCTTAGCAATCCTCAGCTGAAGAAGATTGTTGTGAAGAGTGTGAAGAAGAGGAAGCAGATACTGGAGGAGAAAGAAGAGGAAGACGAGGAATACGAAGAAAAAGCAATGGAAAGAGAAGAAGAGCAGATGAGGATGTATTCAGAAGATGCACTTATTTTGTCTAAAATTGAGAATGCAAATGCAGAAGCAGGAAAAGAAGGGAAAGAAGGAAAAGAAGAAGAAGAAGAGGATGAAGAGGAAGAAGAAGAAGAGAAGGAAGAGAAGGAAGAAATAAAAGAAGAGGAAGCAACAACGGAAAATAATAACGTAGCTGAAGAAGACAAAATCAAAGATGAAGCTGAAATTGAAGCTGAATCTGAAGAAAGAGAAAGAATGTTGATGTCTGAAGAAGAATGTCGAGTGAATGATATTGAAAAATACAGACTGACTGATTCATTGGCGTATTGGAAGAGTTTGAGTGTGTGGAGTGAAAAAGAGAATGAGCTGGATGTTTTGATAGAAACAATCAGAAAGGCAGAAGAAGCAATCGCTGAAAATGAGAAGATGAAGATCGAAGAAAACAAAGAAGGAGAAGGAAATGAAGAAGGAGAGAAAGAAGAAAGAAAGAAAGAAGAAAGTGAATTAGAAGCAGAGCCGGCAGAGTTAACAGAAGAAGAAAAAGAAGCGAAGAAGATGCAAACAGAAGTGGAGTATCTTCAAATAGCAGTCGAAGTGCTGCGAAGAGAAGTGATGCGCGATAAGCTCCGTTTGAAGAGGTTTGTTGAGAAAGAAGAGAGGAAAAGATTGGAAGCAGAGCTGAATGTGTCTCGAGTGAAGGCAGGGCTGACTCCTTTTGAAACAACAACTGAACGCCTTTTGAGAGAAAAAAGAAGAAAAATGCAGAAAAAGCAGACGAAGCTCGAAAAGCCCAGGGGAGAGAATAAAGACGGGAATGCTGCTAAAAATGAAGAGAGAGGAAGGAAAGTGAAAATTGGAAGGAAAAAGAGAGGAGGCGGGAAAAAGGCAGCGAAAGAACAGGAAAATGGAACTGAACAGCAAACCAATCATACGGTCTAATTGCACTTCATCGAAGAACTGAGAAAGAAAGAGAGCAGAAAGGCAAAAGGATAAATTGAAGCAGGTTGGAAGTATACAAGAAGAACAAAAATATTCTGAGTCTTAAAAGTCATATGAAATTCTACAAAAATAGACAAATTGAGTTTTCTAGAATCTTTGTGAATGATGATGGAACAAGCATATTTTATGAAATTATTATTTTTGTTAGATGCGATGCAAGTAATGTTGCAATGCTAAAAAATTCACCCCAAATTTTTGTATTTCGAATTAAACGGAATGAATTTTATTTTTCTTCTGCGAATTTTTTCTGGAGTAAAAATTTTACTTTGCTTTTTGTGAAATTTTCTCATTTTTTAGTCTCTCAAAAAAACAAAGTAGATTATTTGCTTCTCCTCATATTGATTTATGTTGCTAATTTGTATTGATATTTGTTTTTGTCTGCATGCAATTATCTAGTTGAGTACATTTCGATTCTCGCTGTTCTTTTAAACTAGAGATGATTCTATTTTCCTGTTTTTACTCTAAATATTTAATCGCAAAGTATAATTGCTGAATGCACTCCTTTCCTCTTTTACTGTATTTGTTCAATGAAGATAGTTTGTGCAATTTTTTGGCACTCCCATATGGAAACTTGTTTTGGACTTTTGTTTGATCTTTCTATTTTTTCTTTGTTTAAATACTTATCAATTATAGCTTTTTCTTTGTAAATGTTATTATATGTGTATATTATTTCATTCTCTATTTATCCTTCGATTTTTGTATAATTATTTTTTACATTTTTCTCATGTTTTATCGTTGATGGAATGTTCATGATGGTTTTATTCAAAGAAAAACTATTTTTGAATTTCAAATGTTCAATTTCACTTCATATTCGAGAACATACTGATTGAAGTATCCCTCTTTTGAAATATCTTAAAGTATTTTCAAATTTTCAACATATTTTGATCATCCTTTGTAAAATATCCTTAAATATAAAAATAAAAAACATGAATGATTTTTCTATTTTTGTTTCATACAAAAACAAGTTGGTGATTAGGAACTAAAGATAAGCACTACGATGTTGATGTACATATAAATGGTCAATCAATATACGAGATGATTTGAAATCAAAAAAAATTCAGTAAACAGGGATCATAACAGAGAGAAAGAAGGGCTATCGAATGTTGCATAAAAATAATATTACTTAGAATCCAAGGCTTCTGAAATAATCAGCTGCTTTTCCAGCGAAGGTGCTGCATGTTCCTGCGTTCATTGTCTCATCATGGAGAGCAACAACAATAGCTTTGTCAGATTTGCAAAGGAAAAGTCCACGTTGGTCTTTTCTTGCAGCAATGGTATCATCAGAAGCTCTTGTGCAGAAGAACTTCACTCCTCCAACCATGACACCTGTTGCAAAAGCAGATGCAGGATTTGAGAACAATTTTGCGATGTTTTGAGCTTCACCTGCAGACAACTAAAGTTTGAGTGCATTGAGAATCATTCAAATTATTAATATTAAATCAATCAACACGAAATATTCAAAGAAACATAAAGATCCCAATTTGATATGGATCAAAATTACAACAATAAGAAAAACAAACTCCACTTCCGTGATCTGCCCAGACTGCACCGTCAGCTGCTCCCAGAAGGGCGCAAGCGCTTACACCTTTTGAAACAAGTTGTGCGTTGAGATGATCAATCCAAGACATGTGATACAAATAAAGATCTAAATCCAACCATTATTTATCTTTTTCTTAACCATAATATGGACTGTTTGATCGGCAAAATGATTTATAGTAATTTGTGGAAATGAAAAGAAAAATTGTAAAAGAGCGTATCTTGCAAAAAAAATTATTTTTTCATTTCAAAAAATATTTTTCGAAGTACATATCCAGAAATTCCATTAAAAAATAAAAAAAATCGCATGAATAATTAATTTAATTTTTCTAAAGATAGTTATTCCTATAAAGATAATAATAATAATTATAATTTGAATGGTTGCATTTTTCAGGTTGATGTGTTTTAAACGAAAACTCGATTAAAATGAAAAATGATATTTTGGAGCTGATTTGGTTCATTTCAGTTATTGATTTGTTATATAAAAAAAATCAAATAATATAAATTAAATGCTTGTTATGGTTAATTAAAAGGAAACTTTGATTGGACTAGTTTTCGAAATCATTAAAAATTAAAAGATTGAATCATTAGATTGCAATTGAAAGAGTTGAATCTAATAAACACAAAATAAGTCAATCCTGCTTTTGAAAAAAAGCATTATAATCTCACAGAAAAACGAAAAAAATAATGAAACATGAACGTTTGGCGTGAAGTGATGCGAAATGATTTCTCATTATGATTTTGGATATGCAGCACTTATTGATTCAAAATACTCTTTGCCATATTGGAAAACATCTTCTGGCTTATTTGTTAAAACGTCACAAAGAAAATCTGACAATATATGTTTTATTTCTGGATGGCTTTTCATATATGCTTGATATTCCTCTGCCATTGTTGTCTGAAAATATATTTTCACAGAATTTTTTCAAAAAAATATTAGATACAAATAAAGTCTTTAAATACCGATCGTTCTTCCAACTGTGCCTTTTGCCTCTCGTCAAGAATTATTTTTTCGTCGGTTTGTTGAATTGACATTTTTTATTAAGGTTATTGATACATAACAAATTTTTGGATATTTTGCATTTTTGAAGCATTTGCTTTCCATGACAAACTTAGAGCAATTTTCCGATGAAATGCTTTTATCCACAGAGAGCGAATCATATGTAAATCGTGACAGTTATGAAAGAACTGCAGATGATGTTTCTTTGCTTGAATTATCTCAAACAAATCAACGAAATTCTCCTGCTTTAAATGTTAATTCAATGCGTCCTTCAGTAAGATTTTCATTGGAAGTGGAAAAACTGCAACCCTCTTTTCCTCCACTTCCAGATTATCAGAATATCTCTGATATTACAGTTACAATGAGTTCAATTGAAGATTCTCTTTCTTTCTCTCGGTTGAAACAAAAGTCGCAATCCGCAGAATCAAACTCGTCAAAGGAGTTAAGTTTAATTGGCGAAGAAAGTTCATTGATTCGAAATGTCGAAGTTATTAGCCAAAATTGCAATAGTTCTCTTTCTGACGATTGCGATGCAAAAAGTTCATTGTCGCCTGAACTTAAAAAGGATTTGTTAATAGAAGATATAGATCATTTGCAGGATCGACCGTCAATGCTTCTTGAATCATTATCTTCACATCCTTTTCATACACCAAAACCTGTATCTCCAATTCAAACTCCTTCATCCCTCAACGATTCCTCCTCTTCAAATATATCATCTTTCACATCATCTGACATTTCATCAACTCCACAACAAATATCTCGTTCTTCTTCTAATGCACTTCAAACTCCTGCTCAGTTCACTTCTCTCTCTTCATCCAATAATTCATCAGCGGAATTTTCTTCTCCTGTTCCAAATTCGTATCCATTTGTTGTAGCAACAGAACTTGTTCCACGGCATCCTTCTTCTGCCGAGCTTATCCCACTTAGTCCTTCTCACTATGCTTCGTCAACTCCATCAATATTTGCTCCTATTCATTCGCCTTGTGACACAGAAAGACACGAACGAGGTAATCTTCGAATGATGGTAGAGAATTCCATCATTGAAGAAGAAGAAGAAGAAAATGAGGATAAGCTGAATGAAAACGAAGGAAATGACATCAACCGTGAAAATTCAGCTCAAATTGGGAATGAGAGAGAGAATGAAAGAAAAGAAGAAGAGACTTTTGAAGAAAAGGATAAAATAACAAATGAAAAGAAAATGGATGAAGAAACGTTGCCAAGTGAAAAGAGAACAGTCGCAGATGGTGAGCATAATGAAAGAACTGCAGAGTATGAAGAAGGAGATGAAGTTGAATGGGACGAAATTGAACATAAAGAAAAAACATTTAGTACGCTTAATGCGTTGATTGCAGAAGCTGATCGGTATATCAACAAGAAGAGAGAATGGGAAGAGGAAGATAAAAGAGAAAAAGAACAGAAAATGCTCGAAGACAAAGCGAAAGAAGAAGCAAAAAAGAAAAAAGAGGATTCAGAAAATGAGCAAAGAAATGTGGGCAAGTCTGATATTCTGAGTGAAAGTGAAGTGAATGAAAATGCAAGTCTCGAAAATGGAACATCAAACAAAAAACAAGAAAATGGAGGAGATGATGAAAGCGACGAAAGCGAAAGAAATAGCTTGCTTAAAGAGGAAGAAGAGCAAGCAATGAGATTTGGACTCTTAAAGAATAAGAGAGGAAGCAATAAACAATCCGTCAGCAGAATTCCTTCTCTTCGGCGCCTGCCTTCTCCTCGCCCAAAACGTGTTTCTCCGTCTCCTCGTTCTCGCTCTCCTTCTCCTTCGCCTTCTGCGTCTTCTCCTTCTCATGTCACTTCTTCTGCTTCAGCTGCCAATTTGTCTGTTTCTTCATCCACTTCAAATGGATCTGCATCTTCCTTACCATCCTCGTCTGCTTCCACATCGTCGTTCGTTTCACGCATTCCTCGTCTTGCCACAAAGAAAAAGAAAAAGAAAAATGCAACAAATGCAACACAAAAAGAATCTGAACAACAAACGTTCCCTTCCACTTCAACCACTTCATCGCAAACTCCCACTTCATCTTCAAAACCTTTCGCAAACACCTCAAATTCCTCTTCTTCTTCCTCTTCTTCTTCTTCTTCTTCTTCTTCTTCTTCTTCTTCTTCTTCTTCTTCTTCTTCTTCTCCAAAAAGCAACCAATTCACTTCACCGACAGTCACATCATCATCATCAATTCAAGCTCAGTTCAATGCGCCTCAGCCGCTTTCTCCTTTTCTATCGAATCAAACAGGAATTGCTGTGCCTGCTGCAATCCAGTTGCTGATTGAGGAGCTGCACAAAGAAAGAGAGAGGGCATTTGAAGAAAGAGAAGCACAACGAAAAGAGAGAGAGAACGAAAGAAAACAGGAAAGAGCAGAGTGGATGGAGAGAATGAAGGAAAGAGAAGAGGAAAGAGTTAAGATGAAAAAAGAAGATGATGAAAGAGAAAGAAGAAGAGAAGAAAGAGAAAGAGAAAGAGAAGAGAGGGAGAGGAAAGAGAAAGAAGATGAAACAAAACGCAAAAAGGAAATTGAAGAAATTATTCTTTTGTTGAAAGCAGACGAACGAAAAGTCGAGAAGCCAGATGACAACAAGCTGTGGAACAAGATTCGGGAACTGGAAAATGAGCTGCGAGGGGCGATTGACAGGGAAGAGCAGCTGAAAGACGAAAAAGAACGGATCAAAAGAGAGAACCAGAGGCTGCAGAGAGCTGTCGAATCAGCAGAAGACGAAAAATTCGACAGAGAAAATGAGATTCGAAGACTTCAAAAGGAAAGCGAAAGAGAAAAAGCAGAAGAAGAAGAGCGATGGAAAAGATATGAGGCAAGATGGGAAAGTGAGCGGATGATCAGAGAAAAAGAAGAGGAAGAGCAGAAAAAGAGAGAAGAAGTTATGGAAAATCAGTTCAAACTTGAGTTAAGCAGACTGCAAAGGGAAGTGGAGAGAAAAGAGAAAGAAAAGGAGAAGGAGAAGGATATGGAGAAAGAGAAAGAGAAAGAGAAAGAGAAGGAAAAGGAAAAGGAGAAAAAAAAGAAGTTAAACGATGAGGATGAAGAGAAAACATTTGTTGTACAAAACATCAAACACAATCAATCAGAACAAGCGCTGAAAGAAGAAGTGCAACAATTGAAGGTGCAAATAGCATCTGAGAAAGCGATTGCAAAGGAAGAGAAAGATAAATTGGCGAAAGAACTGAAAGAATTAAAAGAAGAAAGAGAAAACGAGAAAGAGCAAATAAAAGAGAGGATGGAATTTGTGGACTCAGAGTTGAATGAACTGCAGACGATCAACGCAGCTTTGAGTGACGAATTGGACGAGCTCAAAAAAGAGAAAGAAGAAGATGCGATCGAATGGGAACGGCTGGGATTGGGGCAGCTGTGGAGAGAGAGAGAAGCGAAGAGAAGCAAAGGAAAAGATTCCAAAGAAAAGAAGGGAAGCCAAAAAGGAGTGCTTTCGATTGCTGAGGCAACAAGAGAAGAAAAAGTGAGGGAATTGGAAAGGAGAGTTGTAGAATTACAAGCCAAAGAAGCGAAGGAGCGGGCAAAAAGAGAAGAAATTGAAGAAAGATGGAGAAAAGAGAAAGACGAAGAAAAGAGGAAAGCAGAAGCAGAAAAAGAAGAGGAAAAAGAACGAGAATTTGAAAGAGAGCAGGAGCTGACTGAACTTGTACATATTTTGGATGAAGAAAGAGATCGGGTGAAGGAAAAAGACACAGAACTGAAGCGAATGAAGATAACCATAAATGTGATGGAGATGGAACGAGAAGAAGAAGCGAAGCGGACGAAGGAGAAAGAAGAGAAGCTGAAAGAAGCAGAAGAGGAAATGAGGAAAAGATTGAAAGAGGCAGACGAAATGATGAAAGAGTGGATGCAAAAGAAGAACAGCCAGTCAGATGAGATCCTCAGGAAAGAGATTGAAGACATGCTGGCGAAGCCAAAAGTGGAAGCAGAAAAGAGAGAAAGAGAAGAAAATGCAAAAGAACAGGAAAAAAGGCAGAGTGCAATTGAAAATAGCTCTAAAACTGAAGAAGAATTAGAAACGTTAAGAAAAGAGAACATGAAACTCCAACGTCAGTTAAAGGAAAAGGACAATATAATTTCAGGGTTGGATGCAGATGTGCAGGAATTGATTGCACAAAACAGAGCAAGAGCAAATGACAAGCAATCAGAAGATGAAAAGGCTAAAAAGGAAGTGAATTCAGCAAGAGGAGCACAAAATCGAGTGACAGCTGAGGAAAAAGAAGAAATAAGCCGATTGAAACAAGAACTGGAGCAAAGCGAGGCTCGGCTGCTTCTTCAGAGCGATATCCACCACAAAGAAAGAATACACTGGGAAGAAGAGGCAAAAAAAGCTGCTGCAAACGCTGAGGCTGAGAAAGTGCAATTGGAGAAGCAATTTGCAGAGCAGATCAGAGCGAAAGAAAAGGCGATGGACGAAGAAAGGAAAATCCATTCAAAACGAGTGAATGAACTGGAAAGAGCTGTCGAGAGAGCTAAAAAAGGAGGAGGGCAACTTCGAGCAGCACCAAAGCAGAAAATAGGACGCTTCTCAGGCAAAGGAAAAGAGAGCGAAAAAAGAAATATGCAACTGAATTCGACCAGCGGATCATCTTCCATTTCAACTCCTCCGACTTCTCCTCCCTCTGTTGTCAATACAATCGATGGTGAATCATTCAATTCTCCATCTCGTTCACAAAAACAAGAGTTGTTGGCACTTTCATCCTCGTCGCTTGCTTCATCTGGCACATCTTCTGTGAAGACTGCAGAGTCATTCCCATCACCGCAATCATCTGCAGCATTCCAATCTCCATTTGAATCTGCATTCGATGAACTGATGCCAAAGAAAGGCAAAATGAGTGCTGATGAAGAAGAAATGAGATTAAAACCAGAATTCGAAAGAAAAGAAAAAGAGTGGATGAACAAAGAGAAGGAATTGCAAGAAGAAATACAACGACTTCAGAAAGCAGCCGAAGAAAAGGACAGTGAAATGCTTTCTCTTCAGAAAGTGTTGTATCCTGAAGCGACTGTTGTGATTCCTTCTGCAACGTTCATTGCTCATTTGCGCCATTTGAACTCAGAAAAAGTGATGCTCCAAAGCACTGCAGCAGCCGAAGCGCAGAGGACAGCAAAGGCAGAAGCAGACGCAGTGCGACTTGTGCACAGCGTTGCTGCGTTGCGCGGAGAGGCCGAAAAGGAAAGAGCCATCCGACTGGAAGGCGAGGCAGCACTGCAGCGTGTGACAGCAGAAAATGCAGCGCTGACCTCTCGAGCAACACAAGCAGAGGCAGTTGCAGAAAGTGTGAGAACGCAGATGATGAATGATCTGCAGCGGAACGAGCAGAGCAGACTGCTTCTCAGAGAAACATATGAAGCACAAATTAATGCGATGAAGGAGGAGCTGCGAGAATTTGCAGAGGAAGAGAAAGAAAGAAGCAGAGAGAGACAATTCTGTGTGGAATTGAGAGAGCGAGTGAGAGAAGCTGAGAAAAAAGCAGCCGACGCGGAAGAGAAAGTGGCAGTGTTGGAAATGCAACTCCAGCAAAAGGAAAAGAAAAGTGCCATTTTGCAGCAACTTCATTCGCTGATGATGCGAACAGCACAGGTCGAGAAGGATGCGGATGAGAAAGAAAAAGAAAGAGCAAAAGTGTTGGCTGAGCTGAAAAGAGACAACGAAGAGCAGCTCAGAACAATTGCAGCAAAATACGAATCTCTGATACAAATGAAGGATTCACTGCTCGAAGAAAAAGAAACGCAAATACGAAAAATATCATTTGAGCTGAAGCAACAGCAATCTCTTAACATTTCCTCTGTTATGACAGCTCCGTCTCTGATTAGCAACTCATTTACATCTTCACCTCCTCAGTCAACTGCAAACGTTCATTCTGTTTCCCTTCAATCTTTTAATGATCAGTTTTCATTGCCAGACAATAGAATCTTCCCATTAAAAGATACTTCTGCTTCTGCCACTCCACAATTTCAATATTCTCAGACGGAAAATTCTTCGTCTTCCACATTTGATCAACAGCATTCATCCTCTTTTTCCACTTCATCCTCATCATTATCTCGCCCTTCATCTTCTCATGTCTCTACTTCTCGCAGCTCTTCTCCTTCTTCTTCTTCTTCTCGTCCAGCACCTCCGCTTTTCACTGGCCCATCTGCAATATCAATTCGCATGCAACCAGAACCTTCTTCTTCAAAAGTTGGGTCATCTTCATCTTCAACAATGCAACGAGAAAGGCAATCACTCCAACAAAGCGAGCACGATGTCAAGCGAATTACTCCAAAAAAGAAGAAGAAAGGAGATTTATCAGCAGCTCCCCGGCAATTGTCAACTCATTCTACTGGAAGGCCACCTCGTCCATTAACATCTCCAACTCCTTCGTCAATAGCTTTATCGTCATCTGATGCTTCTTTTCCTGCTTCTTCAACTCAAGCATCTTCTTCGATCTCTGATGCTTCATCTTCGTCTCAACCTCAACCCACTTCGATTTTATCTTCACCACCCGCAGTCTTCGATTCCACTCCTTTGGCACAAGATACTCCTCAAATCATAAACACCAATTTGCTCATTCATTCTTCTTCTCCTCCTTCTCTTTTGTCAGCAACGTCTCTTCCTATATTTGATAGCCATCCTTTTTCAATTCAGCAGCAAAGTGCGGATGTTGATGGATTGAGTCTTCCAGCTTCGACTCCTTCTCCGCTTCCTCCTCCCTCTCCGCCAGCATTTGTACAATCTCCTTCGCATTCAAGTGCAATTTCCGATAATGTTGATCCTCTTCAGTCAAATGAATTGAAAACTTATGAAAATTCAATGAAATCGCCTGATAAAACAGAAGAAAGCAAAAATGTGAAATCCTTGCAAAATCAAAGAGGAAGAAAGATCGGCACCAAAAATAATTCGCGTGAAACACCAATTATCAATCTCACTCGCCGCATTGGTTCATCTCCCAGACAGAGATCTCCTTCGCCTTCTGTCACATCTCTTCCTTCTAATTCTGCTGCTCTTGTAGCTTCTCCAAAAGTGCAAACAACTCGCACTTCATTTCCATTCCCATTGAATTTGCACCGAACAGAATAAATAGTTGGCTTTTAGTGTTTATTTTTTTTTCTCTCTCTCTCTCTTTCTCTCTGCGTGCCTGTGTGTTTCTTTTTTGTTGTTGTTGATGATGATTTGTTGCTTTGTTTTGTTTCATTCCATTATAAAATTGTTAATGTTTTATTTGATAGAATTTCAGTATATTTTGACACATATTATAAGTTTTACTCAATTTTTTGTTGGAAAAAATTTTGTGTGTGTATGTTTCTGTTTAAGTGGTTTATAATTTTGCCAGAAAAAAAAAAATGAATGATTATTTTTGTAATTCCAGAAAATGTTTATTGATATGTTTTTGTTACATTTTTGCATATGACTTCATATTATAAAGCGGAAATTTTGAAAAGATCAAAAATTAACAATCATTTGTTAAATCACAATACATTTGAGAATCAATAAAAACATCAAATTCATGATTTAGAAATCTTTGGAATTTTATTAATTTATTTATTTATTTATTTATTTATTTATTTGATTTTTTTTTTCTTTGCTCAGCTTGTTATCGGGGAAAATATTACCAATTTTGACAATAATTAACAAATAAATAAATACAAAAAACAGAATTATGAAAAAATGAAAGCCTGTCAGGAAAAGCAAAAAATTAACAAAAAACAATTCTAATAAACACAAAGTCTTCATCATTTTATAAAAAAACTTGAATATTTGTTTATTATGTATGACTCACTGACATAAAGAATGATGTAAAAACCATTCTCTAAAAAAAGGTTGTTCTCATGATTGCAAGAATTATTTTGTGCAATTATCAAAATCATAAGTATTAATATTATTTTCGATAGAAAAAAAGTCGTTTTTGCAAATAATAATAGTTCAAATGAATTAAAATTTCGTCTCATTCTTCTGACGAATCATGTTATTCTTTTTAAAAAGTCGCAATTGTTTGTTTATCAGATAGAAAAAAATTGTGCTGTGAATCTCTTTTTTTTTATCATCAAATATGATTTTGAATTTGAATTCATATTTAATATAAAATTCACTATTATGTAGCAAAAGGTGATCAATTGATGAATTATTTTGATCGAATTGAGAAATAAACAATTGCGACTTTTCAAAAAGAATAACATGATTCGTCAGAAGAATGAGACGAAATTTTAATTCATTTGAACTAAACATGTGTTACAGATCATAAAATTTATGTCACGTCCGTCAGTCATTAATTGAATCCGTCAGTATTTATGAAATTTCTAAAGAAAACTTGGATTAATATATCTCAATAATTTATTCAAGAAATCTTTATTCTATTATTATATTTAGCAATTTTTTCACTTTTTTATAAAGAAATTTTTTTATTGGAAAACTTTGGTGAATAACCATAATGACTTTGAGAAAACAAATTTTTTTAAAAAATTTCGATTTTTTCATCATATGTACTCAAAAAGAGATGCTTCTTCAAAAATATTGATATTTAAATTGCAAATATTTTGAATTCAAATAAATACCGATTCAAGTTCTTAGTCGCTTCTGTAATGTGAGTTTGCATTTCTTTACGCTTTTTAAACTTTTTTATCTTCATTGAACAACTGTTCGAATATTTTTTTACAAAGGCATGCGATTGAAGTTCAATTAGTTGGAAAAAAAACTGAAAAAGTGATTTTGCTTTTTCATTTTTAAGCATAGAAAGCATTTTTGCTTGGATAAAATAAATAGAAGCCTGGAAAACAGATGAATGGTTGATAATGTTTTTTTTAGAAAAAGTTTTGAATTGATGCCTTATCTAAAGATGATGTTTTTAAATTTGTTAATTTAGAAATTGAAGATAAAAAAACAACAAAAAATCACTCACATTTCATACATCATTTTTTCAAATCAAAAGCTTTTTCTCATCAATGACATTTTTTTAAGCAAAAATGAAATAAATCTGTTATGACAATTTGTCATAATCGAATTTTTCACTTCATCAGAAAAAGAAAACAAATTTATTGTATCAATGAATGGGGAAAATAGTTATTATGTATGTAAAGATAAACAAAGTCACATTTCACAACATATGTGTAATTTTCAAGCATTTGGTCAAAAGAAAGTGATGAAAATTAATTATGATGAGAAAAATTTTTTTGCAAAGAATCTGAAAGGAGAAAATGAAGTTAATTTTGATGACAAAAAAGATTGAAGAATAACAGATATAAGATTGATAAATATTGATTCAAAAATGTTGATTACAACACATAAGTATTTTGCGAAGATGGATAAAAGAAAGAATGAAAAGAAAGAAGTTTATAAATTAAGAAAGCAGAATTTTGGACAATATATGAAAAGAAAAGGAAGAATGACAACGATAAAGTGTTTTGCCCATTCATTGGAAGATGATAATGTTGAAAGTTTTTGGAACTTCTGTGAGTTGCAGTGGGAGTTGACGAATGAGAAGAGTGAGGCAATGCCAATTCAGATGGAGGCGTTTTGTTTTTAAAGTATACGGAAGATATGAGATCTATTATCATTGCACTAAACATGAAGTTTTGATGTTGACGTGAAACTAACTGCATTGAGGAAAAATGAATTGTTTGTGGTGAAAAAATATGAAAATGAATGTGATTGAGACTTATTCACTTTTTTCAACTTTTGTATTTCTCTTCATTGAATCTTGTTTGCTACAAGAGGAACATTCGTGAGATAGTTATTTGAAATAAGATAATTTGAATGAATGGAAAACAAGTTGAAAAATAAAGTTTTGATGATTTTTCGTCTGAGAAGAAGAAGAAGATAAAGATAATGATGAACAAGAAAATCTTATTGAATTTGACCTTGTTATTAATATTTTGCCACTCACTGCGATAACAATGATAACGATGAAATGATTAGACATGTGAACAAACTTTTATAAAGAGAGCAAAATGTCCGAAGGGCTTTATATTTGTTTTGATTTCCAGAACATTATTGAAGATGAAAAATAAATTTTCTAAGAAATTGCGAATAAAGAATATACGGTAAATAAATCCGTAAACATGCATGTTAACAACATATTTATTGGTGAAAGCAAAGCAGATGAGAAGAAGTTGATAAGAGCAGTGCAAAATGTGTCAAAACAATTGAAAAGAAACAACAAAGATTTTATGCCTTCCTCGTTATTTAACTCTCGTTTTCGCTGTTGAAAATCATTCAATGACCTTTCAATGCTCATCAATCTCACATCCAAAAAACTTTCGTTTTTTCCTTCAGTCTTCTATTGAGAATCCCCTTCGTTTCATTTTTTCCAATTGAAAATTAACTCTCATCTTATCTAAGTTTTTATCATATAAATATACCATTATCAATATTGAATTATTATTTGTCTGGTGCAGAAAACTCTGGTTGAATTCGAATTCCATTTTCCAGTTAGAAACGTTTCTTTATTTTGTGAGAAATCCGTTGATCTTATCCATAAAAATTATTGGACATAAAAAAGAAAAAGGCAGAAAAGGAGATTTATAGCAGTTGTGAGAGTATATTAATTTGATTGAGGTTAATGATACATTCATCAATGTGTTCGGAAAGAGATGGATGATTTCTGGAATGATACAGGATGTTGGAGGAGATTGAATGATATATGCTTGAAATGAAGGAGAAGATATTATCACATGAATTTTTTAAGGATGAAGGATGTGTAATGAATGACTGTGGATGGGAAAAGAGAGTTTTATTTATTTGAAATCATCACAAATGAGAATAACGTTCGTGTTTATTGTGGATAAAAGTAATTAGTTATGATGAGATGGAGAGAGGAGACAGAAACATGGAGATATGCGTATCGTACAGATAATATTATTATAAAGAGGAGGACAAGAATTGGAAAGGAAATGGAGAGACAAAAGAGGAGATGGTTTTTTTTCAAAGCACACACACACATACAGAGAGAGAGGGAATATGTGGTGGGCAAAGGGAGATTATTGCGAGAACATGAGCGATTATAGAGGAAACTTAGGTGGAAAATTGTGTGGAAGAATGGAAGAAGAAAGTGTGGGAAGTTTTTTATTTTTCGTAGATTATTCGGAGGACTTTGGCCGCGCCTGGCATTTGCAACGCAAGGGATGGATATGGATGCTGGGGAAGATGGGAAGAAGTAACATTAATACTAACTTTTTGCATTGATGAAGCGAAGGCAGATGTGCTGCAGGGATGGAGCGAGATAAGGGGCTGACCACAAGATGGCGTCGATCATTCGATACAGAAAAATGATGGAAGCACATATTTTTTATTGGGAGAAGAAATTTGGGGGATGGGGAGATTGAGAGTGAAGGAAAAAAAGAATTTTGATATAGCAAACGAAGGAGATAATGGAAGTACGGCGGATGTGCGTTTTTGCAATGAGGGAAAATGAAGAGAAGAAGAAGGTGATGCAGCAATAAGGGATGGGAAGGGATTCTTCTGATGAAAAGAAAAGATTCTGATATTATTGTCGAATAGAGTTAATGGCTTTATTTGAGTGGAAGCATTATAGAAAACAGGACTTGAACAAATATTTGTTTGATGAAGCAGAAAGGAGGTGCAGACGAGAAAGATGAGCTTTGTTGGAAGAAATGAACGATATTTTCAGAAGAAGAAAAAAATTCTGTTAAAGGCGATCGTTATGAAAGATTTAGGTTTGTTTTTTTGATAATTATATATATAACATTCCATATTTTTTAATATTTATGAAATTAGGATTTTTTCAAGAATGTTCAACGGTAATGAATAAGCATGGGATATGTGAAGAGTATAACTGATTGCATTAAAAGAAATTAGGACACAATACATGAAGGAACGTATGGAGGAAAGATCTTGATAAGAAATATGAAAAAAAAATGGAAAAGAAAATATTTGTGAGATTCATTAGATATTTTGGAAAGAATAAGGGGAAGAGATAGAAGAGAGAGCAGAAGATTGATGATATGGGTGAATGGCATATGCTCAATGAATTATTTGTAAGAAGCAGCAGCAGCAGTATTAGAAGTGGAAGAAGAAAAAGAAGAAGGTGAATATGAAAATGAAGAAGTTGGAGCAGAGGATTGTGAAAGGAAGAAAATGAAACAAGAAATGAACTCCACGTAATTCGATGTGTTCTCTCATTTTCTATAATTTTATTTTTTTAACTGAAAGCTTTTTCCTCCTCTTTTGTTTCTCCAGTTAAGCTTTAAAATTTTGAATAATTCAACATTGTGAAAGCAAGTGCTTCTAAACAAATAGTTTGTCATTTGTTATTCATTTGACCGAAATTACAAATAATACTTGAATTATTGCGCTTTTTTAGTTAATAACAAATTGATGAAATGTGAAAAAGAGTGATAATGCAAAGATTACAAAAAAAATCATAACAAAAGACTCTTTTAATAAATTCATAACCTGTAACAACTATCATATATTCGGAATTGAGTAATTGAAATACTACTTTGAAAACACAGAATGAGAAAAAAAGAATAGAGTGAAGGAGTTTTGCTATAGTGACACATTGAACAAAAGAAACTTTCAAAGACTTCTAGATCTGAAGAAGAGCTTCCAAAGTCTGTGAGCTAACAAGGTGTCTCTTATCTCCAAGAATATTTCTCATTTTTGAAATTACTCTTTCGCAGCTCACCTCGCTACACGGAGAAGCAATCAGAGTGAGGCAAAGGCCAGAGTAAATCATGTGCAAATCTCCGTAAGAAGAAAGCGCTTTGTAAAAGATTTCTGCATCTTCTTCGTAAGGATATTCTGGTTCCAATTT
Source organism: Monocercomonoides exilis (assembly GCF_001643675.1). Taxonomy (NCBI): domain Eukaryota; phylum Preaxostyla; order Oxymonadida; family Polymastigidae; genus Monocercomonoides; species Monocercomonoides exilis. The sequence goes on along the minus strand of NW_027150607.1, from coordinate 376,179 downwards.
CAAAGATCTTTGGAACAGTAACAAGCAGCCCTTTGTTAACTCTTCATCCAAACATCCTATTGCTTTTTTTATATATGTTGCAAAGGATTCATGCAACCTTGGATACCAGTCTGTTAGAAGTGTGTTTTTAATATTTGTTTGCAATTCATTTTCCTTTTCTTGAGATGGTTTTTTGCAAAGAGCAATTTTTTTCGTAGAAAATAACATGACGAGATCATCTTCGCTTTCACTTTGAGAGGGAATATCTTCGTTTTTGTTGCTTGGTTTATCTATTTCACTTTCATTAGAAGTTTTGAAGTTTGATTTTGACACTTCGTTGTCTTTAATTGCTTTATCTTCTGAATATTCTTCCGTTTCATCAAATTGTTCCAAAAGTCCTGAAAAAAAGTTTGAAAATGAAAATATTTTGAAAAATCTCATTTTTAAAAACCATTATGCTTGAAAACAGATCCAACATCAATCGAAGAGTTGAAATTTAAGGAAGATGAAGAGGAAGAAGATGAAGAAAAAGAATAAGAAGAAGAAGTAGCTGAACTTACAACATGTGTTAATGATAAAGCGGAAAGAGAAGAGTCGTGTGAGACGAGGGAAGGTGGAAACGAAAAGGAAGAAGGAGATGATGATGATAAAGGAAAAGAAGAAGAAGAGGATGAGGAAGAGGAAGAAGAAGAAGAAGAAGGGGAAGAAGAGGAAGAAAAAGAAGTTGATGATAATGATGAAGCTGAAGCGGAAGCAGGAGGTGAAGATGTGGAGGTTGGGGGAGAGGAGGAAGAGGAAGAGGAAGAGGAAGAGGAAGAGGAAGAGGAAGAAAAAGAGGAAGAGGAAGAGGAAGATATTAAAATATTATTATCAGCAAGATCACAATATTCGAAATCATCTTCATCAGTTGATAATTCAAACATATCATCTGCTTCGATTTCTTCCGCTGCAAGAATTCCCAGTTCATCACTTTCAGATTGACTATCGGTTGAATTTTCTTGGACAAAATCAGTATCCAATGTCTGTGTCAATGTGCCACTTCTCAATATTTTTTCTAAAAGATCAATAATTTTAAAAGGAGTATTCGAATATAAAGAATCATTTTCAAGAGAATATATAAAAGGATTTTGAATAAAAACGTTCATTTTCTTTGAACTCTCCGAGCTCAAACGAATTAATGCTTGAGATTGAGCGTCTGTGCTCAAAACTGAATGTTTGTGTTGAAAATTGCTCTGTTCAATTATAATATTGGATATTGTGCATCTTGAAGGTGCAAGATCTTTATTTGTTCTGTTAATTTGTGACACAATTTGATCTGTTTTATTGATTCCAACACTTTTGTCTGAAAATTTTGAAAAACAATCAGCTTTATTAAAATTTTGAAAGAAAGATGAATATTCAACAAAAGACTGAACAAATTTTTTCCTGCGATACTGCTGCATGCCAATTGGCGATAATGCAAATGAAAGAGAAAGTATTTCTCCTCTGGCACCTTCCAAAAAGTAGTTGTTCAACTGAACCAAAATGTTGGTAATGGCATTGTGCCATTTTTCTTCAGAAAAGAGTGAATGTTGCAACAAACTGAAATAATACCCGAATGTTTTCAGAATTTGTGGAAAGGCTTGCCACAACTTTGTTGAATCATGTTCAAAGAATAAATGCAATTTGTACAAAGGATATAATAGTAATTCAGTTTTGATAATATCGATAATACTAATTGCATCTAACATGTTGTTAACGTAAATGATATCGTATTTTTTCCTGATGAATTCACACAATAAATATAAACTGTGCCATCGCGTCGAGACAAAGAAAGGAACGGATTTTCTAAGCAAAGATCTGTAGATTTTGCAATGGGACTTTTGAGAAAATTCCTGCAATTTCATTTTTAAATCATTCAAAAAAGGAACTTTAGTGAAAGATGTGGATATGACCAAATTGACAAGATGGTTGCAACAATAAATGAATTCTGAAGCAACAGGAAAACATTTATTATCAAATAACTTTTTGTTTGAGCATTCTTTGGAAATTTGATGAATTGCTTTTAATTGAGGAGCGAATCCATCTGTGCAGTAACTTCTCACAAAAGAATTGAAAGTGGAGAATTCTTGAGACAAATGTTGAAGCAGGTTATAAAACTCCTCCGTTGAGAAACATTGCTCGTACAATCCCCAGAAGAAAGGTGAAGCCTTCAATGATATTGGGACAACTGTGACAACAGTGTAGTGCTTGTTACCAACCAAAGCTCCATCAATCATTACACTGAGACTTGTGTTTGCAATCCTTTTTCGTTTGACCTTTTCTGATATGATTTTCTCTTTGATAATCATCTGGGATATTTTCCTTCTTGTCAAATATGGGAAAATATTTTTCGGTGAAACATTTGGATTCTCTTGTCCATATCGTATTAATGACTCAATAAATGAGTTCATTTCTTTCGACGAAGCTGCCATGAAAGAAATGTTACATTTACTGACCATTGCAACAAACTGTTTTTCCAGATCTTGATTCAGCAAAGATAATTTGGGAAAAGCTGATGCTTCCAGAAAAAGTCGTTTGCCATGATGATGAAATTGTTTCAGTAATGTTGAAATATGTTGCGTTTTCAACAAATCACACTTGTGGTTTGCTATTGTTACGTAATTTTTTCTCCCCGTGGCTCCGCACGAAACACCGTCTTTGCAATTTGGACATAAGAAATATCGATGCCAATCCTTTTTTGGAGTTCCATCTTTTTCGACTTTGACATAAGAAATCCACAAATAATTGTTCAGAGGTTCGAGTGTCATTTTCGACATGTATTCTTCTTTTAAACGTGGATGCTTGAAAACTTTTATGTATTCACAAAGAAAGAACTTCACATTTTCTTGAAAAACATCAAACCTTGTCCATATTTTGATACACAGAGCTTTTCCAGTTGAATAAACTTACAGCCACACTTTTTCAATTGTTCAGAATGGAATTTGAAAAGTTTCTCCTTCAAATAAAAATTTTCAAAATAGAAAAGACATTTGTTTCAAATAAACAAACGATCTCCTTCTTTTCAAGAATTTCTTTAAAAACTTCTTCAAATGATAATATCGCAGGATCAAAGTGGACTTTTCTTGCAACTCCTGACGGATCATTTTCCACTGACATTTCTGACCGTCTGTTGATCAATTAATTCACAGATAAACTGAGCTGTCACTGAACCTTAATGAAAATTTTTTATTTAAAATATTTTTTTCAATTTTGATTATTTGAGACAATTCAAAAAGTTCTTTTATTTTTACAATAAATGTTTAGAATAACTTGTTCCATCGTTTAATAAATCACATTTGTTTTATTTGTTTAATATTCTTAATTATAATAAGGACCTGACGCGATAATGAAAATCACGTCCGTCAATAACAATTTTTTAATTGTCAATAGTCATAAAGTAACACATGTTTAATTTGAACTATTATTATTTGCAAAAACGACTTTTTTTCTATCGAAAATAATATTAATAATTATGATTTTGATAATTGCACAAAATAATTCTTGCAATCATGAGAACAACCTTTTTTTAAAGAATAATTTTTATGTCATTCCATGTTTCAGTTGAGTGATTTTTTTTTGAAATTATAAATTTTTTTAGGAGTGTTAATTCTGCAAATGTTCCATTTCTTTGGAGAGGTGTTATTTATTCAAGAGAAAGAAAGAAAAAACAATAATTGTTTTAAAACACGATGTTTGACATTCTATTAATGAAAAAATATTTTTTTGTTGCGTGTTAAAACTTTTCTGTGTTCATTTTTTAAACATTCAAAGTGGTTTCGAAAACCGAACTATTTGACTGTAGAAATTTGATTTTACAAATAATCTCCCAGTTTAACATTCAACAAAAAGGAGTTCACTTCAAAAAGTGTTTTTGCTTATCTTTCTATCTTCTTGTTTCTTCTTTTTTTTTAATCGAATAAATAAAAAATCGTAATTTAAAAATCAAGTTCTCTCTTTTTCTTTCACTTGATCATTTCTTTCTTTCTTATCTTCTTTTCTTTTCACTCTTTTTTCACGTTTTTCACAAAAAAACAAAAAAACTTTGATCAAGACAAAATTTGAATTTGAATATAATCCGTTATAATAATGTTCAAACATATTCTTATGCTATTTTGAATACTTAATATATTAACAAAAAATTAAATCAATCATCTTTCTGTTTTTCCCCTTAATAATTTATAAACTCTTAAAAGGCAAAATTTGAGAACAAAACCAACAAATTCAAGTCAAATCGCTTGATTAATCCATACCATCTGGTAGTCATAGAACATACGAAGCAAACATGTAAAATAAAGATAGAAGTAACAATTCAAATTATTGGCAAAGCTTTGATAAAATTATAAAGTTGTTCACTTAAAAATATAAACGAAAATTTCAATCAAAATCAAAAGTTTAACAGCAACTAACATTTTGAAAGGCTCTAAAATCCAAATTTCTTGCAAAAAGAAGCATTGAAGAAAAACAAAAAATTAATCACAAAAATTTGTGTTGTTTTCTGTCTCTTTCTTCCCTCTTTTTTTTCTTCATTCAACATTTACAACTATGATACAATCGCTTTGCTTCTAATGATGGATCAATACTAATACCTTGTATTCCAAAACTATCCAACAAAAGCAGTCAACTATTCGTTATTCTAACCAATTAGAATAGAGAACATGTTTAATGAACAGGAACAATGGAACAATCAACACAAGTTCTAATTTTTGAGAAATCCATCCAAATAACATCTCAATTAATACTTGCAGATCGCTGCGAAGAGTTCAATAAAAATTGAGTTGAACAAAACTGCTCAGTGTATTTTCTTAATGGAGGGATTACAACCCTTTCCATTTGATGAGTTGATATCATAGGAACAGGAATATTTATTGGTTCGACTGGCAGCAAAAATGAAGGCAATGGCAATGAAGATTTAACCAAAGATGATTTCTTTATTCTTTCATAAAAGTCTGAAAATGATTTTGGGTTGGCTTTCCTTTTCGGTGGCGTGAAAGAAGGAAGAGAAAAGGAATATGATGGCGAACGTGACAAGAGAAAGTCTTTCACTAAATCTGCAGCTGATAGTCTTTTGACTGGTTTATAAGAAAATGAATTCTGCAAATGATTTTCTTTCTGTGTCTTACTCCCTTTTTGCGATTGTTTTGTGTTATTCTGTTGCTTTTTCTGCGGCGTATCTACATTTTGAGGCGCCATTTGCGCTATTTGTCTTGAATCTGATGTTGAGATTGGAGAATTTGTTGTCTCATTTGAAATTCCAATGTTCAATTTGAATTTGTTTACATCCATCAATTTTTTTTGGGTGCTTTCTGCGGCTGTTTGTGTCCGGACTGGTTGAATAAGGCGCTTTGGACGAGGTTCTGGAACAGGAACACGAGATGCATCTGCTGTTGAGCTTTGAGGCAATGATTGAGGCTGTGATTGCATGTGCCCCTTCTTCTGCGGTTGAATTTTCTGTTGCTGAAGTTGAGCAGCTGAAGGAACAGAAGAAGTTGACGAAGGAGGCTGAATAGACAAAGCTAATTTCGCTTCCTTTTCAATCTGCTGATCTTTCACATCTTTTTGTGGTATTTTTAATCCTGTTGCAGAAACAGCAGCTGTTCGAGATTTGTCTGCAGATTCGCTATTTCCTTCTGCCTGTTGGGAGAGAGACAAACGGAGTAGATCCAAAACATTAATCATTTCAGAAGTATTCTTCGGATGTGCTGCATTTGCAGCAGACGGAGTGATTGAAGCAGCTGCCTCTGCTTTTGCAAGAGGGTTTTTCATTTTATTAGAATCCTTCACAGACTTCTGATTCGCTTTTGCAATTGTTGTTTCTTTAGTCAATGCTTTCAAATGAGACAACGAATTTGCTTCTAACTTCGCCAATTCCACTTGATTTGCATGGTTTTCTTGCTCTTCAATGTGCAACAACGAAAGCAAAGATGAAGAAGAAGCCTCAGTTGCATTTGCACTTGAATTGTTAGGTTTCGATGAAGCAGTCGAAGATGATGTGCTTATGGAAGACAGCTTCTGCACAATTGATTGCTTTTCGGTGATTGCATTTCCTGCTGTTTGAGATGCTGCAGATGCAACAGAGGTAACAACAGCGCTGACATTTGTTTTTGAAGCATTTTTTGTTTTGGATGCAATTTTAGGTTCTGCCGTGGAAGAGCTGCTTAATTGATTTTGAGGATCAGTCTGATGAGATGCAGCTGTTGTAAAAGAGATGCTCAATGAAGAAGCAACAGAAGATAAAGGACTGTTATTTCTCTGTTTTTGTGCGTCTTCAGCGGACGATGAAGATTTTGTGGCTTTTGTTGCAGTTGTCACTTTTTCAGTCGAAGTCAACAGCGTATGCGAAACAGAAGCAGTGTGAGATGAATGATCAGAAGAGGAAGAGTTGATGCCTGAGAATGGCTCGTCTTTGGTTTTTTCACTTGGCATCGAACCTTTCAAGTTCATCCGTTTTTCTTGTTCTTTAACTTCCTTTTGTGCATTAGGCGATGATTTTGCAGATGCATTCAGAAAAGAAAGAAGCGCATTTGCCTTTGCAGTGATGAGAGAGGGACCATCTGATAATTCTCCGGTAGAATTGTTAGCAGCTCTATGGCTTTCTGTCAAAATCTGCTTTCCTGCTGAAGCAGAAGAAGATAAGTGCTTCGTCTTCGATTTGTCCGATTCTGTTGGAGTCGATGAATGCATTAAAGAAGAAGAAGTTGAAGAAGATGCAGATGCTGCCACACTTGAAGATGCCGACGATGCAGTTTTCTGAGCAGAAAAAGATAGTAATGACGAAGAAGCAGGCGTTGATAGCGCTCGTCCTTGTGATGTTTGTGTTGAAGTTTTCGCTTGCTTCGCTGTTGCAGCTTGGGATAGAAGTTCAAATAATGTGAGCTCGTCCTTTTTCAAATCATCATTCTGTTTTTGATGTAATGACTTGTTAATTGTTGATTTTGAACGATTTGATTGAGCTTCACTTTCTCTAAGTTTAATCTCGGAATTTCGTTTTTCCTTTGCATTTTTTCCGGCTTCATCAACAAATAGATAAGACGAGAGTTTGTTCACTGGAGTTATTGGCGGAAGATGAGCTGGAATTATCGAATTCCTTTTTGATGAGAACCACTTAGAGAATTTTCTAAAAAATAATTATATTCATCAATTACAGAAAAAGAAACGAAACACTACACACAACGCAAGATCAGATGCTTCAAATGTAAAAATAAGATATGAAGAGTCTGAAGAAAACAAAGGCAAATTAGAAATTGGCATCCAGGAAATTTCTTCGATTTCCCCTTCAAATTGTGGAGCAACGGGTAACGTATCTGGAACTCCAGCAGCAACAAATAATTCCACTGGTTTCGAATGTCTGTTAATGCTAAACTTAACTTGAGGATTTAATATATATTTCCCTATATTTAATCCAGTTTCCTCTAGAACTTCTCTAACAGCACATTCCAATGGATCTTCTTTTTCTTCAATTTTTCCTTTTGGAAATCCATATCTATCTGAATGCATTCCCCTGATAACAAGGCATCGATCATATGTTTGATTAATTAAAATGGATCCGTAAACTGGAATTTTCTTTAAATATTTTTCAAATTCAGCGTAAAGATTACGTATTTCATCTGGGGAATAAAATGATTGCAATGATTCACATGCACCACAAATATCCAATGCAAAATGTAGAAGATTTGAATGAACAACTTGATTCCTTTCTTTAAGTACTTTATCAATATAAAACCAATGAGCTTTCTGAAAACGCCAAAAAATCTGAAAAGGTTCGTCAGGAGAAATTTCTTCAGGCTTAATGTTAAATCTAAGTGCAAGATTTTGATAAAATTGTGGATCTTCAATAGACATTCTTTTGTTTATATAAAGTAAAAGTTGTTTGCTGAAAATTTTATAAAACTATTTTCTCAACAAATGCTGATCAAAAGATCAAAATAGTAAGTGTTGGGTTCTTCAAATACATATAAATTATGAATAAATATTTAACACGAATTACGCCAAACTAAAATTGCAAATAATAATAAAATTTCTATTAAAAGAAAATAGGCTTATCAAGTAAATAAGATTCAAGTGCGTAAAACACTCTTAAGGCATCTCCTCCTTGTGTTCCTACTTCTAAAAATGGAAGTTTTTCCATCTTATTTTCTTCTTCCATGAGCTTCACTGGGCTAGCAATTCCATTTTTAGCAACAAGTTGAAGCTTTAATAAAAGTGTTGCTGTAACTTTATCTTTTGAAGTTATTTTATGAAACACATAAAAACCTCTTTCGTCAACATGCACAATTTCTGAAGTTACGGTAAATGCTTGAAATATGCGAAGTGGCTCGCGAATTCTGCACGAAAGAAGTGAAACTACAGGATTTATTTTCTTTTCCGACAGAATTTTTAACAACCCAACGTTGCAAGACCATGACCATCTTGCTTGCTCAGCAATTTGTAAGTATCCAATATCATTCACATTGAACGTTTTGTCAACATCAAAAATTGTTACACGACTCTTCCATGTATATTTGCTGAGAAGTGGGATTTTTGGAACAAAAAATTTGCCATGACATAAATTAATGATTGTTCGTATGTAATACGCCATATTTTTATAGACTTCCTGTACGATCGCCTGAAATCGATAATAATTTTTTGATCTTATTTCTAATAAAATCTGATTATTGAGAAAAATTGTTAACTCAATTTTAAGTTGTTTGTTGTTTTACAACAATTAGAGTTGAGCGTTTAAAAGTTTGCGAGCACTTCATCTTTTCTCTAATCTTGCAACATTTCATTTATTCTGCCATTTGCGAAACTGAAACATTTGAAATTATACTAATATTTATTTTTTTCAACTATTCAGATGAAAAAGCCTGACAAAAGATACACATCAGATAACGATAATAATCTTGGGCAAATAATGATTCAAGGTTTGCATTAAAATTTGAAAAGCCACTGTGATTACAAGATTTTAAAATTTTTTATATTTTAGGACAATTCTCTTGGATTTTTGGTTTTGTTATGTTTGTCATATCTATACTAATGATTCCTCCAATTATTGTTGGATCAATAACCAAGAATCGATGGATGATTCCTGTATTCAGCGTCTTATTTATAATTATGCTTATTTGCGGAATTATTCTATCTGTTAAAAGTGTAAAATACGATGTTGTTGCTGATTTTAAGTTGCAAACACTCACGGTTACATCATATAACAGCCCAATATATCGCTGCTTTTTGTGTGAAAGAAGAGTTATTGAGTACAAATATCCTTTTAAAGATCTTGGTGGAATTCTTACCTATGGAGAAGGAAATAAATTTGGATTGAAAATTGTGAAGACAAATGAAGAAGTGAAAACTTTTGTTTCTATTTTGAATGCAGAAGAGGCAAATCGCCTTGCTGGGGCAGTGAACACTTATCTTTCTTCAACATTTATAAATCCTCTGTTGCAGTCTTCTCTTGTTCATTCTGTTCTCGGAACCGTTTCATCAGACAACATCAAACAAAATCAGCTTAGGCTCCCAATGGCACAACCAGCAGCCGATCTTTCGCACGATGTTAGAATTACAACCGAAATGGTGACTCTAGATACATGAAACAATTTTTTGATATTATTATTGAAAAGCGAAAAGCAAATGTTACTGATTTTTTTTAATTCTAATTGAAAATCGTTGTTGTTTTTTCTTCAATTTTTGTGACAAGCTTATTGGAAATTATGCAAAATATTTTGTGTCGCTGACAAAATTCTTGAAGCAGATTATTTGATAATCATTATTTTCAATCATTTATCACTTCATCTTTTGAGTTACGCTTTTTGTGTTAATTAATAACATATATGTACTCTTGATTTGCTGCGTTTCAGCCTGGGCCATTTCATTTAAGGATTATAATTCCATTTGAGTATTTGCAAATTATCCTTTGCACATGACTTTTTTCTGTAATATTTTATAAAATATTTTTTATGTTCAATAATTGGAATTTGAAGAAGCATTAAAAGCGAATAGTTGATTGAAAACAGTGAATAATGAAGTTTTTTAAATCGATTAACATAAGAAAAAAAATTTGTTTGCATGATAAAGGGTGCTTATTTATGAAAAGTGTATTAGATAAGTATGACATGTATCATATAAAATTACCATTGCTTTTTCTTTTTGGTTTTTTATTTTCAAAAATTGGAGGAAATGATTTATTTTGACAACTTTCATTTCGGTGGCTTTTTTTCCATATGATTATACAGATATCAGAAAATTGGAAAGGTTGGAGAAGGCACATATGGTATTGTGTATAAAGCACGAAACATTTCAACTGGTGAGTTCGTTGCATTAAAAATGATACGCCTTGAGACACAAGAGGAAGGAGTTCCATCGACAGCAATTCGTGAAGTCGCAGCTTTGACGGAATTAAATCATCCTAACATTATAAGGTTTTTCGTTTTTTAAGAACATGTTTGATGTTTTTAAACAGTTGTATTTTTTTTTATTTAATATTTTAACTTTTCTTCTTGATCATGAAAGGCTTCTTGATATTATTCATCAGGGATGCAACTTATATTTGGTATTTGAATTTTTGGAGCACGACCTTAAACAATACATGGAAAAACTCAATGATCTTGGAACTCCTTGCTTATCTCAGAGTTTAGTAAGAGTATGCTCTTTGAAAGTTTCTTGAATGAAAAAGTGAGTTGATGCTTTTTGGATAATCATTTTCTTATTGGAAGTCGTATACTCGTCAAATTTTGCAAGGAATGTTTTATTGTCATTCAAGGAGAATGATGCACAGAGATTTAAAGCCTCAAAATTTGCTTATTGACAAAGCTGGAAATATTAAGATTGGAGATTTTGGGTATTTCCTTTTAAAAATGCAATCTTCATTCACATTAACATTACAAAACTCTTTATTTATTTGCGTAATGATAGGCTTGCGAGAATGTATTCCATTCCGGTTCGGTCATATACACATGAAATTGTCACGTTGTTTGAAATTTTCTTTTTTTTTTAAATAATTCGAGCAATTGTAAATCTTTTATTTCAGATGGTACAGACCCCCAGAGGTTCTTCTTGGAAGCAGGATGTATTCACTTCCTGTCGATGTATGGGGAATTGGATGCATTCTTGCTGAGATGTCGAATGGCAAGCCTTTTTTTAAAGGAGATTCCGAAATTGATCAACTCTATAAAATATTCCAGTTTGCTGAATTTCTTTTCTGTGTATTTTTTGAATACATAAAAAATAATTGATGTTTTTAAAACGAATGAATCACTTTCAACAGGATTTGTGGTACGCCAAACGAAGAAATTTGGCCTGGAGTTCGAGGGCTTCCTGATTGGCGTCCAGTTTTCCCTCAGTGGAGACCAAAGAATTTTGCCGAACTTTGTCCAAATTTATCACCAAATGGAGTTGATCTTCTGAAAGTGTGACTTACAAAAAATTAAATATAAATTTAGCACAGTAATATCCATAATTATCTTTATATGCATTTAGAAAATGCTTGTGTATGATCCTTCAAAGCGTATTTCTGTGAAAGATGCATTGAATCATCCATATTTTTCAGAAGAATAACCATTGTAGATTTATATTTAATATTTTGTATTTATTATTATTGTGCTAATTTTATTTTTGTTTGTTTATTTGAAAAACATTGAGAATAATATTATTTTTGTTGAATAAAAACTTTGCTTTTATTAGATCTAAACCAACATAGAAATATTTATTTGTATTCATAATATCAAATGACAGAACTCAAATCTGGGGGAATGAATGCTTTAACAGAAAGCATGGTTGTATGCAAATAAATTTTGTAATGAACTTCATTTGCAGATAATGTTATTTTATTTGTCTATTATTTTTTTATTAGCTTCAAGCAACAAGAGTTGATTCTTTGGATCATGTCAAAAATGTGAATTTTTGGGGCAGGCAAATATCCGATGTATTAATGCTTTTTTAATCCCTCCAATTAAATATTGTTGATGCGTCTTTTTTTTTCAAATTCTAAATTTAAAATAGATATCTGTCTTTCAGAAAATGCCAAATGTTGAAGTTGCATCTCTGAGGTATAAATACTTTTTATTCACATAATTGAATTTGAATGCATTTGAATTTTAATTCAGTGTTAATAAAATTGAAACCTTGAAAGATTTAGTGAATTGCAGACATTTGAAAGAATTATATCTTCGAAAGAACGAAATTTCTAATCTTTCGCAATTAGATTATCTCATTGTTTGCTTATTATTCAAAGACATTTGTTTTCATATTGAAATATTAAACAGGATTTACCAAATTTAACAATTTTATGGTTAGAAGATAATCCAATTGCATCTCTGCCATATTTTCTGGAATACACTATCATTCATCTTCCTCAGCTTCAAAGGCTTGATAAGCATGATATCACAGACGAGGATAGAAGAAAAGCAAGAGAAGCTTTGGATAGAGGTCTTATCGATGAACGGCGCATGTCACCTTCAATAAGAGATGGAGAAAGTGAAAGAATTGTTGATAATCACAAAAACTATGAATTGGATTCGGACTGGGACAGAGATCAAGAAAGAGAAAGTGAACGAGAGAAAGAAAGAGAAAGGGAACGAGAGGCACGGCGTCAGCAAGAAGCGGAAAGAGTGCGTGAAAAAGAACAAGCCAGAAGACGAGAAAGAGAACAACAGCAAAGAGAGAAAGAGAGAGAGAAATTACGCGAAAGAGAAAGAGAAAGAGAAAGGGAACGGGAAAGGGAACGGGAAAGGGAACGAGAAAGGGAACGAGAAATTGAGAAAGAAAGAGAAAGGAAGCGCGAGCTGGAAAGGGAAAGAGACAGAGAAAGCAGAAGAAGTGATGCTTGGAATGATTCTGGTGTATCACCGCGTTCAAGAATTTCTGAAAGTGAATCGTCACCATATCGGCAGGAAGGTTCGCATCGGCGCATGAGGAGAAGAGACTTGTCTGTTGAAGGATACTCGGATTCAGATGAGGAGTGCCATGTATCAGTTGGAGATTTGCCTCACAAAAGAGAGAAGCACCATGGAGATTCCAGCTCTTCTCCCTATCGCTCACAGCAAGCTCCTCATTCTGAGCATCAGTCAAAGAAAACTCGTTCTGATCCTCCGCTTCATCATTCGCCAACATCAAACGATGAAAGGTCACCTGCTTTGAAGCAACAGCAGAACCCAGCACCTGTTCATTCAGCAGCAATTGAAGAAAAACGCAAGATTCGCGCAGAGCCGAAGAAGAGACAGACAAACAATGTGCTTTATGCAGTGTTTGCATTACTTCACGAACTCAGTCAAGATGATCTTCGACTCGTAGCTGCTGAGGTACGACATCATTTGGGAGAGGAAAAGGAAAGAAAAGATAAGCCCAAGGAAAAAGAGAGGGGGAATGAAGTGAAGGAAAAAGATAAAGAAATAGTTAACGATAGAGATAGAACAAGGGATCAGGAAAAATATCGGGAAAAAGAAAGAGAAAGAGCTTCAACCAAAGAAATTGAGAAAAAAGAGCATTTAAGATCTGAAAATATTTCTTATCGAGCGGAAGACGAAAGATTTAAGAAAGACAATTGAAATCATTAATTTTTTGTTCTTGTTTAAATTTTAAACATGTTAAACAAAGAAAAAGTTTCTTTTTTGTTGTTGTTTAGCTTTATAGATACCCACATGCATTATTTGTATAAATGTGAATCTAAATATATATCTGAATGTTTATGTCAACCATAATTTGTATATTTATAACATGAATGTTTGAAAATGAAAAAGTTAACCTAATATTTTGAATAAAAAGAATTCGTTGTAAAAAGACAAATCAATTGACTTTTTTGATGAAGATGTTATCTTCCAGATAATGCGATTAGTGTTCCTCTTTAAAAAAAAGTTAATCATTATTCGTAAAATATTTTTTCTCCAAATACCATTGGTAGAAAATCAGGTAAGTGGTGGAAAACCCGGTAGTTGATCACTCGAAATAGTCAGTTTTTTTCAAATTTAAAGCCATCTCAATTCATTTAAAATATATTATTTTTGTTTTGGAAGATGTTTGTGAATATCAAATTTTATGTTTGTAAAAAAACTTTTCGAAATTCGTTGAGAATATTTTTTTCTATAATTTGATCTAAAGCATTAAAATATAAAAATCATACAAAAATCTCAGCTGCAGTGTGCTGTTCATATCTGCCGAAAATATTTTATTAAGCTATTAATAATAAATTGTATTTCTATATTATACAACTATCATATTTTGTGAACGGGGACGCCAGATACATGTTTTGATTGGAACTTGCATTTTTGGAAGTCAAACATTTCATATGCAAGCTAACAGTTTGTTATTTTTTAAATGTTGTGCACTTTATTATTTTTTGCTATTCTCTTAGTTAAAAATCCAAATTCCTGCTTTTTAGCTACTTTGACGATTGCATATTTTCATTTGAGTTTATCAGTGTTAAATATATCATGACGTTAACAATTGAACAATATTGTGTAGAAAATACTAAATTCTTGAGATTATCCAATTTTTAAAACATCAAAATAAGTTGATTCTGATATTTTTGACTTTTATCATTTTTTATAATTTGACGATAAGTTTGTAAAATGTTTGTTTCAAGTTCCAATTTTATCTGTGTTTGATTGACATATGCAACATTGTTGACATCCTGTTAATGATTTTTGAGTTGTTATTTTTTATACAAATGAAATTTTTTATTTATTCGATTAAGTTTGACTTTAATTATAATTTCACAAAATTTGAGACTTTTCAATGAATTTTCAAATAACAATGGCAATATGTTGAATCAACCTATTATCTTTTTAAAACCTGTTTGTGATAACCAAAATTTCAATGTTGCATTTAAAAATTCAAGATTGATAAATTTAAGTTATTTGTAGATGAATCAGATTCTGCAAAAACTGTAATAAATTAAAATTTGAAATAGTTAATAAATATTGCACAATTTTGTTCGATATTCTTTAGAACTTGCATGAAAACTTTGTTTATAAAACGATTCTGTGAAAAACAACAAATCAATATCTTTTGTCAAATCATTATCACAAACGAAATATGAAATTTAAAATTAAATTCCAAAACAACGTCATAACATAAGACAACAATTACAGATAAAATTGGAACTTGAAACAAACATTTTACAAACTTATCGTCAAATTATAAAAAATGATAAAAGTCAAAAATATCAGAATCAACTTATTTTGATGTTTTAAAAATTGGATAATCTCAAGAATTTAGTATTTTCTACACAATATTGTTCAATTGTTAACGTCATGATATATTTAACACTGATAAACTCAAATGAAAATATGCAATCGTCAAAGTAGCTAAAAAGCAGGAATTTGGATTTTTAACTAAGAGAATAGCAAAAAATAATAAAGTGCACAACATTTAAAAAATAACAAACTGTTAGCTTGCATATGAAATGTTTGACTTCCAAAAATGCAAGTTCCAATCAAAACATGTATCTGGCGTCCCCGTTCACAAAATATGATAGTTGTATAATATAGAAATACAATTTATTATTAATAGCTTAATAAAATATTTTCGGCAGATATGAACAGCACACTGCAGCTGAGATTTTTGTATGATTTTTATATTTTAATGCTTTAGATCAAATTATAGAAAAAAATATTCTCAACGAATTTCGAAAAGTTTTTTTACAAACATAAAATTTGATATTCACAAACATCTTCCAAAACAAAAATAATATATTTTAAATGAATTGAGATGGCTTTAAATTTGAAAAAAACTGACTATTTCGAGTGATCAACTACCGGGTTTTCCACCACTTACCTGATTTTCTACCAATGGTACATCAAAAATGATTCAAATTCGAAAAAGAAATAAATTTGTATTGGAAAATTACCAATTCGATTACGAAATCGAAAAACAAAAAAATTTCTTATGTAACATTATTGAGGAAATTCTTTCATTATCTTAATAGTGGATTTCAAAAAACAAAATTTTGTTATTCAAAAAGAAACTAACTTTTCTTCAAAAATTAATATCGAAAAAAAAAAAAAAAAAAAAATTGATTTAACGAAAAAAATTCTAACATATAAAAGAAAATTCTTTATCATTTTATTGAACGGATATTATTAGAAAGACAAAAATAATGGATACAGGATATAGTGAGTTTTAAAACCCGTGACAATTGGAACAGTTTATTTGCAAAAAGATATCAACGAGATAAAATACGAAAACTGCTTTGTTATTTTGTTGTGAATGAATTATCAGTAAAGAGAAATTGATTTTAAATGGAGAAATTCACAAATCCTAAATGATGCTGCTTTAATATTGATAGGTAATAAAAATAATTGAGTAAAGAATAATAAGAAGTTTTGATGAGAAGTGACAAGTTTGCTTCATTGTGAGCAAATGCATTGTTCTACTTTATAAATGTTATGAACCGAAATAAAATATTGATCCCCAAGCGCTTTCGAGAGTGAATTTTCTTTTCTTTTTTTTACCGGTTAGTAGTGCTTTTTCGGAAGAATTTTCTGATTGAAAAACATGCTCTTCTTCTGTTTTTTATAATTCACAAATAGTTTAGTTTCATTCAATTGTTTTCTTTTCATGTTTCTGAGTTTTAACTCTTTCTGTCTCTTCTGAAATGAAACGGCTTTGGTTAGTTATATTTGATGATTCGTTTTCACAACATTTCAAAATGTTAAGTTTCAATGAAGAATTTGAAGCAAGACTTTTTTCTTTTTTTCAAATTGAATAATGAAGTTTCCAGAAAAAATCATACCCCGTTATAAATTTCATGCTGATGCTGTTTGCATGTGAAGAATCGTTTGAAGATTTTTCAACCATCAAAGAGGCTTCAGTGTTCAGTTGAAGACTCTGATAAACGGCAGAAGTGCCAAATGGACATATTCCACATGCTGAAAATGATTTTCTAATTTTTTTCTTGCAAAGAGAATCGATGACTGTATCAGAAACAGCTGGAATTAATGCTTCTCGGTATGAAGATACAGAGGAATCTGAAGGAACCTGAAATGTTCCTTTTAAGCAATTATTAAAATGCGCAAATACATATCTGTCCAAAGGTTGAGTCAGGTGGGTTGTATGTGAAGGGAGAATAAGATTATGAATAAAATGTTTTCTGCACAATGGTATTATCTGAAAACAAAGGTGAGAAGAATGGTTATCGAGAATAATAAAAGCATGTGCAGATGTTCCGAGAAGCTCGATTCTTTCCTCATTCATTTTAGGCAATAATAATTACATCATTATCTTTTCAAAATAGTTCATACTCATCGATTTTGTTCCATTAGCTAACCAGTTAAATCGGTGGTACTTTAATTCTTTATGATCCTCGGAAAGCGTGTGTGATGGCCACAACATGATTGGATCCAAAGATGTGAAGTCAGCAAATATTCTGAAAAACAATGTTGCTTTTTTCCGTCTTTACGACTCAGGAAGAAGAGTACATTGTGTTTCTTTTGAAACGATAACATTTTCATTTAACTGTTTCATCAATGCACCTGTTTTATGCATATTTATGTTCAAGTCTGAAGAAATTTTAATGTCGTCTTTAACTTATTTCAATAAAGAGAACCAACTTCTCATATTTTCAATTATTGAAGACTGAAATCGAAGAAGAACAATGTGAGTTGGTTTAATTAATTTCTATAAATTGGATTTCACTATAAATCTGCGAGCCCATTTTGCACTAATTTTGCCACACTCCAAAGCAGGTGTGCGGTCTTTGTTTTTTTTAATCATAACATTTTCTGCCCGTAAAAAATAAAATTGATTGATTTATCAAAATTAAAAACGACACACAAATCTGATGATATCTGAAGCAGTTATATAATTTGAAGAAGATATTTGAGCGATTGCACAATCCTCAATTTTTCTTCTTCTTTATTAAACAATCCTGGACGGCTAATATGATTAGGATCTCTTCCTGCTTTTATTGCAGCAATGTGTCAGTGAACCGATGAATACGAAATGATTTTTTCTTCTACTAAATTGAAAGGTTTGACTTTCTCTTGTTTCAAAAGACATTCAAATTTTTCGCCCTTTGTCAATAATCTGCGGAATTCTGTGGAGGCCTTAATCGGTGACAACTTTTTGGACGGAAGAGGGTATGTATTATGTGTTTTTTCTATTTGATCAACGAAAATATGATCAAAAAAATAAATAATGTCTATCAATTGGAGATGTGCAAGATTTTAAAAACCTCAAAAGAATATAACTTGTATTTGTTTGATTGTAAGTTTTCCCATTTGTTTTAAAATTGAATTCACATCTATAATATTAATTTGTCACAGAAATGTCCCGGACTTTGTCCCTTTCACCTGTTTTGACACTGACTGCACATCATTGTTCAACCACGTTTATTGAATTAATTATGCTCATGGTTTCATTTTTCTGTTTTCCAATTATTTCACTGATGATAAAAACAAATGAAATTAATTTTTTTGATTGTATTAACGATTTGTTTCATTTTCTGGAAAAAAAAGATAGAAAGAAAAAGAAATGAAAAAACGTCAATATCAGTTTTTTAACTGAATTATCATTTATTTGCAAATTTTGAAAAAAAACGAATTCAGTACACATAAAAATTTGCATATAATGGCGTGTGCATAAACCCGCACTTGTGCAAAAACCCGCACACTTGACATTTTCTTTCGAAATACTCTTCCACATTCATGTATGCGAAAGTGTTTTGCATTTTGATACCACCTATAACTTTTTTTGTCCAATATTAAGTATTTCGAATTAAAAATCAAAAACAAAAATTTTTGATCTTTTTTGATCTTTTGATCAAAGTTTTTTATTTTTGATTTTTCATTCGAAATACTTAATATTGGACAAAAAAAGTTATAGGTGGTATCAAAATGCAAAACACTTTCGCATACATGAATGTGGAAGAGTATTTCGAAAGAAAATGTCAAGTGTGCGGGTTTTGTACCCAACTATAAATTGTGCAATTCAAATCTTTTAATTGAGCAAACCAAAATTTCATTTAATCAAAATATATTTTATCGTCTGAATAAAATACTTCAACAACAAATTCGAGTTATTAAATTTTGATTTGGAATATTTTTTTCGAAAAACTCCTTTTGTTTAATTTTCTTATTGTGAGATTATAAAAGTTATATTTTTTTTTCATTCAAAAATTTCGGATCAAAAATTCATTTTGAAATTTTCTTCGAATGAACACAAAAAAGTGAAAAGGCTGACAAAAGATATGTTCATCTTTATTTCGGATTTTTTCATTTGTTTTTGAAACAGTTGTGATGAATTTTGCATTTCAAATAAAAATCTCCACACAAAAACAAACAACAAATAAATAATAAACACACCGAAAAAAACTTTTGATTTCAAAAATAATCACCCAAATAGTTTTGAACAAAATTTATGTTTAACAAATGAAAAACGAGTAATTACTGAAAATAATGACTTAATAGAAACACAACAGAGGAAATAAAAGTGAAAAAAATAGTTATTTTGAGTTCAACTTTTTTCGATTGTTCAAATAAAAAACCCAAAAAATTGACATTTTCAGCTAGAATATATATACAAAATAAATATCTTCCTTTTCCTTTTCCTTTTCCTTTTCCTTTTCCTTTTCCTTTTCCTTTTCCTTTTTTTTTTTTTTTTTTTTTTTTTTTTTTTTTTTTTTTTTTTTTTTTTTTTTTTTTGTGAGCAATAAAAACACGAACTCAAATAGTTTAGAACCACAACCGAAAATTCTTCATCTCAATGTGATTTCAATCAAATGTTTGAATATGTGAAACGAAAAAATGTTGTGCTTATGAAACAGATTGGAAAATGTCCTGCATAACTAATTTTGCTTTTGTACGTTAATTATATCAATTCAAAAACTTTCATAAAATTAAGAAAAAGTAATAGCTTTCACATTAAAATGCTTCCAGAAAGAAATAAAGTTTTTCTTTTGGCAGAACAGTTGATAATACTTTGTTTATTGATGTCATTTGCAATCATTAATAATTGAATGATTGTTCGAAGTATTTTCTATTTATTGATAAAAGAAAACAATAAACTTTTATGTGTTTTTGTGCTCAAAATGGGACAGGATCGTTAACAACAATCAAAAATAAGAAATTTTCAATTCCAGAAAATATTTTTGAGAAAAAAAATTGTTTCCACCAGAAATTTAACCAGACAACGAACAAACTTTTGTTAAAATAACAAAATATTGAACATTCTTAATTGGATATAATCACGTCTGTTTTCGCACAACTTTTTGTGTCTATATCCGATAATTATTATACGCAATGTGACTTGACACAGAAAAAACATAAATTAATAAATAAATAAATCAATATTGAGTAATATTTTCCTAGGAAAAATTTCACAAAATCATATTTTTCAACAACATAAACAATTTTCAATCTCTTATTATATCTTTCAGACTTGTTTTAATATATTTTCAATTTACGAATAAAAGAAATTTTTGTTTAAAAAAATCGTTATCACATTGAAAAAACCTTCTATTGAAATTGAAAAAGTGATAATTTATATTCATCTTTATGATTTAATGCGATTGAAAATGAGTGAAAAAATCTAAATATTTTCGGACACAGAAAGATGTGACTATAAACCTATGTGATTATATTCCATGTGATTATTTCCAGGGTTGAAAGTTTTTGAAACAGTAAAAATCCATCATAGAAAATTTAAAAAAAAATGTGTTGCAAAATCATTGAATTGACAAAATATTTATCGTCCACACTTTTGGAAGAGATGCGTTAATAAGAAACTGACAACATTTTTATAAAATTATTAAACAGGAATTTACCATTCATCAGAATAACATTTATTCATCCTTTTCTCACTTCAAAAAAAGAAAACATTTTTTTTTCGTTTGTTTAAAATCTAATAAACCCAGTTTTATAAATTATTATTGTAAAAATGAAAGTTTTTTCTGCTTTTTTGAGTCTTAAGTTTAAATGGATCTTCTAATCAAAGTTCTTTTATTGAAATCATCATTTTGTAAACTGAGCACAAGTGAAGAATTTTTGAAAATGTGATTATATCCTATTTCAGACATCATTCTTCATCAAACACCTAAAAATAACATCAAAATAGTTTTTTTATGATTCATATATCTCTAATCATTCAGTAACAGAAAAACTTCTGATATGAAACTGAATTTTGAAATACTAAGAAAAATTTTAAAGATAAATGGAATGTTGATTTTTCATGAAATATTTTCGATTTCGAATTTCAGTTATTTGATATCGAACAATTTTTTGTTTTTTTTTTGAATTCAATTAATAATTTCACAAAATCGAATAATTTTGGTGAATATTTATGGGGAAAAATCCGAAAACATAATAATTTATTCATTTTTTTAAAATTGGGGGAAATTTTGAACTTTCAATCTATTTTTGCACTTAAAACAATATCTTTTCTTCTCTCAAAACTTTCTAAAACTTTATCAGATTTTATTCGAAATTGGAATTTCATATTTGTCAAAAAATATCGTTTTCATTCTTCCAAAATATTTTGTGGCCTCAAACGAATTTCAAAAAATGAATTCATTAATATTGCATTTTTTTATTCACAATTGTTATCAAAAGTGCTTAATTATTAAATGAAAATGTCTGGAGTTAATTATTTTGGCACATATGTTTGTGTTTTGAATCACAAGTTTTCCAACTTAGGCTGAGGATAAATCTTCATTCAAAAAATTATTTGCATCGCATTGATCCATTTATACTGTGTTCTTCATTCATAATTCATAAAAAACAAAACACAGTTTTTTATTAATCGGTTATTATTATTATAATGAAAAAATCCTGTATCACACAATTCAAGCTTTCCGTGTGAATATTCGGACATTCAGACTGTAATTCCTTCAAGCTGAATACATTATTCACAAGAATCATTATAATTGGTAACAAATGCTTCAGCTTTGAGTTCAAACAAAACTTCTTGTTACTCAAGCGAAACAAAATTTAATCAAATGAATCACATTACAAACTCTTAACCAGAAGCATAAGAAAATGAGTTTGTTTCATTTTTGTGTTGAATTATTGTTCAACTATTATTTTTGTTTTATTTCAGAAAAGTTTACGATGAAGAAAATAAAAAGGTTAACGAGCGTTCAATTTCAGAATCAGATTTTTATAAACAAAAAATTTAAACTCGTATTTTTACAACAAATATATGAGATCTTCCTTCCCCAGAACAAAGAAGGAAAATTGAACGAATTTATTTGAACAAAAAAGACATTTCATTGATACTAACTGTCGGAATGTCAGATTTTTCCTACTGCAAGCGAACTCGATAGCCCAATTTTTAAAATACAAAGGAGAGGTTCAAAGTGTATTTTTTCCTATGCAGACAAATAGCTTTGTTACTTGGAATGGTTGTCTTCGGAGATAACTCAGACACAAATAGGTTTGTGGTCAAGTAAGACTAACCACAAAATTTCTGATTCGATAAATCTTGCACATCCATATTAACAACAAGTGTTGAGAAGAATGAATTATTAAAAAAAGAAGACCAGTTTTCATTGAAAGTGTTTACTTATATGGAGCAGTGGTAATTTTAGCAGATGCAACTTCAATACGCACCGAAAAGCTTGTCCGAAGTTTCGAGAATCAGAAACTTCTTTGGGATGGGCATCATAAAGTTTATAGTGAGAAAATACAACTTTTTGTTTCAGCTTCATATCCTTTTGAAGCTTTATTCACATCTGAAATCGTTGAGGGGAATATTCATGATTTCTCTCCATTGAAGAAAGATTTATATCCATTTCGCGAATACTTGCAAATCACTAATGCGAACAGATAAAAGAATGGGCTGAATGAATTCAACATTCAATGGAAAATAATGGCTGATCGAGGATATCAGGCGGTGGTGGAAGGTTTGGAGTTAATAACTCCTATAAAAAATACTAAAGCCAAAGAAGAGATCAAATACAATGCACAGTTAGCTAAAAAGAGGATTCCTGTTGAATTGTTTTTCGGAAGGATGAAACGACTGTGGAAGCAATGTGCTAGCAGATATCATTATGGGCTGGATGACGCAAAAATTGACATTGAAATAGCTGTGTGGCTGACAAATCTAAAATTCAGGCAAACGATCTGAAAGAAGATGATAAAAAGTTTGAGCTGCAATGTCTTATTTTCAATTGAGAAAACGTGGAAAAACAATTTGAAAAAAATGTGAATTATTTAAATTCTACGAAAAAAGCAATTATTTAAAGATAAATTCAAATGGAAAACAAAATAATAACCAAATAATTAAAACTAATTTTTGTGTTTATTTTCAAAATGAAATTTTTTGAACAAAATTTTTGGTTTGATAATATTTTTTTTAAAAATATGTCAACGAATTCAGAAAGGTGATGACAATAAACAACAAATGTCTCTGTCATTCTTACACATCAAACATTTGCTTTTTATATATTTGAAAAATTGTTTTTTTTATTTCTAAGAAAATATTATTTTCTGTGAAAATGAATTTTCATAATAAACAACATACCGAATGACGTTCCAATTTCAAAAAAAAAATTTACACATATTTTCGTAAAAAACGATATTTCATTTTTCAAAAAATGAAAAATAGGGAATCAAAAATAACACATTGTTAAATTTTTAATTTATGTACTTCAATTGTATTTCTTTGTTTTTCATTTTTCATGTCAGTTTTTCTTTTTGATGGTTTTTTATTTTTATTATTATTATTATTATTATTATTATTATTATTTGAGATTTTGAATACTGTTTTATAATTGTTATTAAATAACTTTAAAAGATCCTAAAAAAGGTGGATCGAAAATTGAAGAATTAAAGTTTTCTGTTTATACTGAACATATTTCACATGAAAATTTCTTTTTAAACCACTTTTTTAGTTTTTAAATGAGCCAGTGACAAAAATAAATATGAAATGAACCATCCTCCGATTAATTGAATGAAATCAAAAATTATTTAGGAAAAAGGGAATCACATGACCAGTTGGAAACAATTTGTTGATATGTGAATAAAAAAGATATTTTCATAAGGAAACGATTTTTGTTTCATTTTATTTAATGCAATGTTGGAAGAAAAAATGTCGTGAAAAACGAAAAAAAGTGTCAAAAATTTTTCTATTCGGAATCTCGACTTAAATCCTCTTGATATCTGGATGTTGATTTTTCATTTTATAATCCTTGTTCTTTCATATTTGACTTTTCTGATAATTGTACAAAAAAAACTGTCACTGATTCATCTTTGACGGTGCCTTCTGGGTCTTGTTCAGTTTCCTCAGTTTCAGGATTCAAATACAGGATTTTTCTTTCAATATGTGAAACATTTCATTTATTGATAATGGTGAGACAAAAACACAGCAAGGCTCTCTTCAATATATTTGTCTGTCACGTCAGGTTTTGGTAAAAACTTCAAAATCTCAAAGCACAAACTATCTAAATTGCATTTTTTTTTGAAAAATTGCATGTGAAAATTTTTCTTATAAAATATCCCATATTGTTTGTGCAAACTTTTGTGATAGGATCTAAAAAAAGTGACACTTATGATGCGCAGTTATCTGAACATGAAAAAAATTTTGCAAACACTTGTGAAGTTTCAGCTAGTTCGAATAAATTGTTGTTTTTGTTTGAGTGTTTCATAGGATAAACGAAACAAACGTTTAATAATTCTTTTTCACATCTTTTTTAATCGAATATTTGCTCTTTCTTTCTTTGTTAGCCCTTTCAATACCATCAAATTACAAATTTTGAAGTTTCCCACTTCCTTTGTAATATTTTCAACTTCCCAACAAGGCCTCTTCAATTTCAACAATTCTCCACTTTCTTCAGATAGTTTAAAAATCAACCAAAAATATTTTGACATTGATGATCTTCAATTTGAACGAAGAATTGTACACTTTTTCAAGGCGAAATAGGTCAACAATTTATTTTGTTCGATATGCACTCAAAGGCAACAATATTGAAGAATGAACGAGTGAAAATTCGCACTGAAAAGCTTTTTTTTAATCACAAATTTTGATATTTTTGTTTAACTCCAAATAGAAAATTTCAGTAAAAAATTTCACAATAAAATGTATTTTCACATCCGTAAACAAGTATCATTGATATCATTGCTCAAATTTTTGTCACATTTTTCGTATATCAAAAAATAAACTAACTATTCTTTTTTCTTTTTCTTTTTTCTTTCTTTTTTTTTTTTATAGGATCTCAAAAAGAAAATGTTAAGTTATTTATTTTTTATAGAACATTATTGAATTTACATTTTTCCCCCACAAATGTTAATGAAATGTCAAAGTTAAAAATCGGATATTTTTTTAAGAATTTTTTTTTTGATATTGTTTGTGTGGGACAAAATATTTTTCTTCAGGCATTTTCATTGAAAAATTATGCATCTTAGATGAATTTTTTGTGATCAAAAAATTTGAAATAAATGGGTTTATTTTTTAAAAGACGTCTGAGGCAGTAAAACATAATGTTATTATATGAATGATGTTTGTTAACAGTAATGAAAAGCCAATTTATTTTTAAATCTGAATAAGTATAATAATGTTCGAAGTGAAACAAATTTTATATTGTTTCGAACAAAAAAAGCTTGAAAGTCCGTATTTTCTCCCAAATAAATAATTTGCATATTATTTTTGAATTCAAATTATATATGATGAAATCATCCAAATCGAAAATTATATCATAATTTATCATTTTTTTATTCAGTGGAAAAACTATGCAGTACAACAAACCACTTCGAATTGGGATAACAAAAAGAACAAAATACATATGAGAATATTTGTATTAATGATGAATAGGTAAAAATTTAATGTCAAAAAATTAATAATTTAAAAAAATTTCACAAATTGAATGAACGTTTGTCACAACTGTGTCATAAACAAACAAATGAGATAACATACAAACAGTCTCTGTTGGATTTATTCCCTTCTTTTTCAGCTTTATGCATGGATGACACATCTGAACACTGGATTGAATAAATCTGCAATTCAATTCTCGACAGCAATTAATTTATACAAAATTTATGTTTTGAACATTTGGGTGATTATTTTTGAAATCATAATTTTTTCTGGTTGTTGATTTTTTATAGGTTTTTTGTCATTAAGAAAAGATTTTGTATTTGAATGCTGAATTCTTCCCAACTGTATCATTGACATATGTTTTTGCTCAAATAAAGATGATGATGTCATTTGTGAGTCTTTTCATTTTTCAGTGTTCTTTTTCAGGATGTTCAAATGAAATATTCGAACCGAAAAATATGAATGAAAAAAAAATGATTACAAAAATAATCACCCATTTATAATTTATTTATTCAATTATTTAAGGAAAACAGATTGGAGAACGTGAAGAGAAATATTTTTCTTTTAATCACATTCAAGAGAATTCATTTCAATATAATTGAAATATGAATACTTTGTTCAGTATCCAAAATTGTTTGATCTTCTTTTTTATCACGAAAATTATCTAAATTTCTTGTCATTTTGCATTATTTTTTAAATAAATGTATTTCACTAATTCTGTGATCTTTTTTTAACAATAAAAAAACATATTTCATAAATGAAAAATTATGCAAAAAAATATAATTTCAAATATTCGCAGAAACAAAACTATAAAACAAGAAATCAAAGATTAAAAACGAAAGTCAATAAAGAATATATTAATTAATTGACTAATAAAAATTCTATAAGAACTAAAACGAAATTATAAAGAAATGCGGTATTAGCTTTGACTAATACCAATAAGTGACATAAAAAACCAAAAAGTGAGACTCAAAACCGTTTTGATTGAGTCAAGACCGATTGATTCAATTCTGGGTGTATGATCAATTGAAAATTACAAAAATAAAGAGTTATGTTTTTGTCAATTTTTCATCAATGCATGAATTTTTTTACTTATAATTTTTAATATGAATGTTTTTTATTGAAAAAATCGAAGTTTTGATGTTTAAAATATTTCAAATTTCGATATTCAACTTTAGTTTTGTAAGAACAGAATGAAATTAAATAATAACCAGCATATTTCATTCGTTTGATAATTTGGTAAATTATAAATATAGCGGAATTTCAAAAATCAGTGTTTTTAAAAGTTTGACTTGTTTGAAAAGTGTTATGTGTAAATATGTGTTTGAATAATAAAATATTATTAAGAAATATCAAATGACAACAAGAAAAGATTCGGTAAAATTGTGTGTTGCTAATAATTAATTATCTTCATATTCTGAAGCATCCATACCATTCCCAGCCCCTAATTCATCATCCTCCATTTCACTTTCCTCATCAGCTCCAAGAATGTCATCTGCATCTGGAACTTCTTCATCTATTTCTTCGATTTCTTTTTGATCAGAAATTATGATGGGTTGTATTTCAGGCTGAAATATGATTATTTCAGAAAAAAGATCTTCGAAATTAATATGTAAATTGCGTTGAACAAGCCACATTGATAAACAATCCGCAATAAATGTTTTTCTTACTCCATGACGAGGGAAAAAACCCCTAAAATGACTCCAGAGACCTTCCACAGTATTCGTGCACGCCTTTGTTATTGGATCGACAAAGTTTCTCTTGTGATATACAGTTAAGTGTGTGTATCCACATTCTCCGAGGCAAGAATAACTTCTCCATTCATCGCTGAAAATTGTAGTTCCTGGGAGAATCCATTTTTTAATGATCGGAATTAAAGTTTCTTTTGAACGGTCGGGTACTATCATTACGAAATTTTTCCCTGCGCCTCCACCTTCTTTTCTTTCCACTGCGCTGAATATCCACAATGGATCCTTTTTTCTTCCTCTCGCATATTTTCTCCTCCTCCAAATTGCCTCGTCGATTTCCACCACTTTTCCAATCCCTCCAATTTTCTCCATAGATTGATTCCATATCCTTGTGCAAACTACTCTTATGACGCTTTTCCAATAACCAATTGTATAGAAAGACACGTCTGTTAACATTTTAATATGTTTTGAAGCTAATCCAATCCAACAGAATAAAATAACAATCATAATTTTGTGAAAGGGCAATTTGCTTTTGCTGAATACAGTTCCGTGCAAGACGGATCGTTTTATTCTGCAAGATGAACAACGGAAATATCTGAAATTAATTCGCTCACTGTATATTTTCATATCTTTCCGACATTTTGAGCATTTTTTCGGTTTATTCGAAAAAGCTTTTTCAAAAAACCACTTCCAGGCTCTATCAATATCATGAAATATACTGGATAAGTCAGCAATTGAAAATTTTTTTTCTGTTGCTTCAGGAAATTGCATCACAACAAGGATCAAAACCCATAAACATGTAAAAAACAAACATTTCATAAATAAAAAATATGAGAATGAAAAATGAATTTTTTCAACGAAAACATTTTTCACAAACAACCAATGATTAACTTCGTTGTATTTTTAAGTATTAATTATTAAAATTCAAATTCCGCTATATTTACAATATGCCGATAATTTTTTTATAAATTCGATGTGTTAAAAATCAATGATCATGGAAATAAAAGAAATCCTAAATAGCTATTTAAAAATTCGAAAACAATAGATTCAAATAAAGAACATAGCATAAAGTTCACAGACGTCACAATTAATAAATATCAAAAACGTAACAATCCTTTATTTATGTAAAAATTCGCTTATGTACCAAAAAAAGCCAAAGAAAAATATATAAACAACAAAAAAATTAAATAAAAACAAAAATTAATTGGCAATCAAAGCATTATTGAATTGTTATTATATAAATAACTCTTAGAATGATTGTTTGTGTGCATCATATGTTGTATTGAGTGTGAAACAACAGAAAAAACTAAAAGAAAAATATTCAACATATCGCACGTGAACACAAAAAAGCTCATTGCAAACAAATTAAAAATATCATAATTAGAAACACATCAAAAAGTTGCTATAAACAAACTGTTTTCCAATGGAATACAAAAGAAGCATCAATATTTTTTGATCAAAATTGATATATAATTTTTGTATTTTTGATCACAAATAAGATAGAGGGAAAACTGAATTGATAGAGTCATTACCAATAAGAAAAACGAAAAACTTTTTGATTTTATCAATTCGAATTGACCCGCTCAATTCGTTGAAGGTCTATTATTAGAACTTCATTGATGATTTTAAATCAATTCTTCTTTTATTAATCTCGAAACAAAAAGATTGAGAAAGAATGAAAAAGTTCGAATCACATCGATGTGATTGAGTCACATCCGATAGTTGAAATGATGGGAACTCGATCCTAAGAAATTATATTCAAAAAATGGGAAATATCGATCCGTGAACAACGTTGGTTTTTCGCTAATGTCTCAAACATCATTTCTTGAGGTCTTGAGTTCCGTCGAAAAGCGAAATGCAATTCCAGAACGAGTTGATGTTGAAAAAAAGGAGACAAAAAAATCAGTAATTGATTTCGCAAAAAAGTTGACAGGTTAACCAATAACATCATATTTCCGATTATCAGGTTTTACCAAGTTTAAATTCGATCTCCTTGTGCGACTTCTTAGCGATGAGGTTTCTCCCAACAGAAGAAATGAAAGAGCAGTGAACGAGTTCAGAGATCAGTTATTTCTTTTAATGAATTTTTTGCATGATGGCTCTACAACATTAACTCATATTTTCGCATCTTCCTTCTATCAAACAAAAAATTCAACAGTAAAATTGCTTCATTCAATTGTTTCCGATATCAAAGAACCACTTTCCCATTTATTTTTGACATTCAGAGAGAATCGCTTAATCGATATGAATGATGTTGCAATTGTTCTGGATTGCACCGTTTTACCAATAAACAAACCAGGAGGTAGTCTAATGAATTGCAAAAAATTCTACAGTGGCAAACACCACATCTATTGTGTAAATGTCGAAGTCGGAGTGAACCCTGCTGTTGGAACAGCCTGCACAATAAGTTTTGTTCACACAGGGTCCACTCATGATTTCACAGTGTTTAAGGAGCATTGTCCGCTCTTTAAGGATCAACTGAAAGGTTCGAAAATACAGGCTGACTCTGCCTATATCGGGGCAAAGCCAGAGCTTGATGCAATTATTACTCAACTTGTGGGTACTCAAGAATTGGCATCGAAAAGAGTTATAGTTGAACGGTTTTTTGGAAGGCTCAAGACGCTATTTCCTGTTTTCCGGAGGCAGTGGCCTTTTGAGCCTGATAGAATATCAGATTATTTTATTGTTGCCTGTTATTAAACAAATCACCATATTTTGAAAAATCCTTTGACCACTCATGATCTGGATGTAAATCAACGTTTTTAAGATGCTCTGATAGTTGAGTATTTGAAAAGACAGAAGGCAAAGAACATTGCGAATGAACAATACAGAGTAAGAATGAAAAATAGACTTAATCCGAGCCAAGTTCCTTCACCAAGATTAACAATTCTGCCTATTCAGGCAGATAGTGTGTTTTTTGTTTTTCTACCCATATTGTTCTTTTTCATTTTATTTATTCATTTCAATATATTTTCATGCCATAACTTAACTTTTTCAGATGATTCTGAAGAGTCCCAAGACCCAAAAAACGTTCAGATCCAAGAAAATATAAAGAAAGAAATGAAAAAGAAAGTTTCATTAGAAGAAAAAAGGAAAGATACACAAAAATAGAAAAAGAGAGCGAAATGACAAATAAAGAAAGAAAAGATATAAGTGATCAGCATTCCTGGTATATCCCTAACCAGTGGAAATCAACTCGATTATTTCGTTCAACACCCAGTTCCTCTGCCTCTTCATCAACAATTTTTTCTAATGCCTTTAGTCAACAACCAACACAAACACCGTTGCAAGCTCTTCTTAAAGAAAAGCATTAAATATTTATTGTTTTTTCATTTTCACATCATTAATTGTTTTCCTTTTCAAAAATTAAACAGAAAGCTTTTAATAACGAGTCCTTGAATTATATTTTAACTTTATTTAACAAAAAATTGAAAAGAAAATACTGAAATGCTATAAAATTACTAATAAACAAACAAAAATTGAAAATTTCATTAAGAAGAATATTTTTTTCAACAAATGTATATATTCAATCGATAAATTTATCAATTTCATAAAAACAAACATGGCAATTCTATTAATGTTAAATATTGTCGAAGTCAGTGTCAGGATATCTGGTTTATATGTTATATTCAAAAGAAGAATCAAAATTGAACATATTTTAAAAAAA
This sequence comes from Monocercomonoides exilis, assembly GCF_001643675.1. Classification (NCBI taxonomy): domain Eukaryota; phylum Preaxostyla; order Oxymonadida; family Polymastigidae; genus Monocercomonoides; species Monocercomonoides exilis. Next base: position 345,111 of record NW_027150607.1, on the reverse strand, counting down.
GCAAATTTGAAAGTTTTATAAGTGATATATAAACCTTCTCTTTGTAACACGCTTCTTATTTTCAAAGTGCTAGAGAAATAACTGGAAAAAAAAATTAAGAAAGATCACATCAAAAAAAAAAAAAAAATAAAAATCTTTAACTGGACACGAAAAAGTTAAAGAAAGGTTCGAAAAGTCAATGAAAAAGCCAAAAAGTTCTAACTAAATCGATGTGATTCAGTCGAATTTTCGCGTTTCGGAAAAATGAATGAAGTTCTATTCTCATAGTCGGGGAGTTAACCCGCTCAGGGGAGTAAACCCGCTCACCTGATCAGTTCATATTTTTAACATTTTTTGAATTGCTTGTGAAAAAAAATAAAGAAAAAACAAAGAAGGCAATCAATAAAGTCTTATTACTAAAAAATATCATGAAATACTATAGGAACAGAGTAAAAATCTGAACACTTCTATGCGAATGTGTTAAATATCCAGTTCATTATTTTATTTTGTTAATTCGAGGAAATCATTTGAGTTAGAAAAAATTCTTCCAGATCTCGAATTTGCAATGCATTTGGTAGATGTTTTGATAGATTCGCTTCATTCTGGGGGTTTGTCGGTGATGATGCTCAAAACAATCTCTGGGTTGAACGGATTCCACCCTGTGATTTTCCAACTCGCTCGAATAGTCGACGGAAAAGATCCCGTTGCCAATGCATCCTTTAAAGCTTCAACAAATAGTTTTCTTCTATCTTTTGCACAAGCTGATGTTCCACAATTCGTTGCTTTGCTGAAACTTTTCTTCAAATTCGCGAAAATGTACTGATCATTTGGTTGAATAAGATGAGTGGTTTGTGAGGGAAGTTGAATTAAATCAATTAAATTATCCTTGCATATCTTCAAAACTTCTGTTGAAAAATGGCCCGTTCCTCCGTCCGTGATCAAAATGATATGTTTCTCTGCTTTTCCGATCGTTGTTCGTTTTTTTAACATGCAAGGCAAAATAGCTTTTTGGAAAACTTCTGCAAATCCGCTCGCTGATAGATGACCATTGGAGCTGGGGATAAAAACCTCGGTTTAAGTTGTGGCTTCTCTGTATTCTTCAGGAAGATTTAAACGTAGAATAAAAATTAGCGCTAAATATCTGACCCCGTCAGCGCTTGCTAAAAACATTATGCTTGTTGACATTGGGAGAGATGACTCAGGAATTATTGATGGAGTTGTGGACGACGATGGGATAATAATTGATGAATGATTTACAGAAAAAATCATAGAAGTTTCATCCAAGTTGAAAAACAACTGAGGAATGACCTCTGTCGTTTCAAAAAATTTTGTGACCATGTCAAAGAATGGAGCAATTGTTTCTTTTGATGTTTAAAGAGCTCGATGAATTGGAAGAGGTGTTGGACGCTTCAGCTTTAGTTCAAAATATCTCGATAAAAATCTATTTGGCCAGTGTTTATCAACACATATTATATCATCTCCATCGCTTATCTTTTCCATTCTTATTTCATTTGCCTGGGAATTATAAATAATTAAATGATCATAAATTATTCTTTTCCAAACACACAATTTCTGCAATTTGTTTCTTTGAATGATAAATCCCCTTTTCTGCATCCACCTCTATCTTTGTAACAATTCTCAGTTCATCTGATTTCGAAAAAATTAACAGCTTTCCAGGTTTTCCTTTTGGTCTTCCACAGTTTTGTGCTTTTTCAGCCCTTTTTAACGAATGTCGAGAAATCACTCCCCCTTCTTCAATGGCAGATTTCGAAAGACCGCAAACCAGGTGAAAGTACAATCCCTTTTCGTGTGAATCATGCAACAGCCTGGCTTCGCTGGATGCTGCCAATCTTGCAACTTGAGTTTTTTTCATCAACTTCAGCTTTTTGATCTTATTCCCATTTTTTCCACTTTTTCTGAGCGGGTTAACTCCCTGCTATAGTGTGTAAAAAATCCGGGACATGTCATAAACCCGGAACTTCATTTTTTTCGTTTTTTAATAATTGATTTTTTTTCAAATATGAACGATATCTGTTCTGAAAACAAATGAGAAAAAATCAACTGCCATATATTATCTTTTTATTGAAATAAAACATTATAAAAAATAATAAACATTAAAAAAAATAATAAACATTAAAACAAAATATTAAACATTAAAAAAAAATACAGTTTGAAAATGTTATTAAACATGAAAATTAAAAAAATATGGATGAACTCCGTCATCATAAAAGGTCATTGGGTCTGTTGATAGAAAAATTCTTCCATTGAAATAAGGCAATTGAGGATCCATGATTTTTGAAGATACTTTTGCCCACTCAGGCTTTTTCTCTGGAAGTTTTGATAGAACAATATCAGGGTTGAAAGGCCAGATGCCTGCATCTCTGAATGAAGCTGTGATTGAAGAGGGACTAAATGCAGCATGCAATGCAGTTCTCAGTTTTAAAACAAAGTTTCTCCTTGCACAACTCGCATTGGGTTCTTGAGTTTCGTAATTAGTTATTCTGAGAGAATTTTTAAAATTGGCATTGATGTGGAGATCCAAAGGTTGAACTAAATGAGAAGTATGTGAAGGAGGAAAGCATAGATCAATTCTGTTGTCCTTCGCACATTGTATGATATTCCTTGACAAATGAGCAGCAAGTGAATCCATGAATAGTAAACAATGCTCTTCTTCGCATTTGACGACTTTTTTTCTTTGGATCATAAACGGAACAATCGCTTTTTCGAAAAAGAACCGGAAGCTTTCTGCAGTCACTGAGGGAGTGTCATCAACCGTGAAACGTAATGAGTGTTTAGTTGCGTCAGAGTTTTCCTTTGGTAGTTTTTTTGCTCTGATTTTGAAAATAGCTAGATAACTTACTCCATCTGCTGAAACTAGGAAGAGCCCTGAGATGCCTGCTGGGAGCGATGGCTCTAGCGTCATGCATGCATCATTTTTGTATGAAGCAACAACCAGGCTTGGCTTGACTTCAGGAGTTGTAATAAACACTTCGTCCAGATTAAAAATTAATTGCGATTTATACCGATGCTCATCAAATAAATGTTTATCTTTTTCAAACCAAGGAAAAAGGCATTCGTTTGTAGAATGAGCAGCTCTCGCTGCTGGCAAATGAATGGGATGTACAAAGAAAAGGTCCTCGTTCGACTTGATAAAAGAATATGGCCAAGTGCGGCACACATGAATGCTCTGAGTTGGCTTGTGTAGATCTTCGGATATGACTTCTATTGCCTAACAAATACATGAAAAAAGATATAAACACAAAACTTTAAAAAAAGAAAGAAAGAAAGAAAAATCCAACTATGTCTCTCACTTGTCTTGCACACGGAAAGGCACCAAGTTGTATTTTATCTTTGATTTTTGAGAAGAATGTAGTTTTGTTTCGCGTGTTCAGAATTGGAGGTCTTCCTATTCTGCAAATGGCCCTTCCTTCCTTCCTTGCCTTTGCAGCACGATAGAAGCTGCTTTTCGTAACTAATCCGTTCTTGAATAAATCTGTAGGCCTAAGCTTCTTCGATTCCATTGAATCAAACAATTCAAGCAACATCTCCTCCCTGTCTACTGCATTGATTTCAATGTCATGGTAATCAAGCGTCATTGAATCATTCTCTCCTTCGACAGCCTTTTGGCTTGAAGCTTCTCCACAATCTTCCTTTTCTAAATATTCATCCATTTTTTCATCATCACAAAAACAAAGCAAAGGGGGAATATCAACAATGATTTGATTAAGGTTCTTTCATTCGTTTCCATAATAATAATTCAATAATTCTTTTTGAAAGAAAATTCCAATCGATAATTTTCATTTTTCAACTTGAAGGAGTGTTCAGTTAATGCATAATCATGCATAGAAAAATGAGACAGATTAATATGATTAACTCATTTCATAAAGAAAACTTTTCGTTGGTGCATGAAACTGGGTTTGTAACAGAAGGATTTTTAGGGTTCAGAAGCTGCTAAGCTAGCTGGTTGATGGAAGAGCTGAGGGAAGGAAGCTAAGGAGGTGGAGGAGAAGGAGATAAAGAAGGAGATACAGAAGGTGCCAAAAGAGATAGAGAAGGAGTAGATTGGGTGGAGGTGTCAGCAGAAGTGAGCGGAGGTGGAATTGGTACAGAAAAAGATGAGAGCTCAGCAACTGCTGCTGATGATGATGAAACAGCATCTGTGTTCTGTTGGATTGCACTCAATGAAGACACCGAATTCTGCTCCTTATGAGGTGCTTGTGACGAAAGAGGCAAAGACGGTGAGTGTGTTCTCCTATCCGAATAGTCCACGCTGCCTATCATTTGCTATCTGAACATTGTCTGCTGCAGCTTCCCCATCGCCAGTGCAGCTTCTGCTGAACCCATCCACCCACGTGGAAGCAGAGGGCAGCGAGCGGTCGACACAAACAGCGTCTGCAGAGGCATCTTCAACATCCGCTTCAGCTGCACCCCCAAGTCATTCAGCTGCACATGGGGGAGAATAACTGCTGGTGACAGCTGCAGCGAAACAGACCCGCTTTTGATTAAATCGTCGGGCAGATCTGCACGCGTCTTCGCAGCCAAATCATCTGCTGATTCATCGTCTTCACCATCATCTCCATAATCACTGGTCTTTCCATTGTCTCTTTTGCCTCCTCTCATCACTGTTGTTGCTTCAGATGTGCTGCTGCTGCCACAGCCAGATGAAATAGCCAGTCTCTCTTTAGCTCCACCAACCACCACAAACTGTGAAATTCGCTGGGAGATGAAGTCGGCTGCCTGCTGTGCGAGTTGACAGAAGGAGAGGTGAAAAGAGTGCAGAGAAGAGACAGAACAAGAGGAGAGAATGTGGAGAAGGGAGAGAAAGGAAGAGTGGAAGCAGTAGAAAGAGTGATTGATAACTGAACGGAAGGATCCTTTGCCAAAGCATGTGAATTTGTGGAATTTAAGAGTGGAGAAATAGAAGCAGAAGAAGAGGATGATCTCAAAGGAGATGTTGATGAAATAAATAATGATGATCGTGTGCTTGCAGGAACAGATACCCATCCTTCATCCGACGACGCCTTGTCTCTCAACAGTGTATCGCGATCCTTATCCTCATCACTGTTGAAAGCTGACTTGGAGATTGGTGGAGAAGTGGAAGAGCATGCCTTCAGTGCTGATCCATATGCCACATTCATCCCATCCACAGGCACACCTTCCAAAATCTCACTTAGCTCCGATACGAAGCTCTCCACAGCTGCTGCTAACATCCCTGCCGAAGCAACTCTTACGTCTGTGGAAGCAGCACTTGCCATTCTGAACGCACATCTCCTTGCCATACTGAACACGTGGCCCCGTTGGTGCAAGGCTGTGATGTGCGCCTCCATCGACTGCCCACACCGCTCTAAAGACGCCTTCACAGTCAACTATTGCCAGGGTGCGGCGAAGGAGGTGAACTGCTCAACGACAAATGGGCGACCGAAGTCGACAAGAGGAGGATGAAGAGGGAGGAGAGAAGTGGAATGAGATGCATTGAATGCAGAGTGCTTGGCAAATGAGGAAGAGGAATAAGGTGAAAGCTGTGTGGTTGTTTGGGAGTGAGCGGAGGGAGATACCAGAAGTGCAGTTTTCTTCGCTAAAAGAAGAGGGAGATTTTGTGGAAGTGTTTAGATGCATCACAAAGGTGGCTGCTCGAACGAATGGGACAGACAAAGTGGAGGAAGAGTGAAGAAGAGGTGGCGTATTGTCAGATGAAGTGTTTGTTAACTTCGCTGTGGAAGTTGAACGAGAAGGAGCTACACCTGTTGAAGAAGCAGTAGTCGTTGCAGAAGAAGACGATGATGATGATGAAGGAGAAGTTGGCATTACAGGAGCCAGCGATACATAAGACGATGAAGCAGACTGTGTATAACCCAAAGCACTGCTTTACCCCGCCAGCCTCTTCTGTGCCAATGAAGACATCGCCTAGTGGAATGTGAGTGGAGACAGGATCTGATTGACTGCATCGACCAGCATATTGAAACCTTCTGCGGGCCGCTGGTGATGATACCTTCGTCCATCATCGTCTGCATCAGAGACGATTGGGTTGCGCTGTCTGCCTCGCTGATCTTCCGAATGCGGTCCCAACTGAGCATCCAGCCAGTGCTGCTGAGCTGCTGAGAGGGCAGCTGGCTGCTGTTTGTGGCGTTCATGCCGTGCTGCTTGGCTGTCTTGCCTGCTCTGCTCTCCTTCTGCTGTGATGCAAAGGAGAGGATTGGAGTGACCAACAGCTCGATTTCCTTGGTAAGTGGAGAGAGGAGAGGGAAGAGAGCAGGCTGGCAGATAGTGGGGGAGAAGAGGAGGACTGACTGAGGCAGGGCAGTTGTGGCTGAGGCAACTGCATATGCACCTGTGTTTTGAGAGCTGTTGGAGATACCACGCAAGTTCTGAATCTGATGTGAAGTAAAGGTCAGAGCACAAATTGGTAAATGAGGATGTGATAATGATGTCTTGAATGATGATGAAGAAGAATAACTTGTTCTATCTGCACTGCAATGTCCATCTTCTGGTGAAAGAGCAGCAAGTGTTGTGACCTTTTCAGATTGATAATCGAACTGTTTTGTGCGTGCCTTGAACCCAGGACTTCGTGCCTCGTCGACCTTGCTAAGTGTCCCCAGCACTGCCACTGTGACGTCAATGCCTTCAATTCCGTCTAAAAATGTTTGCAGGATTGGCTGCAGCCCACTTTCTGAATAAGAATCAGCTGATCTTCTGAGATGAAGGGAACCAGCACGGACAGAGAGAGACTTATGCGCAGAGAGGGAGCTGAGGAAGGCAGAGGGAGAGTTGGGTGAGTTTGACTGCTCAGAGGGAGTGAAGGAAGAGGGGATGTCAGCATAGCCGGGAGATGGGGTGAGAGAAGAAGAGGGATAGATGGCAGAAGAAGAAAAAGAGGTGGAAGAAGAGAATGAATGAGGAGAAAGAGGAGTGGGAGATGGAGAAGGAGGCAGGGATTGGGGAGTTGGCATGTGGGAGGAGATTATTTGGGGTGGAGAAGAGGGGAAATGAGAAGATGACAGGTTGAGGGGTGGAGAGGGAGAAGTTTGTGAGGGCGAGGGAGGCATGGGCAGAGAGGGAAAGTGGAGATTTTGTTGCTGGGTTGACTTGGCAAGTGGAGGAGCAGATGGAGGAAGCTGAGTGGTGTTGGGCAGTGAGGAGTGGACAACCGCCGAGAGGGATGATGTTGAGATGGGTCATGCACAATAACGTGTTAATGATTTAGAGACTTGTTATCACAAGGGCGAAATGATTGCTTATTGGATTTTCAACTGCCACGTGAGCACATATCAGTTTAGACTTTATATTGCTTATTACTGGAAAGAATTCGCAACTTTATTACAAATAAAAGCATTCATATAAGCTTATATTTTCATTCAATAAGAAAATCAAAATACAACCTCAATTTTTATGTAAAAACAATTTAAACTTAACAAACTTGTTTATTTTTAAGAAAACTCATTTGTTCATTCTTCTGCATGAATCGTGGTGAATAATTACATCTGTTGTTTTTGCGTTAGTTTGGATTCATCAATTTATTGAATGAAAAATATGATAAAGCAATTATCAAAGAATAAGAAGTTAGTAAATAAAATAAAGAAAGAATATAACTAACGTTCAAATGAACTGTTGAGATTTGAGTTGTTTCACTCAAATTTGTTTTTATAAGTAAGAAAACTCACAAAGATTATTTTTTTTTAAACCGAAAATGGGATTTATTTTTAATTGATCTTTTATAATAATTAAAAAGGGAATTATTCCCGGGCACTTGACACGCTAGAACTAAAACGTTGTGTTATTGTCAATTGTAATTGTTTTCATCAACCTCTTTTTTTCAAGTGCAAAAACAAAAAATTCATAGACAAAACGTTTTGATTCATTCACGATGAATTAAATAAAAAGTGGGACAAGGGGATCACAAAAAAATTACCGAATAATGTGTTCGTTCAATCAGCTTTTTCTGTCTTAATCTGAAAATGAGTCAATCAAATTTTTTGGAAATTTTAACTCACGTTGAAGAAAGAAATGCTCTTCCTAAATTACTCATCAAAAAGAGGAAGAAAAGAAACTGTCATTGATTGAAAACGCATTGTCCAAATTCACTAACAAAGATTTGGGCTTTTTCAGAATGACTGGTTTCACAAAGAGTGAGTTTGATCTTCTTGTTCGTCTTGTTCAACCTGAGATATACCCTCATCCGGGGAAACGCAGAGTCATTGAAAAATTGGATTATCAGTTATTCTTGTTATTAAATTTTTTTCATTTTGGATCACCAACAGTTTCTCATCTCATTACCTCACCTTTTCTTTAAAAACAAGATGCAACTATTCGACTTATTCATTCGATCTTGCAATCCATCAAAGTCTCTTTATCTGATGTATTTCTCACGTATAGACCTGACAGAATTCGTGGAACGGAGGAGGTGGCACTTGTTTTTGATTGTTCAGTTTTTCCGGTAAACAAAACAGGAAAAGAATTTAATTGTGGAAGCGATTGTTTCAGTGGAAAGCACAAAATTTATTGTGTAAAAGTTGAAGTGGGAGTGAATCCAAAAACAGGAACTGCAAGTACAGTCAGCAAGGTTCATGGCGGAGCAGTTCACGACTATGTCGTGTTTCGTGAGCATTACTCTCAGTTCGCAGCACGTTTGGATGGAGGAAAAATCATGGCAGATTCGGCTTATGTTGGTGCAAAAAGTGAATTGGGAGCAATAATTACCAAACCTGTAGGGACACCAGAGCTTGCAGCACATAGAGTAAACGTCGAACGCTTTTTTGGTCGTTTGAAAACATTATTCACAATATTTCGTCGACCTTGGCCCTTAAAGATTTCTTCAATTGCTGAATACTTTTACGTTGCATGCTGTTTAACAAATTATCACATATTGCAAAACCCATTATCGGAGGCAGATTTTGAGGCTAATCAACTTTTCCTCTCTGATCTAATTGCAAAAGTTGAGGAAAAAAGACAGAAAAAGGAACTAGCAAATGAAAAATACAGAGCCAGATTACTTAATCGACTAAATCCAAGTTCAATTCCAACTTCAAGAGTAACATCTTTACATGCACTTGAAGATAGTTTGAATTTTCATATTTTACCCATATTGACTTTATTTATATTAACAATTAAATTTTTATTTTTTTCATATACCATATTTATTTTTTTATTCAGGTGATGTTTCAACTGAGCAAGAAATTCAGATCAATGAAAAAAATAGCAAAACCAGCGGAGATCAAAAAGTGGTAACAACTTTGAATGAAGATACTCGAATTCCGTCGATTTCTGAAAGCGATGAAGGTTTTGTTTCCAACAACATTGATTTTTCTTTGAAATGGCTTCTTCCTAATCAATGGAAGTCTGCCAAACAACTTTTTTCTCATATAATTCTTCTTTTCTAACTTCAGCATCAGCTAATTCTTCTTCTGTTATATTCCCACCTATGCAAAACCTTTCTTCTTCTTTAAATGAAACCTCATCTTCATCAACAACACAACAAGCTTCATCTACTTCTCCACAACCTCTAACAACAATTCTTATTTCGGATCAAACAACACCTTCTCATTCATCTGAGTTGCAATCATCACAAGAGACATTTATGAATGAAGGAGTAACTTCCACTAATACCTCTCATTTAACTTCTTCTCCACCTTCAATTTTTTCTCTTCCATCAACGTCAAGTACAATTGAAACTCATCCAAGTTTTCGTTCGTCTCAACCAACATTGGGAAAGCAAAAAATATTCAAGTTCATTATCGCGACCACGATCTCTCAATCTGGAACAATTAATGCCTTCAAAGAAAAAGACCTATCATCATTCATACATCCATCCTCCTTCTTTCACTCAGTTTATTCAAACAGAACATAGCCAGACTCCTGATAACGATTGTTTGTGTATTGCAAAAGCACCAGCAAAATCCTGCAAGAATCAAAAAGAGCCCAGTACTAAACAATGCCAACACAAGCAAACTGTTCTCGAGTATCTTTTGAATGTTAACAGTTCTTAAAAAATTGTCCTTTACATCTTTTTCATTGGAATTAATATCTTTTCTTAAATTCTTTTATTTATTACGTTTGTTTTTTCTCCAATACTTTTCCCATCGGCAAATCAAAAGAATATCGGAACTTTCAAATTATAATTATTCTTGTTTCTATTGATTTCTTTTGTGTTTATAAAGTATTGAAATGTGAAAAAAGTTGTCGGAAAACGTTAAAAAAAACTTTCAATAATTTTTTATTCAAGCTGATCAAATGAAAATTTCTGCTTATTCATCAGAATAATTAGAAGCATCCTCTCCGTCATCAACGCTATTTGAATCTTCTTCTTTTTCATCATCACGCGGCCCATGCAGTATATCGTCAGCATCAGGAATTTCTTCATTTTCTGAAAAATCAATTTCTTCATCAGCAATAATGGGTTTTTCTTCTGGAATAAAATGAATCATTTTTTGCAAAATATCAGCAAAACTTGGTTTAAGATTCCTTTGAACAAGCCACATGGATAAACAATCAGCAATGAATGTTTTCCTTACTCCATGCTTTGGAAAAAACGCTCTTAAATGACTCCACAACCCTTCAACTGTATTGGTACATGCTCCGGTTTCTGGATCTTTGAAGTTCCTTTTATGACAGACCGTTATATGTTCATAACCAATATGTTTCAGACAATTATAGCTTTTCCATTCATCACTAATAATTGTTGCGCCTGCTAATATCCTTTCTTGAATAATAGGGATCAATGTTTCTTTTTTCCTGTCTGGCACGATGATAACAAAATTTGTTCCAGCTCCTCCTCCTTCCTTCCTCTCAACTCCTCCGAAAATCCACAGCAAATCCTTCTTTCTTCCTCTTCCATATTTCCTTCTCCTCCAAACAGCCTCATCTATTTCGACGTATTTTCCCGGTTCTCCTAATTTCGGCATCGTTTCGTTCCAAATTTGTGTACACACAACTCTCACAACGCTTGTCCAGTCACCAATAGTTGGATATGAAACACCCGTCAGCAAATGAATTTGTTTTAATCCAATTCCAATCCAATAGAACAATAGAATCTGCAAAACTATATTCGTTGGTAGTTCCATTTTGGAAAATACGGAATTTTTAAATATTGAGGTTTTTTTTCGGCAAGTTTGACACCAAAGATATTTGTAACCTTCTGTTTCCTCCCTGATTCTCCTTTTGCTTCTGCATTTAGGGCAATCCTTGGTAGCGAACTCTTGAAAACGTTTGAAAAACCAATTCCACGTTTCTTCTTTATCATGGAAGATCGTATACAATAGAAATACTGTTTGACTATTTTTTTCCTCTTCAGATCTTGCCATTAAACTTTTTTGATCATAAACCATAGATTAGAATTTTTTTGACTTTTCCATGTTTTTTTAAACTTCTTAAAAAGACTTTCCGATAGCTGAAAATTTGCACATTGAATCAATATATAACGTAAATGACTTTCACTATTTTTTTGTGCAAAATTGAGAGTTCCAATATACTTTCATTTTGCCCCGTTATGAATTAATTACGTAGAAATAATGTGATAAAAAATGATTTGGCATTCACAATACGTTATGACATGGACATATCGTTTTTGTTTCTCTACGCATAAGCCCTAGTAGCTCAATTGGTAGAGTGTCAGACTGAAGATCTGCAGGTAGTTGGATCGAAACCGACCTGGGGCAATTTCTTTTTGAGAGATTTAATTATTTTTATCTATTTCTCTTTTAAAAAACTTTTTAATTTGTTTATCAATATTTTTATCAAATGAAAGTAATATGATAATTTATCACTCTTAAAATTTATTTGACAAGATAGAGTTTAGATCAAGAAATATGAAGAATAAAATACTAAAATGTTAAAAATTTCTCTTAGAAATAAATATTAAAAAATTCATTTTTCTATTGGCTTTTTTTGTCATTAGCTGGCTGGTTAAGAAGATAATGTGTGCCTGTGTGCTTTGCGATTAGATCTAACCAAGTTTTTGGATAATGCATGTCTTCAACCAATGGATCCCTCTTTTCTGAAATTGGGGTAAGCATCGCAAAATCTTTGTATCTCATGAATTGATCAATCCACAAGCCGTACCATTCAGAACACAACATTTCTGCCCATTCGTTGTTCAAAGCATTTGCGTAGTCAATGGCTGCATCTATGCTTTCGTCTCTTGCAATGCGACTAATTTCTTCATCGGCAGCTTTAACTTCCTCCAGGAAATAGTTATGATAATCTCTTCTCTTTTCGTCTATTTCAGGCTTCATTTTTTTGTAGTTGGTGTAAGCAAAATTCGCCACCAAGTTGGACACCCAGAACATCGAGTGATACGAGAAATGATTCAAATCGACTGAGTTGTCGAAAAGGCACTGGGGAAGCTTTTTAACTGAAGTGTAGAAAGGAATGTGCACAGATGTAGCAGCATCGTCTGTACCAAACCAGAACAAACCACCAAGCGGGTTGTTTTCGTTAACTTCGCGGCATTCTGCAATGAAGGACCAAGCTGTCTGTTGAGTTCCAATAGGACGTTCATTGCAATATGTCTTTCCTTCAACTTCCCAGCTAAGAGGCGGGATACGATAAGGGCAAGACCAAGCCCCACCTCCCACATCAAAAGTCTCAGTCATATCAAGAATAGTTCCTTCAAAGTGATTTCCCATCGCTTCTTCGATATCCTCAACGGATACTTTCATACCCTCAGGAAGTTTGTAATACAGCTCCATTCTTTGTTTGGTATGGTCCCCTTTAACATAGTCAGCAAAATCATCCATTCCTGGTATCTGCATTTTCTTGAAGAAAGACCAGACACGAGCATCGCAATGGCGCGCACCGGAAAAGTTAACAGGTCCATAAGCCTTGGCGAAGTCAAATTCTTCGTCATTTTGCGAATCAAACCAATTATGCTTGCGCGCAAAACTTATTGTATGCTTTCCGTATTTGCACTGTGTCTCATCATTCAAAATGATTTTATTAATTCTTGCTTGATTTGCATGCCCACTAATGCAATCATCAGGAATTTTCATAGCAACCCATGCAACTAATTCATCATCGTCTGGTTCTCTTTCAAGATCTGCCTTTCCAACAAGCTCTAAAATCCAAACTTCATTTGGATCAGCAATGGAAAATGATTCACCTTCGGATGCATATCCCATTGTTGATGCTAAGTGAGTTATGCATTCAATAGCTTCCGCGCAATTTCGTGATCTTTCCAATGCAACATAAATAAGGCTTCCATAATCAATCTTTCCAAGTTTATCTTCGTCTTTTTCAAAGAAAGTACCACCTCTTTGAGTTCCCCATGTTGATTCTCCAATGGCAAGACTAAATTCATTCATATTTCCAACAACATTATATGTTTCAGCAACTTCATCAATCTCTCCAAGGTATAATCCCGTGTCCTTTTGAATGAAAATTATTGTTTATAAAAAAATTAATATTACAATAATTGAAATTGAATTTCTTACCCATTCATATATTTTTCTTTTATCTACAGTTGGATCATGCTTTGCAGCAGGAGAAAAATGTAGATCTCCATACTTTAAAAAATTTAGATGCAAAAGATAAGAAAAACAATGAAAAAGATTTTCTCAAACCAATGAGCGAGAATCTGCTGCGTACGAAAACCTATTCATTAATTTTTTCATTTACAAAATATGTGCATTTCCCACATGACCATTAATATGTAAATAAATACAAAAAGTCATAAAAAGAAAATGCAGAATTCATATTATCAATACTCAATTAATTGCAAACATTGGATGACCTGTTGCTGATGCAGTCTTTCCAACAATCAAGTCTGAGCAGCTGTGAGTTAGTGATACCAATAATGCAGAAAACAACAAAAACATGTTCTAACAATCAATAACTAAAACTGATCCGAATGCCCATTTTTAAGATCATTTTCATAAATGACTGTGCGTCGGCAACCTCTTTCATATGTATGCAATAAATACATTTTTAATTATTGCATTAAAAATATGTATATTAAATTCATATTTGTAATTGTCATTTTTGCTCATTTTTTGTAAATAAAATGTTTATTGTTAACAATTGCAGACTGCCGGCGGAACTGTCGGAGGATCTTTAATAAAAGGACCTTACTGGAACTTTTTTATAACTGATTGGTAAGGATGCATTATTATTTATCGATAAATAACAATTATATTTGTAAAAACTTATTTTTTCGTTATTTGTCAGTCCAACAACCGAAACATTACCAAATTTTAAACGTACTCTGGAAAAGTATCATTCCCATCATTTGATCAGAGTTTGCGAACCAACTTATGAGATAGGCATGCTTAAAGAATCAGGAGTTAGCGTTTATGATTGGTATTTTCCTGATGGATCAATTCCACCAAAATGGATTTTAACAGATGTATGCGTTCATTAAATTATGAAATTAAGCCTATTTTTTAAATCAAAATCGATTACTATTTTAGTGGTTTGATTTGTTGGAAGGATTACGACCAGATATCTTTTCTTCTGTGAAAGTGTCTCAAAAGACATTGAGTCAAAATCAAATGTCTCATTCTCAATCACAACAAATTATTTTTACTGACACTTCATCTAAACAAGATGGATCTGCTTTTGCTTCGGCTTCTACCACTTCAATCACTTCATCATCCACAAACATTTCATCTGCGTCTCCTTCTCCGTCAAGTACACCTTCACCTTTGCCTCATCCACAAACCTCACCAACTCCACCAGCCACTGACCCTGCTTCTATTTCTCCATCTCCTCAAGCATCATCAGTTTCCGATATGCCTGTGATTACAATTCATTGCGTGGCAGGTCTTGGCAGGGCGCCTCTTCTCGTGGCTCTTGCAATGATTCAATATGGAGTAGATAATGCACAGGCTATAGCTTCCATAAGAGAAAAAAGAAGAGGTGCTTTGAATGCAAAGCAAGCAAAATACGTTCTTGAATGGAAGCCCATAAAGAGAGGCACAAAAAAAGCAAATTCAAGTGTTGGGGGTGGCTGCGTAATAGTTTAATAATTATCTTTTTATACTTCATTAAAAACATTTATTATTTTAAGTTTTTTTAGTCCTTTTAGCTTATAGATGTTTTGCTTTGAATCTTCTTTTGTGCATTGTCAATTTTTGTTTATTTTACGTTTAAAGTTATTGTTTTTGTTATTTGTATTTTCGACTTTGTTTTAGTGGTATTTTTCACACAGATTCATTATTATAGAAAATTTCTTTGTATTCAGTTTCTTTCATATTCTTTTCTCCAACTCTCATTTTAATGTATCTTTACAGCTATTACTTGTTGTTGCTCATATGCAATATTATTAAGTTTGCATTTATTGTTAAAAATTGATGCAAGCTTGCTTACGGAGTAAAAATTTTTATTTCACCTTTCATTTACAGAAAATGAATAGAATATATTTATAATATGGAAGGTAAACAGAAATGATGGTAATGCTTTTTATCAAACAAACTTGTTAATAATATTTTTGTCAATCATGAATTCATCATTTTTGGAAAATCGATCTCTCCCACAAGTAATATGTTTTTATGATTGAAACTGATCCTGACAGTCCAATCTACTGGAGTAGAGAATCAAGGGCGTCAAATCGTTTTCGAGAATTCGGAAGCGAACGGGATCAAGAAGATTTTCATTGTCAAAGAAAAGATGAATCTTTTGAAATGAGAGATGATAGAAGATTATCTATTCTAAAAAAGCATCGCCGTCTTACCAGTGATGATAGTACATTGGAAATGATTAAAACTTTGGTATTTTATTAAAAATATATCATTAGTGCTTCTTCACTTCAATATGTTCTCTTTAATTTTGAAGACTGCCACAATTCCAAAACTGATGGAGAAACTGGATTCTCAAGATCCAGAAGAATCGTATTCAGCGATGCGTGCAATTCGAAAATCTGTGTCATCTAGTTTGGCATTATGTTATTTTCTGCAACTTATCTGCTCTTCGTAGAAAAACACAATCAAATTGAAACCCTTTATAATCACGATTTTAGAGCATATTTAGTGAAATTTTTGTTGAACGATAATCGCCCTGAAATGCAATATGAATCTCTTTGGTGCTTAACTAATATGGGTATTTATTGAGCATATATTCGTACTTATGTAATAAATACCAAATTCTTTTCATTCCCAGTTTGCGCTGGATCGCATGAACTCATAAAAAAATTAGTATTTTCGGATATTTATCATCCGGTATTGCGCTTGATGGATTCTCCCTTTCTAAAAGTACAAGAAACAGCATTCTGGCTGCTAGGAAATTTAGCTGGAGACAGTCCTGAAATAGCCAAATATTTAACTTCAACAGGCGTAACAAAGAAAGTTGTTGACATGCTTGTTGACTCTTCAGCTATTCTTTTCTCGCAAAAGTCCGACGATGATGGAATGAAAGCTTCTTCCTCCTCCGTTCCGTCGACACAGACTCAATCAACCACCGAACCTTTGATTGAAATGGACCAAGCACATCGCATGACTGCAAACTTTCCTGCATTTGGGGAGACGGCAGCATCATCTTCGCTTTCAGATGCGATGGACAACTACGAAATGGGAATGGCAGGCGAAACGAGTCTGACTGGAAAGGCAAAGATGACAGAGACGAGGATGATTCAGGAAGAAGGGAAAGCAACACAGATGCAGATGACGCTGGGACTTATTCAGAATGCAGTCTTCATTCTTGTGGGCATTGCGAAGAGCGACTCATTCAACAAAGATCTCCACAGAGCCATTCCGATCTGCTGCTCCTTCATCAACAGCTCCAATGTGAATCTCCGCCATGACAGCCTCAACGTCGTCGAGTCTGTCGCTTCACTCGACATACGCACATTTCCTGTATGGTTTTTTATTTGGCTTATTTTTTGCTTTATTTTTTGAAATTATTTTTCTTATTCATTCTATCTTTGTGTTATACTGCTAATGGAATTTGTGTTATTGTGCCAATTGATATTTTCATCTGAAATGTCACTAAATCGATGTGTTTTCCAAACCATTCAGATGATTTTTGAATCAAACTGTCTTCCCACTTTGATACGACTGCTTTCGAAGAAGTTGTCGAATGCTGTGATGAGTGCATTGACCATCATTGGGCAGCTGGCATGGAGTGGAAGCGACGCAATCAGCGTATGCCGTTACTGACATTATGTCATAAATAAATCATAAATTTTATTTATATCATTTATTAATTCTGTTTTTATTTTTTTAAAATTGACTTGCCAAATATTTTCAGCGCATCATCCAACTAAATGGCCTCCCTCCGATCATCCGCCTTGCCCAGAATGAGATTCCATCTGTTTCGCGCAAGGCGATGTGGACGCTGACGAACATCGCCGCCGGAGAAGACGAGCACACCGCGGCGCTTGTGGCTGCGGGAGGGCTGGATGTGGCGGTGGCAGCACTGAAAGACTTCAACAAATACGGCCTGACGCGAAAGGAGGCTGCGATTATTGTGTCGAACGTGCTGGGCAGCCGAGCGCAGCTGAAGCAGGAGGTGGCCAACAGACAGGTCATGACCATCTTCTGCCACTACTTCCCTGTGCGAGACAAGGAGTTCGTGAAGAACATGCTGAAGATCATCTACAAGCTGCTCGTGTTCGGCAGCGAGGAGCAGCGGCTCATCGACGAAGGCATCCTTCCTGTGCCGTATTTCCCCATCCCGTTTGTCTCTGACCTCGAAGACGACCTTTCGCAGCTTTCTCGCTCGCTCATCTCGTCTGCTCCACAAACTTCTGCACTTCCTCAGCAAAAGCAACCAGCCCAGTCAGCTTCATTCATGACACCTTCTTCTGACTTGTCAGCACAATCCACAAATGTTTTCTCAACAGCCTCTTCTTCCAACCCTTTCTCCTCTTCCACCTCAACATCTGCTCCTTCCCCATTTCCTTCTCTCAGCCCACCCACCTCTTCTCCTTCTATCCCTTCTGCCCCTTCTTCCTCTTCTTTTATTTCTTCGCTTCCCTCTCGCACTTTTGCCGAGTTCCAGGAGACGTTCCGAGTGTACCGCGGCAACCGAATGCTGGCTGAGCTCGACATGACAGACGCTGCCAACTTCATCCGCGCCCTTTCCCATCCCAAAGTCAAGTCGAAGAACATTCGCGTGCTGGCAAAGCGGATCGTGAGCGAGTTTTTAGACCAGTTGGAAGAAAGCGACGATGAAATGGACACAAACGAAGGCAACTTCAGAAGGCAATCACAGAACTCTCCGTCGATGGCTCAGAAGAACCAGCCAGCAGCACAGCCATTGCAGACACAAACACCTTTGCCTTCTTCCACTTCCACTTCTTCATCAACGTCTCCATCTTCTTCTTCATTTCCACCTTCTTATTCATTCCAATCCTCTCCTTCGCAGCTCAATCCGACATCCACCCCAACTCTGCCAGCAACTTCGCAGCAGATGTTTTCTCCACCCGCTTTTTCGCAGCCATTTCCATCTCATCAGCCACCCTCTCTGCCCACTTCATCAGCCTCACACATCAACCAGACAGCCTTCCCTTCCTATTCACTCTCAGCATCTTCCACTTCACCCCAAACACAGATACAACCTCAACCTCAACTTTCATCAGCCACTTCTCCTTTCTTCAACCAATTGCAATCTTCTTCTTTTTCATCCACGTCTTCTTCATCCTCACTGTCCCCTCCTCTCTTTGCTGCTGCCTCACCTTTTGTGTCTATGCCATCTTCTTCGCCTTTCATTCCCTTTGCTCAAGCACTGCAGCCAACACAGCCTCAAACACAGTTGCAATCTCAACCACAACAGAATTCACAGTCTTCGTCTTCTCAACCTCAATGGTGAAGTGACTACCTTCGTTATCTGTCATATATTATTCTATTAAATAACTGCCCCTTTTGTATGATATTAGCCTTCATCTATAAAAATGAATCTGTTTAAAATATGCATTCATTGTGTTTTTTTATATTTTTGCGTTTAATTTCGCATTTATCGTTGAGCTATTTTTGTTGAGTCTTTTCCGCTTTTTTATTTTATTTATTTCTTTTTATTTTCCCTTGTTTTTGAAGAGAACAATTGCCATGTTGTTCATTCTTTTTGTGGAGGAAAAAAAAAGAGTACTTTTTATTTTTCGTCACATTAAAAGCTTTGTTGATACATACTTGATGCAATGCAAGAAAGAAGAGCAGGGCGATTCAAGAATTGTTAAGCAGAGAATAAAGATGAGATGTTAGACTTCAGATACAGCAGTGCACTCAAACTCGACAGATAGAATGAGCAAAGAAGCTGAATTGTTCAGCTTCTCTGCAGCAAACTCAACTCAACTCGAAGAAAGAAATAGAAAAGCGGAATGAAAAAGAACGATCTCCAGACGTAACAGCAGAAATAGCAAAAAAATTGATAATTAAAAATTTATTAGACAGAAAGTACACGAGGCAATGGATGTTCAAATGAAAAAACACCTTGATTGATTTGTAAGATAAGAAGTTTGCATATTTGCAAATCAATTTTGTTATAAAAACATTTCGCAAAGATTGTGTGTGGCATATAGAAACTCTAAATCTGTTGGAAGCCTCCCAGTCTGCTCCGTTTATACCAACAGAAGTAGAACAGGAAAGCGAATGCAACAGTGGCAACACCGACGATAACAGTAAAGACGATGCCACCAGTAGACACAACAGGCAGTGCACCTGGCGCAAACACATGGAACGGGGAGCTGGAGCCGTTGATTCCGTGGAAGAACTCGTACGCACTCACATGCACTGTGTACAAGTCACCCGTGCGGATTTCTCCGGGCAGTTTGAACTTGAAGTTGCGAGTGTCTTCAGAAAGGGTGCCAGACACTTTGATGTTGTCTCCTGTGAAGCCTTCCATCCAGACGGTGAAGTGAGACTTGCCTCCAACATACTTCCAGCTGGCTTCGACCAAGTCACCTGAGAAGAAATTGATAGAAGACGGGTTGTCAAGCTTCGTCAGCGACACTGTCACACGCGATGCACGAATAGGGAAGAACTCGCTGTCGCCGTGAATTGTGTGGAGGCCGTTCTCAATGCGGAAGAAGTAGTGATCGCTGTCCCGCCCCACATTCACCATCCACTTGGCTTCGGTGTCATCCACACCCAGATCTTCTGCGATCGTCTGAACGACCTCAGCATTCTCTTTGTCATTGCCCAGCATCAAATACAGCACTGACTTCGACGGCATTCTGTTTGAAGTCCATTTGATTGTGAGGAACTCACCAGGAGTTATTGGATCGCCTTTCTTGGGAGCTGTGATGGTATAAGTAGTCGGCTGGATTTGAAGCTCAAATTTCTCCGAAGTTGCAATAACAGGCTTGTGCTGGATCTCTGTGCCGTAGTTCCAGATCAGCTGAAGGCTGTAGTCCTTTCCAGATTCAAGGACATGATCGTCAATCAGCCATGGGTATGACCCGAAGTTCTGTCCCGAGCTCATCAAAGTCTGAATGACAGTATCTCCCTTCAGAAGATTCAACGTCACATACTCCATCATAAAGTTCACATCCCATGAAATGTCATAATGGGATTCAGTGATCTTCTCGCCTTTAGTTGGATAGTAGAACTTCGACTTTGGCTTCACCACGTTCACAGTAAATGACAGAATCTCGTTTCCTGGTCCTTGTTCACTCCACTCTCGGAATGTAATTGTGCCGAGTCCTTCTGTTCCAAAAGGTGTCTCAAGCAGAATCTGCCCATCGCTGTCTGCTTTTGCTGACAATGTTTTATTTTCCCCATTCAAATCAAAGTATATCACATAGTGAACAGACTCAGTTGCAATCCCATTTGTGTACCACCCCAAAAACTCCTTTGTTCCGTATGTGATGTCCATGAAAGGAGTTGGGTTGTACACATTCAGTTCTGTCTTCACATCATTGCATGTGGCAACCTGTCCTGCCCACGCGCGGCACGATCCCAAAAATGGTGCTGTGGCTGTTCCTTCAAAGCAGCCATACACATACCCCGGATATCCAGACATCTCCTGGCACCACCCGCACCTCGCTGCATTTGCACACTGTTCGCAGGTGGTAAGCTCGCGGCACGACACAAAATCTTGAAGACATTTCCCTTGCTCAGTCACAGCAACAGAGCAAGTTTCATACAACGGAACTTTATCCTCAGTTGCTGCAATGCATCTGCCTTTGCTGGAGCACCAAACGCAAGTGGCGCTGTGGTCGGTAAAGCATTCCTTGCAATGAGGGTGGCTGGAGCACACATCGCACTGGTATATCCACAACGAATCCACAGGATTCTCTGTGCCAGAGTTGATGTCGATACCCCCCTGAATTATCACACGGTTATTGTTGTCGTCAAAGCAGGAGGCGAAGTAAATCAGAACAGGTGGAATTGTAAGTGATTGTGCAGTTTGCTCTGACCATGTTTGCTCATCTGAGTGTAAAAATTAGTTTTTATTAAAATAAAATTTACAGAATTATAAAAGCAATATTAAAAACAAGCAATGAACTCATTTGTGAATTGACAAACCAGTGTTAACAATAGAAAATGTTGGAGTTCCTGAAGTTCCTCCCCACAGGAACAGCGATGGACCAATTTGATGGCAATGATGTGAATATCTCTAAAGAAAGATAAAGAAAAAACAATTTCACATTTTTTTACAAAAAATTTTTAATATCTTTAAAAGTCAATAATAATCATACAGCAGGCAGAGTTTTTGGAACATAAGACACTATTGACCAAGTGTGCTTCCATTTGTCTCCATCTTTTTCTAAATTATCAAATGAGGTTGTAACCAATTCATTTCGTAATATTTAAAAACATGATAATTAATATTAAAATACTCACCGGTGAAAGGATTTATTCGTTAAATAAAACAAACCAAGCGTAAGTTTCCAAATATTTATGTTATCACCAGGCTTTTCGCTTCTACCGCCAGACAGATGAAACCACCATTCAGTGGTAGTGTGCTTCCTATATTATACAATATTTTTGAAAAAATATTTAAATATTTTGATCAGATCCAACAAAACAGAATCAGAAAAATACTCGTCGAATGTCAAATCATTTTGCGATCTTGGAGGCAAAAGACTTTTATCAGTTGGTGTAGATTCCTTCCATGATTGAGTATCTGTAGTGATCAACAGGAAATAAAATTTAATAAAATGATTGTGAAATCCAAGAAAAATGCATCATTCAAACTTGTTTCAAATACGAAAAGGGAACTCGAATATTCTTCATTTTCATTGACATTAATGACTCCTCCAAACATGATGGCTATTTCATTTGCAACATCTTCGCACATTGAATGATAGTATCTGGCACCTAGATTATACATGTGTTGCTCCCATGTATATGTTCCTCCTTTCTCTTTCAAAATATATGCATCGCCAAGTGGCTTTCCAACATCATCAACGCCTCCGTATACCATCATTCCGATCGAATTATCTTCCAGCATCACACGGCAGCATTCGTGTCTTGAACGAGGCGTTGGAGCTTCGCCTCCAGGGACTAATCTTTCAAAGGTTTCTCCATTCAATTTAAAAAGTGTATTTGTTCGCTTTCCTTCGTTATCAGTTCCACCAAAAAGATAAATATGATCCTTGTCGATATATGTCAAAGTGTGATCTCTCCTGTAAATTCCAGTTCCTTCAATTTGCTTCCAAGTGTTAACGTCATAATCACTACTCACTAGCAAGAAAAGTAAGCAGATCAAGTGTTGAAAAGAATTCATGTTTATGATCTTTATGCCCTTTACAGATATAATCTTGATTATTTCAAAAAGTTCAATTATCACTCTGAATAGTTCATAATCGTTACAATATGTTTATTATATTCAAAAATTTATATCACATAATTAATTAATTCTGGCGAGAATATTCTTGTATTTAACACGTTAACAACAATTTGAAATTATCGTAATTGAAACGAAGCATTGCTGTGAAAAACAACGGTTTTCAGTTCTCAAATCCGTCTTCAATAAAATAAAATAAAAATAAAAAAATAAAAAATCTTCATCGGTACATGACAGTCTTTTTTAAAAATTCTCAATCGAAAAAAATATTTTTATGCAATTAAATAACAATACAAAAACATAAAATAAAATAACGGACAATTTCAATCCTCAAGATAAATGCAATTTATGACAATGAGAAAAAGTTCAACTTTTGAAGATGCAGCGCGCAATTGCGGATTTATCGAGAATAACGAATGTATGGAGCAAAAATGAGTTTAAGGGATTCAAACAAAAGAATAATGAAAAGATTTCAGAGAGGAAGATCAACAACTACTGAGAAAAATAAACATCAAATGATACAAAGAGAAAAGGTAAGATTAGCAGTGGACAACTCGAGAAAATAAAAAATGAAGCAAACACTCTAGTGAATAAAAAACTTATTGTGGATGAATTCAAAGAAGACCCAAATACAAATTGACTATGACAAAAAATGTGATAGAAAACTCTAAATACAAACTATATCAGCAATATGAAAATTGCATTTTGCAAAAAAACAAGCCAACACAAACGATCAATTTACAGCATGTCGGGAAAAAAACAACGTTAAAGGGGAAAAGACCTTTAAAAGAGGCGAACTATAAATTGAGAAAAATAATAAAAAAAGACAAAAGATTTATGAGTAGATAACTGGATATGGATCTCTGTATGAAGCAGCTTGCTCTTTGCTCAGCAATGGAATTGTGCCTTCCATCTTTGACCCTGACCTTCTTGAGTATCCACCGCCATACTCAGTGTCATCATTGATGCCGACACACCGGAACACTTTTCCTCCGTCATAGTCGATGCTCATCTCATAGCGCTGCCAGTAAGTTCTTCCGCACATCAGACACAACAACATAGGAAAGACTATCAGCAACGCTGCCAGCCCAGCCACAAATATCACCCACAGTGCAGACGGCGCATGTAGAACAGGATCGTCTGTGAGCAGAAACACAATCGAGTCAAACTGATTGGACGATGTCACATCCTTCACAACTGGCCGCATCGCCTCAATCATCAGCGTTGTCTGCACAACAGCATTAGCCACTTCTTGCTGGATGGCTAAACCGAGTGTGATGCCCCGTGAAAGAAACGGATTCTTCTCTGCGTCTTCGGATGTCAGATCATTCAGCACATTCTCCACTTTCGTTAAAAGTGTATCCAGAGCTTTTCCAACACGCTCATTAGCAGAGGTTTCTCCACGGAGATATGCAGAGACAACTTCGACGTAGAAATCTCGATTAAACTTGAAGAAGTCTGATGGTTTGTATGGCTGAGCGAAAGAAGTGAGAAGATCATTACTGGCTAATTGAGAATAGTCAGTGGAAACAGGAAGAAATGAAGATGTAGATGCAAATGCTGATGCATTGTATGAATGTGATGATTGAGCAAGCATTGAAACAAGACCAGCACTTAAAGAAAGGCCGAGGCTTGGTTCATCCTCGTTTGTCAACTTGTCAAACTCTTTCTGAAGATAATCAACAAACAACGGGTGAGTGAAATATCTGACAGCTCCTTCGTCATACAGAAACGTGGTTGCCTGATCCAATGCAAGACATGCAACAGACAGTGCCAATGGAATCATAAACAGAATGATGAAGCTGATAAACTCGATTATTATCTGAACAGCAAGACAGCGCGAGCTGCATCCGCATCTGCATTTCTTCGGACACCAAGGGAACAACAAGACAAGTTGCAGCAGAATTATCAATATGAGCAGAGCACCACAGGCAATAATGCCTGTGAATCCAGGCTGCACAAGCTTATGATTTTCTTTCAGCCATTTCGTGTATCGTGTTGCATAATCTTGCACTTTGTCGATTGTCTCAAGCGCTTCATCCATCTTCTCTTTCGCCTCAACATCGATCGACTTCCTCAGCTCATCAATCTTTGCAATCACATTTTCTTCAATCCATTTCTTCCCATCAAGCACTTTTTTGAACTCGTCCTCAAAATCCTTCTTCCTCATCTCCTGCAGCTGTGTTTTGGCTGCATCCAACACATCAGACCCTCTTCCCACATTGTTTTGGTGGTTGCGTGTGAATTCATCTTTCATCGCTCTTTGCGAAGCAAAAATCGAAGCAAAGCTGACTGGATCGTGTTCATCGTCAATCACTTTGATGATGATTGTCGACAGATCATTGGCATTTGCTGCATCTGCTGACACAGCACTCATCTTCTGTCCATTTGAAAGAGAAGACGCTGAATTGTCTTTCTCAATCCAAATGTGTTTGAACATCGTCCTCCACATCTCTTTACAGTAGCTCTTCTCATCATCATCAACATAATTATTCTTTGGAATCACTTTTGCACAGCGCAACTTGTTTTCAAGCAGAAGTGAATATTTGAATATCGACCCTCTGTTCGCTTCTGTCGTGTCAACAACCTTGCACACTTCGTTCATGTCTTCAGTGCGCAGCTTCTTTTCTGAGGATGCGTCATCAAAAAGTGTGTTCAACACAAATGCTGAATTCTTGATGTTGTCAGGCATTTTGACATTGTCGTTTGAAAACTCTGAAAAAAAAATGATGAGAAACAAAAATCATTTCAAATAGCAACATAAATCATTATCACATAACAAGTGTTCAAAATAGAGTACAGACTGTTAATCTTGTCAACAAGCGAATTAAACTCATTTCTCACAGAAACAGTTGTGGCATTGAGTGTTTCAGTGAATGAGTGAACTGCTTCATAAGTTTCAGTAAATGTCTTATTTTCAGTGCCAATTCTGAGGATTTCGTTGTGGAAGTGGTTGTAAGAGTCGAGATATCCTTCAGGAATGTCACCTTCTGAAACAACACAGTTCGGCTCAGGATCGTCATCAGCAGGATCATAGGTGCACTGGACAATCATAAATTGAAATCACGATTTATATTCAAATAGCAAACACATAATCATTCAATATAACAAAAAATAAAAAATGATCATCACAAAATAAACATTAAATAAATAATTTTCAATTGGAATCCAAAAATTATTCATCAAAAAAACCAGACACAAATTAATTTCGTTTGAAAGCGGCAAACCTTTAATTTAATCTTATTCAATGCAGCAGCATCTTCGTTGATATCATCATGGAGAATGTAGTTGTTCAGCTCTTTTTCAGTTACATGCTCGCTGATCTTTTTGTAATTTCTAAATTTCAATAACAACAACATTAATAATAATGAAACATGCAGAAATAAACATTAAGTTAAAAAGAATCACTTTTAATAAAACAAAGCAAATAAAATAATCCAAAAATTCACATTTATTGGAACTCGCATAACTGATCAAATTCATCCAAATAATTTTGAAATGTTTTGTGCACAGATTCGACTTGGCCAAAAAGATCACTTTTTGAAATGATATCAAGCGTGCTTGGAATTAAATCAAATATTGGTTTTGAAACTATTATTAAATATCATAAAACAAAAGCATAAAACAATTTTCATATAAATAGGATAACTGTGAAAATTTTCAGTTATGACATACCATCCTTTGCTGTTCGAATAGTGTCAAGTACTTGTGCGACATTTTTTTCGTAATCATTACAAATAGAAACATGATGATTGTATGATGCACTCAATTTTCCAGCTCCAAATGTAATGAGAACGGTGGCAGCTCTAAAATTAAGATTAATTGCATGTTGAAAAAAATATAAGTATTATTCAAAAATAATAAAAATAAAGACAAGCGTCATTGATAAAAAAATAGGGTTCATACAGAAATAAGAAAGCCAAAATTGCATAAATAACTTTTGTTGTTTTTGCCCAACACGGCTTTGGTTGGTCTTCCCAGCAGCATTTACAAATTGGGTCATCAGATTTACACACGCAACATTGGACACATTGCAGTATAAGCCAAACAATGAACCAAAGAATTAAAAGAAGCCACAAAACAACAAATGGCAATGATTGAATTCCAATATCCTTTGCAAAAAAAATTATAAATTAAAAGTGTAATTAATGAAAACTTTTATTTACATTCAATTCTAAATACCATTGAGTATTGCTTTATATCTTCAAATTTTATCGAAGTCAATGGAGCAATATCCCACTTTCCATCTTTCATTGTAAAATTTGTTAGCAATGTGTATAGATTTGGTTGAGGATCATCTTTTGATGAACCTTTAACACGAAAAGTTGTATGCCACCATTTTGACAATGGAACTGAAAACTTCTCAATTCCTGTTGGTTTTCGATAAACTTTATTAAAAATTGAAAATTTCTCAATTTACTTCAAATTAACATGAGCAAACTTTGTGGGCCACTAGCAGAACCTAAAGTAATCAATAACAAAACAAAGAACATCAAGAAAAATGGAAGAAACAACGAAAATTGAGTAATAAACTCTAGTATGGGCAAAACCAACATAATTTATTATCTTTATAAGAGTCTTGTTTTCGCAAAATAAAACAGCATTTTTGCAAAACAAATCAATGCGCATTTCTTTGAGATGAATATTTCAATTAATTCTAACTTTTCGATTTAAAAAAAAAGAACTTAACATTTCAAAAAAATACATTTTTGTTTTTATTTCTTGTTTGCATGTTGAATATAATTTACAAATACACAAACGAACATAAAGGAAATAAATAATTCAAGAAGGCGGCCTCCTTTTGTCTGTTCTCTTGATTACGATAATGTTAACATCATTTTCATCTGCTTCCTGTTCTTCTTCATTCTCGTCATTGTCTCTTGTGTTCGAGTCATTGTCTGTAATTAAATGCTTCTTTCTGAAATTGCCTGAAAAAGCACTGCGATTCAGCGGAGTGATAAGCAGAAGCTGAGACTGCGTCTGCAGTGCGTACCGAACGAGCAGCTCTGCACTCAATTTTCTAGTCACTTCGTCGCAGAACACATCGAACTCATCCACCAATCGAAATGGATGCTCACTCAGCTTCCACAAAGAGAGAAGGAAGCACAACGTCGAATACGACCGTTCGCCACCCGAAAGAGAACGAACATAGCGCGCCCCTCCTCTGCGCGAAGAGGAGGAATCAGAAGATGATTGAGAGAGGACCTGAGAAGAAGACGATGGGTCAGCACTTGCAACTGAACCGTGCTGTGTCATTCTGAAACGAGGGTGAGTGAAGAGTTCTGAAGGAGAGGGAGAGGGAGAAGGTGATGGAGATAATGATGGAGAAGGTGAAGTGGAAGAGTGAAGTGCAGAATGTGAAGTGGCTGAATTGTCATCTTCAATTGGAGAAGGAGCAGCAGAAGGAGAAGAGGAAGTGTTGAATTTAAGAGAGAGTGTCTCTTCTTTGATGTTCCATGTGACTGTGCCATCCATTCCCCTGTGTGACAGCTCCTTCGCAAACAGCACCTGGAACTTCTGCAGCAGCCTCTCTCTCAGCTGCTCCCAATGCACCAGCCTGTCCCTCAGGGCATCGCTCAGCAGCGTCTGAATGTTGGTCAGGCGTTCAATCATCTCCCCTGTCTTCTTCAGACTCCTTTCTGCCTTGCGCACCAGCACCTCAGCCTCCTCCACCTCCAGCACTGCCACCTCCACATCCACCATCCGCCCACCTTCTCCCCGCTGCTGAACCGTCCTCTTCCCTCCTTTCTTCTTCATCTCCTCATACTTCGCCAGCTCTGCCTGCAGCTCTCCTTCGCTCTCTTTGATCGGTCCTGGCTCTCTCGACGACTGCTCTGCTTTGACTGTCTTCGACGCCAAGTCTGCCTCAATCTGATTCACATTCTCTTCACACCCACGGAGTCGGTCAATTGCCATTCTGTTGGGACAAAGGAGAAAGAGAAAGAGAAAGGAGAGAGAGAAAGAGATGATGTTATTCACAAATAATCATTTCAATGGAAAGAGTTGTTGAATAAGAGCAATAGTTAATTCAGTTGCAAAAAAAAAAAAAAAAAAAAAAAAAAAAAAAAAGAAAAGAAAAAATTCAAATATGAACATCGATTGACAATAGATTCAAACTTCTTTTTTGAGATTGCCTCTATTTTGCGCTTAGTGGTGCTGCGGAGTTCGTTTTCGACTTTGTTCACTTTCTCTTTCCTCTCTTCCACTTTCTGTGCAAACATCTGTTTTTCCTCGTCTCTTTCGCGTGCCTTCTTCTCCACTTCAGCCAGCCTCACTGAAATTTCAGTCAGCCGAACCGATTTCATCTGCTGAATCTGCTCTGTCGTCTGCGCAATGAACTGCGTTTCCTGTTCGATCTCTCTCTCCAGCGCCTTCTTCTGCTGCGCTGCCTTCAATTCCAGTCCAGCTTTCCTCTTTCTGTTCATCCGCTCAATCGGATCTCCACTCCCTCCGCTTTCGTCGAATTCTCCGTCGCCGCTACCATCTTCCAGGTCGTCCCCGCTGATCTCTGCCAACTTCCTCCTCCTTTCCACATTCTCCAGCTCTGTCTTGACTTCCATCTGCTTCCCTTTCAGTTCTGTCTGCGCTGTCTCTGCATAACTCAGTCTCCGCACAATCTGCTGCTCTTCTGCAACAAGCTTTGCCTTCTCTTCTTCTCTCCGCCGGCTCTCAAGCTGAGCCTGCCGATATTCCCGCTCTGCCATCTCTTTTTTCCTTTTCAGCTCTTCGTCGCTGCTTCCTGTGCCTTCTTGTATGTCTTCATCATCATCTTCTCTTTGTCTTCTTTCGCCTCTTCCACTTTCTCTTTCTCTTCTGTCTGATTCGCGCGGCACACTCAGCAGGAACTTGTTTGTGGTCTCTTCGTCAAAAGTCGCCTCAACGCCTCTCAGTCTCCTCAGGAGATATCCATCCAGCGTGCGAAATGTGAATGGCGTTGGGTTTCCCTCGCACTTCCCTTCGAACAGCACCTCGCTCGCCTCTGCCCTTGTCTCAGTGAGCAGAACACGCTCGATGTTGAACTGGTCGATCAGCAGATTCATCACCACTGGGTCGTCACACACAACTTGTGACAGAATCGTCGGTAGAGGAACACGCTCTGCGGAGCGTCTGTGCCGAGAGAGGGAAATGGGAGGAGGAAGATACACATCAGACTCAGCATATGGAACTGTCCGTCTCTGCACGAATGAACGAGTTCTGGACGTTTTGTGAGATTCATTGCAAAAATATGTTTCAATGAATGAATAAATAAAATTTGTTGCGTTTTAAAAATAAAATAAAATAAACTCCAAAGAAATTAAAGGTGACATAAAAAAAAATTAAACAGCATCATCAACAGCAAATATATAAGCTCAAAAAATATGCAAGGCTCACAAACTTCAACTGTGGGAAATATCTTGATCGCAATTCAGAAAAGACTCGCTCGTCATTCATGCAAGTGAACACAAACGCAGTCACAGCGCCTTTTATGTGTGTCTCCACTGCCGGCGCCCACTTTTCATCCCTCACCCTCACCAACGTTCCTATTGGACCTCGGGGCGGATCGCGGAATTTGTCCTCGTACTGCTTGAGAAGCTGGACAAATTTCCTCAAGTCAGTCTGATACAGCGCAAGTGGATCCTGCTCTTTCTTGGCGGCATGCATAGACAACTTTTCAATCTGAAATAGGAAAAAAATGTTGAGGCAATGACAACATTCATAATGATGTTTGTTTATTTTCAGCACATATAGCATTAATACACGAAAAGATATACATGGACAATAGGAATCAAATAGCATATAAAAAGGAATGTTTTAAAAATAAAATAAAATAAAATAAAACGACTCAAACTTTTCTTTTATTATCCAATCGCGTTTTTGTGTACTCAGATATTTCTCTGTCAATTTCATTTTTTCGCTCTTTGATTTGCTCCAATCTTTCATTGAAGCGCGTGTTGTCTGCAGAATCTCTCAGTTTTGCTTCGATTTCCCTCAGCTCGTTCCGCAGCTTAACTTCCAGCATTTCCATGCGGCGAAAATCTTCTTGCCTTTTTTTCCTAATCAATAGAAATTCCATCACAGAAGACAATCACATACACATTCACGCAAATGAAGAGAGAATGAAATGAATGACAAAATGAGAGGTATAATGAAAATGAAGGACAAACTCAATTCTTTCTCCTTCCACTCCAATTTGTGTTATTTCTCTCTGTTTTTCTTGGATGTTCCTTCTCGAGATGCCAATCTGCCTTGCCAAATTTTCTATTTCTCTTTCGCAGTTCCGTCTTTCAGAAATCAGTTTCCTCTTTTCCTCGTCTTCGTGGTTCCAGTCGCCTCTCATGCTTTCCATCTCTGTTTCTGCTTTTTGGGCAATTTCCAACAAATTCACTCGCTCAGCTGACAGCTCAACAAGACGGCTCTGGCGATGATAGATTGCACAGATGGGCAAAGCAAAACAAGAAAAACGGAGGTTAAATTTTCATTTTTGAATATTCGTGTTGATAAAAGCATCGGATATTGAGAAATTCGTTATTTCGACAGATTGGCAATAACATGCAGCACACTTCCAAATCTTCGACTTCAAGTGAGCGCTGGGCGAGTACCTGCCGAAGCTCAATGGATTCAGCCCTTCCTCTTTCGAGATTCTGTTTCATGCGAAAAGGAAGTTCAGATTTTATCGAAAATAGTTGAAATTCCAAAACATTTATTGCCACAATATGTTTTCAGAGCATTTCACTCTCACTCAAAAATAAAGAAATCAAACAGTTCGAATTTGCTGCACTCTTCGCCAGATTAGTTTTTCTTTATACTTCACAATAGAATCTTTCAATGTTCTATATTTTTTAGCTGCTTTATATCTGTGTTTAAAGAACAATAGATAATTATTAACTTACAGTTTAGAATTATAATCAAACGCATCTTCAGCTTCTCTAAGTTTTTCTTGAAGCCCAACCAACAAAGTACCTCTATTTGCTTCAATAGATCTTTTCGTGAACTCAAGATTATTCTTACATCCAATTAGAATTTCGTGAATTTGCTCGATCAATGTTGAGCGCATGAAAAACTATTTGACAAATAAATGAAAAATCATAATGTTAGCAACATGAATAATAATAACTTTAGATGCAAACTCGGTACAAATCCTTAGAGGTAGCGTGTGCGGCTAAAAATGCTTTCATTTCCTCTTGATGCATGATTTGACAAGGAGAATCTGCTTGTATTCCAAAGTGAAGGAGGACTCCATCCAAATCTTTCTTTGAAGCACCAATAACGTTGCCTGATAAAACAAATAATATTATTTCTAAAAGCGATTGACCTGTCACACCATTTTCTCCAACAACTTTATATGTTGAAGCGCCAGATCTTGCAATGCGTCGAACAAGAACGACACGTTTTCCTGCTATTTCGGGTTTGAATGGATTTCTTCCAACATTGCATAATGTTACTTGGATCTCAGAAAATCTTAAAATAATAAAAAATGTCAAAAAAAAATTGAACATTAAAATGACCACCTAATTTCCAAATCAAACCTTTTTCCTTCCTGAACGAGATTATTCACATGAGATCCTCTTGTTGTTGCGGCAGCGCGCACTCCAAAGACTACTGACAAAGCGACAGCAATTGCACTCTTTCCAGCTAAAAAATGAAAATTTTGATAAAATGAGGAATTTTTGCACATTTCAGAAACAAAATTTTGTTCGCACCTCCGTTTTCTCCACTAATAACATTTACTTTGGGGCCAAACACACACCGGAAATCCGCATGACACATAAAATTTTGTAATCTAATTTCCAGAATGGAGCCTTGCTTAAACTCAGAATCTTCGAAGTTATATGAAGCAAAATTAAACATGAACAATATATGAAAAATATGTGGAATATACCCCTTAACCTTTTGGCTCCGGCTCCCTTCATAATGATCCGTGAAAAAGAAACACAGATGAAGGGTTAGGAATTTTGAATATTTCTAGATATCCACTTAAGATTTCAAAAACAATAATAAATTGCAATTATAAAAAAGTTATTCACTTCTGAATTTTGTTGTTAATGTGGTTTTAGTTCTATTTTTCAAACATCAAAATATTTTTTATAAAAAAAAATAGGATCTTTCCAAATTTGAAATTGAAGACAAGATATTTTCAAATCTCTTCTTTTGAAAGAAGAAAAAAATCAAATAAATTGTAAAAAATTAAGTAACTGTCATTAGAAAGAAAATACAAATTATCTAAATATAAATTAAAAATTGAAAGGAATTAAAAATCCAATCTTCGACATTTCATGTTCCAAAAAATCAGCTTATTCAGTAAATCAGAATAACTACTGATTTTTATCCATTACATTCCACTGTCGCTTCCACCTTCTCCACCAGTTGCCATCTGAGTAATAGCCTGAGTTGATCGTCCGAACATGTCAAATTCTGGAACAGCATCGCTTTCTGTCAAAAATTGAGGAGGACGTCTGGTGATATGAGGTTCACCACGGCGTGGTGCTGGATCAAACTGCTTTCTGTTTGATTGAATAGAATATCAAAAATCATAAGAGAAGAATTATCATTGTTTGTGAAGGATTGCATTTATCAACATTTAAATGTCAAGCAACAAAACAACGTTTCTTTATTTATCAAGCAAAAATGAACAATTTCAAACATCAGTTTTTCGAGTGTATCGTCTAACTCCATCACAGCTCCCTGATTGCCGCAGCGGCTGCAATAGTTGGGTGCTGAGAAGAGAGTCACAACAGAGCCTCCATGAACTCTGTTGAAGCCATCCATCACAAGCTGATGAGCCCTCACAATCAGAGACAGTCTGTTTGTTGTGTTGAAACGTTGTGACATGTCCCCTCCAAACGTCCATCCTGCTCCACGAGGACTATAATTTAAAAATTTAAATATGTTTCATTAAAATTTAAAAGGGTTAATTTATTTCATAATGAAATAGATGAAATATACACCTTGTTCCAAATCCAGATCTTTCTTCGGGATCACTCCAGAGAAGATCAGCCTGATTGTCGATTCAAAAATGACATATACATAAACAATAAATGAAATATCATCATAGGTGCGTATCAAACCATTGCACCTTCATGTGGAATTTCTTGGACGCGATCAAGTTTTCTGATATCATCAACTGTTTCGATAATTGGAGACAGGCCACCATGAATGCATAATATCTGTTTGTGAAACAGAAAAATTGATTACATTAAAATAATAACAATAATAATCAAACTTCACGTTGAATAATAGCGCCAAGTGGAATGTAATCAAATAGATTAGTGAAACTCGTCCAAACAGATGCACTTCCATATTTCTTTGTGCACTCATCATAAAATCCATAACTAACATCACAAACGTAAAACATGCATTTATTTTCATATGAAAATCTATTAATCATTCATACACTTGGGTGATCTGGCGACTTTCATGATTCCCGCGAAGTAATGTTACCCTTTGTGGATAACGTACTTTTAAGCATACAAGAAGCGAAACAGTTTCAACACTGTAATACCCTCTATCAACGTAATCACCAAGGAATACATAGTTGATATCGGGGCTTTGTCCTCCTATCTTGAACATTTCCAGAAGATCATGGAATTGCCCATGGATGTCTCCAACAATCGTGCATGGAGCTGGAACTGAAACGACGTTTGGCTCAGATGAAATGATTTCGGTTGCCTTTCATTTTAACAATTAAATTATTTCATTTTTCATAATCATTCCATAAAAAAAATCGTGACTAATGAGCAAAGAACGAAGAAGCACAAACTTTTTGCACCAACTTTTCCACTTCTGCTTCTGAAAGAAGTTTTGAGTTTGACAGTTGTTCAATCCATCTATCGAGTTCAGCAATATCCATCCCTGAAAATTTTTACAGATCTTGAGCTCCATACTTTTATAAACAATCTTAAGCAATTAAGGTCATATTTCAAAGAACGGTTTAAAAATATCTGTTAAAAACATGTACGAAGACGAAGATGAAGAACCAGAGCCACCAACACAAAAGCAACTTCAAGCGTGTGCTGTAGACGCTAACACAGCCAAAGTTCATTTTAAGAATGGCCAATATCAAAAGTGCATTGAATACGCGACAAAAGTGTGAATTTTCAAGGTGATTCATATTTCACACAACTCTTTATACATAGGCTCTTCAAGTCAAGCCTGTGGATGAAGAACTTTTGCTGTTAAGATCAAAGGCTTACGAAAAACTTGAAAAACTCGAAGAAGCACTTCAAGATGTTGACAAAGTTCTCGAAAATAATGCTTCTTCATACAGAGTTTAACTAAAAATTTATGCATTTGGTGGAGTTATTTTTTGATTTTTATTTTGCAGGCATTACAACAAAAGGCAGATGTTTTATTTGCTGCCGGTGACTTTGAATACGCTATGGTTCAGTATCACAGAGGAATGATCATAAGACCCGATCAAGAACAATTTCGTCTCGGCGTGCAGAAATCTAAAAATGCCATTGAAGAATCGAATGGTTTTTGTTATTTTGTAAATCATTACAAAAATTACTCTCATTCAAATTAATACAACTTTTAACTCTTTATTTTAGAGCAGGCTGACATTGACGCAAACCCTGAACATGAATTATTTACTGCAGCATTTTTACCAAGAAATCTTGATATGAAAACTTGCCGTGACTTAACAAGTAAATTACTTGCGGAAAGGGTATTTTCTTCTTCTTCTTCTTTTGATTAATAATCTTTTCATCATTCTGTACTCGTAATAAAGACTCGAAACGATGGGCAATCAGCTCTTGCATCGCTAATGTCCACATCCCCTCAGAGTGCTGCTGATCGAACGAGAACAATCGCAGGAACAATATCGAAAACCATGCGTTCGTCATACGTGGAAAGCACAGAGCCGCTATCAACACGGCGAAGTCTTGTTTTGTCTGTGGATGTTACTCAGCCACAAAGCACGACGATTGCTCTTTCACCGATGGCAACAATGAGAGGCAGTGGTGGACAAGGGCTGACGATGCGAGACGGAGTTGATGGAAATGGCATGGAAGGAGGAGGGAATTACGGAGGGTCTACGCTTCGTGAGTCGTTGGTGTCTCCGCGAAGAATGAAGAGGAAGCAGGAAGAAGAGATGCTCACACAGCGAAGCATGACTTCATCGATGATGGGCTCAGGATGGCAGCAACAGAGCAGCCAACGAAAAAGCACAACACTCGGAACACAAAGAGAAGAGAAAGAGAAACCAGATGAAAAAAGCGCCACCAAACAAAAAATCGAAGGTGCAACTCCGCCTTCCTCTCCACGTCGCACGGGCGGATCGCGGAAATATCTGGGGCATCTAGCAGACGATGAGTTATTCCTTCGAGAATTGTCGAATGATCCTGGTATGAATTTGAAAGAAAAAAAGAGACTTAATGAAGTTTATGAATTATGCGAATGATTTGTCTAAATCAGTGTTTTGTTTATGTGATTTACCGTGAATTGATTGTTGTGCTGAGTTTTGATGCTTTATTTCATGATAATTATGCTTTTCTTGCATCATTTATTTTTATCATAATTATTATTATCAAAAACAGCGATGCTTCCATTGTCAGAAAAGTTGAAGGATAAAACACGAAGAAAGGGACCTGCACCAACACCATATTTCCCGAAGACTGTGAAACCGAAGAAGAAGAAGCGTGTTGAAGAAGAAGGTGAGGAAGCAAATGGAGCGAATGGCGGAGCAGGAGCTGATGCTCAGGCGGGATCAGCCAGCGGAGCGAGCGGAAGTGCTGGAGCATCAGGAGGATACGGAGGAGCTGACGAAGGAGACTCAGAAGAAGACGATGGTGAATCACAAGACGAAACACCAAAGCAAGTCACTTCAGAACACGTCAAAATATCAACTGCCCCCAAACCAGCTCCTCTTAACGAGCTTATTTCTGGAGGACTTGGATTTCTTGAGTCTCGAACAGAATTTTGGAAGCAAAAGATTCCTCCGGGAAAAGTGGCTGCTGGCGGAGGAGCATCCACCGCATTCCCACCAGACCCGTCGCAGACACAGCGATTGAGCAGCACAAATGCCATGAATGCGCGCGAGAGAACAATGCGCGATGCGTCATATCGCTCTCTCCACCCTGCCTCATCCAACACCACATCAACATACTCCACAATTGACATCCCTCCACTTGCACTGTCTGACAACTCTGCAGTCGAGCTGCTTATTCCGAGCGAGTCTTCAGTGCTCGACAGCTCCGTTCCGCTCAAAGAAGAAGACGCACGCGAAGCACTCGAAGCAGTCGAGGCAGACATCACTGGCAAAAACATCGCCCGTGGCTTGGAACTTGGAAAGATCCTGCAGTCGCGTCTGGCTGGGCCGACGGAAGATAAAAGCGTGCAAATGTCGAGAAGAGACAGAAGTCGGGCAGGGAGAACAGGCGGAGACTCAACCATGCGGCAGTCAACAGCATCAAAGACACAGGCAATAGATGCATCTTCTCTTGCGGCAGGTGGAAGTACAAGTGCTGCGGGAGTCGGTGGAGAAGGAAGCGGAATTGGCGAAAGCAACTTCGGAAGCCAGTCTCTTTCAACAATTGCATATTGCTCTCTATCTGAGGAAATCAAAGCTTCGTTGCTTTGCAAGCTGTACCAGCTGATGGGAAGTGGCTATATGGATCTGCAGAAGTTTTCTTTGGCTTCTATTTATCTGCAAAATGTGCTTGATATTGCGTCATCAAACGATCTTAACGCAGAATACGAAGATGCTCTCGATCAGCTGGGCAGAGTGTGCTTCTATTTGGGAGACTACACACAGGCATCAGTTCTGTTTGAGAAGAAGGCTACACAAATACTGCAGCGTGCCATTGCGGACGATGACTCGATTGTTATGCTGTATCCACACGACGGCACAGACAAGATAGACACGCCAACAGCAGATCCAACCACTCTTCCACCAACAGCAGTCACAAAACTAACACTTCTCTACAGAGACATCGCTCAATCATTGTGTGAAGCGTGCCAGTATCCTCGTGCTGCACTGTATGCAACACTGGCTAGGCAGTTTGCACAGGCAGACGGAACAGCCGATGTGGAGAAGGAGATTTTGCTGCTTTCTGCGAGGATAGCTCATCACAAGGAAGGCGCATCTGCATCGCTGCGTGTGCTGTTTACATTGCTTGAGAGGGCAGTGGAGACAGAAGACACAAGAACAGCTCAGATTGCAGTGATGAACATGGTGACTATTTGTGAACAGGTATTGAAACCACTTTATTTTTTTCAATGATATTATTGTCAATTAATAATTATTGTTATTTTTTAATTTACCAACATACTTTTTAATTTCTTATTTCTCTAATAATCTAGCGCGGAGATGATCCATCGGTTATCACATTCCTGTCGACATTCATTGCAGAAACAGAGCAAGGCTCAATTCCTTCTGACATCATTGATCAAGTGAAAATGATGGTTAAAGTGTAATTTTTCATTTTCATTTTGTTTATTATCAATTTTTTAATCCTTGTTTTTTGCATTTCTAAAAATTGATTTGCATTTAAGATTGTATAACTTCAAATTTTGTCATTTTTTTCTGTTGTACTTGAAAAATTGTTTGAGCATCTTTTATGTGTTATGAACAAATTGTTTTATTATACCAAAAGTCTATATTTAAATGAAGAATAATTTACATAAAAACAATGTTTGATATTTAGAAACTAATAATTTATCATTTGCTCTTTCCACTTTTTTTGTGTGCTTTAATCTCGACAACGTCATCGTCATCTTCATCATCATCATCTTCTTCTTCTTCTTCACTCTCATTCTCATCCTCATCCTCACTTTCACTTTCACTTTCACTTTCATCCTTTTGTTTTTTCTTTTTCTCTACCTTTTCACCATCCGTATCTTCCTCTTCTTCCTCGTCATCTCCATCCAATCCCATCATCATCCTCTGCATCACACTCATTCTCGATGGTGATGCCACCTCTCCCTGCAGCTTCTCCCTCTCTTCCCTCTTTTTCAGTGTCATTTCCTTCATCCAATTCATCCTTTTCTCATCAATCCATTTCTGATCAACAAGATCTCCTCCTTTCTTCCCTTTTCTTTCCTTCTTTTCGTCTCCTTCTTTCTCCTTCTTCGTTTTTTTATGCTCAGCTTTCTGCATCGCCTCGTCTGCCATCTCTTTCCATCCTTCATTCGACATAAACTTCGCTGCTCTTTCTTCTCTTTCTCTTTCAAAATTTTTGATTTTTTCTCGATTTTTCTTTTTCATTTCTTTCATCAGCTTTTTAACTTTCTTCTTCTTCTTCTTCATTTCTTTTTTTTGAATCTTTTTCAGTTTTTTCTCTTCATCTATTTCTTCCTCGTCTTCCTCTTCTTCTCCTTCAACAAATCTTTTTCCTTCTTCCCCTTTCAAATCAGCCAGTCCCGCTTCTGCTCTTGTTCTCTTCGATGCTTTTCTCTCCCTCTCTCTCTCTTCCTCGTCTTTCTTTCTTTCTTCTTCGCTTTTGCCCTTAAACAGGTTTTCAAACATGTTCAGCTCTTCATCCCCAATTCGAGCCGGCATAAGAATGTCTTCCCCTTTTTTCTGCCTTCTCAGTTTTGTCGATTCGTTCGTTCCATCTGTGCCTGTCGCAGTAGTCATGCACGGATGCATCCCAACCATGATATAATCCTTCTTGCGAACTCCCTCATAAATGCTGTTGATTATGTCCTTCCACTCCTTCCCACCCAACGAATACTCCACATATGTGTATGTACCTTTGTGTGAATGATGCTTCTTCTCATTATCATCATCATCAGAAAAAGAAGAAGAAGATGATGATGATGAGGCTGTTTTGTCAGAACGATGAGATGATTCTTCATCAGAACTCTCGGATGAACTGGATTCATCGCTCGAATCGTCAAATGATTCATCACTTTCTTCGCTCGATTTCTTCTTCTTCCTCTTCTTCTTCTTTCCGAGCTCATCAATAAACATAGCTTCATTTTCATCATCCAATGAAACACTAGAATGTTTAATCATTGAGTAATAGCCATAAAACTTAAAGGCAAGTGATCTAAATCGTCTAGTTATAATTTCCTGAGGTCTGATTAACCATCATCAAATGTTCAAGAAAGGAACAAAAATGAATTAAAAAATGTTTCATATTGATTGTTCTTAACTGCATACAGATCCATTTTCTGACTTAAAACATCCCAATCAACTTCTGCATATTCACGAAAATCTCTGTCTTTTAGACTGAATTGTTTATTATTTTATTTCATTTATTTTTAATGATTAAAAAGCGCATTATGTTAAGTTATGAAATAACATTACAAAATAAAAAAGAAATACATACTATTCTGTTAGAAAAAGGTCGTCTTTCAAAGTCCATGGTCGTCTTCGTAACTCTGTTGTAAGATATCGATTTCTTGCCCACAATCGTATTTGATTTGCAGACCTTGTGGAATGCCGCCTTCCCACTTCTGCCCATGACACTTCTAATAATTCAAATCAATGATAATAGTCGAAAATTTTTAATTTACAAACTTTTAAAATTGACTCCATCTGGATATAAATCATGGAAAATTGTGTTAAGTTCATTTATTTCGTTAACAGTGAAATAACCCACTTTAACATGAATTATAAAATTCAGAAAGCGAATATGAAAGTTAACAATCGCAAACATTTCTTGAAATTGCTCTTTTTTTTTGCAGTATAACGTAAATATCGTTCTCTAATTACATAACCCGGTGCTGCTAACACATGCTCTAACTTTTTCCATTGAGTTCCATATACAGAAACAAAACTTTCAAAATCAAATAACAATTCAAATAAAGCAATTGCAGAAGGGATCAGCAAACTCTTCAATAAGCTGGTTTTCATCATCGTTAAATGGGGGAAATTTATCTGGTTCAATCAATCGCGTCAGATGAAATGCCAAAGCTGCATTTGACCTTCCATATTTTTCTGCTAACTCCTCTAAATTATATAGTTGCAAAAAACCCTGTGTAAACATATCAAAAAAAAATATCATTTGCACACTAAAAGGTTCATATTTTTTATTGCTTCTTTTGTTAAGCCATTCAATTGGCGTTTCTCCTGTTTCTTGCAGTACCTGCTTGAATATCGAAAAAAGCTCTGCATATTCAGCTTTAGTCAAAAATCTTCTTTTATGCTAAATGAACACTTTCAAAATAATATGGAAATAACAGCTATAAAGCTCGCAAACATATTCATATCTTTTCATAAGATAATATTTTGGATTGTGGGTTAAATTTTTAAATATTTGCACATAAATTATGAAGTGAAATCAGTGAATTGATAAATTTTTGTAAAATAAATAATTGCAATTGAATTTTTTAGGCATTTCTTTTGATATTCATTTCCTCAGAAGTTATTTTGAATGCTTTTTTGTTTTTTCTCCATCTTTTTTCTCCTTCTTTGAATTCATAACTTTTTTAGACTCTTTCAAATTATCCTTACCTTTTTTTGCAGAAGGCTTTTCTTTTGATGAATCCTTTTCTGCATCTTGCTTTTTGCTCGTTTTTGGTTTTTTCGGAACAACGGGCTTTTGCTGGACAACGTAGAATAACAATTCTTTGGCTTTAGCATGAAATGCCTGTGATTTTATGCGATGAGCCAAAATAGTCACGTTCTTTGCGATGAACAAGATGGATTGTTCAAGTGTATCTGCAAGGTCTTCTACTTCCTTTGCATTGGAGAAGAGAGACGAAGCAGACATGTCAGTAAACTTCCGAATGGAATCCTTCATGTTCTGGTTCAATGCAACTGGCATCAAAATGTTGTTGATCTTCAAAGTCTCTTTCCTTTCGTTTTCTTTTTGTTTGTCTTCTGCTGCAGCTGCATCAGTTGAAGATGCAGATGCTCCAATTTTGGTTATCAGGCGTACCACATTTATAATAACAGACAGAAGTTCAGTTGTGTCATTCGCCATTGAGAAGTATGGCAGCTTCATTGTCTCCTTTTTCTGAGTGTTTTTGCCTTTAACTTTTGGCTCTGCTTCGCTGTCAGCCTGACGATGAGGGAATGAAAGGCATCTCTGGACCGTCTTGAACAAGTACGGAAGAACATGGAACAGATCGGTCGGTGCTACCAAATGGGAAGAGAAAGAAGCTGCTTCTTCTGCATTCGACTCTTCTCCTTTCTCTGCAGCCTCTGGGGAAGCAGACAAAAGAGGAGTGACAAACACTCTTGTGAACAGAGAAAGTGTCTTCACACAGCGTGCATAGACAACTTCTTCTGCCT
Source organism: Monocercomonoides exilis (assembly GCF_001643675.1). Classification (NCBI taxonomy): domain Eukaryota; phylum Preaxostyla; order Oxymonadida; family Polymastigidae; genus Monocercomonoides; species Monocercomonoides exilis. Next base: position 303,320 of record NW_027150607.1, on the reverse strand, counting down.
TTCTATTCATTCTGTTCCATGGGCACTGCACAAATGAATCAGCATTCATATGTCTGTCTTCTATTGCTTTCTTTTCGACATCATTCAATGCATGTTTTGGAAGTGCACAGTCAAACAATAATGGAAGCAAAACAAAGGCGAATGGAGTGAAGTTAACAAACAAGTCATTGAGAACAGGAATAGAAACAACGCTATTTGGTACAAGATGGCAGTTCAAGAAGAGATATCTGTACATTGGCAGTGCATGCGGAACAGAAAGAGCTCCAAAGAGCTTTGTCAATTCGCTTGGAACAACTGCCTGGCCTGACAGCTCAGCAAAAGCAGATGAGCCGACAGGCTGTGCCTTAATTGAGCCAAAACAAGAGAGCCATCTTTCAACTTTCTTGTCTGTTGCGTGTTGAGCAAATGAAAAAGATGCAGATGCGTAGTGCTGCAGTCCATCGCTGTTCAAGCAAACAGGCGGCTGAACAGGAAGAGAAGAGAGCACTCTTGCGAATGTGATGAAAACAGAATGAATGTTGCGCAGTTGCTTCGACGACGTGTTGCATAAAGTCAGAATGCATCGCTGGAGATTGTGTTGGATGCGACTGAATGTAGCAGCCACTTCTGAGATGCGTGCAAGCGCAGCTTCTTTTTTGCTGATCTTCATCTGTGGCGAATACAAACGCATGCACAATTCACCAGCTGCAGAAGATGATGCTCCAAATGGAATCATCTGCAATGAAGCAGCTGAAGCTGAGTCTTGTGAAAGCAGGCCGAACGATTTGAAAATCGGTGAAAGGAGCGAGCGGACAGTGAATCTTCTTGCAAACTCAGGTTGGAATGTAACGAGATGCTCCATAAAGTCGCGTATTGCTTTAGATACATCGAAGGAAGCTCCATGTCCGTGTGCTGTCTCTTCAAACGGGAGTGCTCTTGCCACGTCTTGCGACTGGCTCTGGATGAAGGCAACGAAGAACGAGATGTCGACGCACAAGTCGACTGAAAGGAACTGGGCAGCACAGTTTGTGATAGACGAGGAATGAAGAAAAGACGCCTCGGCGAAGTTGGAGGAGCCGTTCATAAACAAAATGGCTGGTGAAAGAATTGCATTGACACCTGTGTTGAGCAGGTCGATGGCGCGTGAACGAGCAATAAGAGTTCTCTGCTCGTCGATTTCATCTTCATCTTCCTCCTCAAACAAGTTACCATCATCGTCAAGATCATCGTCGTCGTCGTCGTCATTCTCATCATCATCGTCGTCGTCCAGATCATCTTCATTGTCTTCTACTCCTTCTTTTTTCTCTCCTTCACCATTCTTCTCTTCCTCCGCTTCAGTTGCCATTTCTCCCTTACTTCTTTTTCTCTTCTTCTTCGATAGCCGCTCAGCCATATCCTCCTCCAACTCTTCGTCTTCTTCATCCACCTTTCTGCTGCCTTTCTTCTTTCTTTGTGCTAACTCAGACTTCACCACCATTGCCAGCATGCGATTGTATGCATTTCGTGCCTTTTTGTGTGTGTCCAGATATTTCGTGTATTCTTCATCGTCCAATGAATTCAGTTCATTCAATGCTTCGCCTTCAGGATTCGTCTCAATCTCTTCTTTTTCAATTCTGTTCAGCTCATCTTCAATATCATTCAGCTGTTTGTCTTCTCCACTTTCATCATCATCGTCCTCCTCCTCCTCCTCCTCCTCTTCTTCCTCTTCTTCCTCATCTTCATCATCATCATCATCATCGTCGTCGTCGTCGTCGTCATCTTCGTCATCATCATCGCTGTCTTCATCATCATCCTCATCATCATCCTCACTTTCTTCTTTTTCTTTGACAATCTTTTTCTTTTGATCTTTTTTCTGTTTTTCTTTCCTTTGTTTCTTTTCCTTCTCATCTCCATTTTCGTCTTCTTCATCCTCTGAATGTCTGTACGAATGATGCTCATCGTGATTGTGATGATGTTCTTCGCTTTCTTCTTCAACTGCTCTGATGCTTTTGATAAATTCTGTGATCATCTTGAAATGCTCGTGTGTTGCCAGAAGAGGCGCAAGCTCAGCAAATATGCGGCAGGAGAAATCTAATCGCAATTTTAAATAAAACGAAAATTGAAATTAAAGATTTAAAAAAAAAAAGATGTTCATAGAAGAGAAAATGAATGTGTAATAGTTTTATTAAGTTGCACACCTCGTGTCCAGCTTTCTCTTTGATGGAGAAGATCCAAAAGAATACCCAAAATGCCAAACAGAATGTCTCCTGTTTGCTCTTCATTCATCGTTTCTTCTTCTTCACTCAATTCTGCTATCATATTCTGAGATGTTTCTGAAATAGCTTTGCCTTTCTCTTCTTCTTTTTGCCCTTTTTGCCCTTCTTCCTCCTCTTCTCCGCTTTCATCATCTTCTTCCATTTTGTCTGCGGTTTTGGATGTTTCTTTTGCTTCTTCTCCTTCTTTGCCTTCTTCTTTCTTGTTCTTATCTTTTCCTTTTGATTTGTCCTTTTTCGTTTTCTTCGGCTCTTTCACAGGAATAACCATCAGTTTCTGTGCTTCTTCCACTGTCAAAGAAACATTGTTTGCAAATGCTTGTATCACAGCATCTAATGATTCCTTTTCTTTCTCTTCAGAACTGTTTCCTTTGCCTTTGCCATCCGCTTTCTTGTTTGATTGAGCAGCAGAAGAAGAGGCTGTTGATTTATTGACTGATTCTGCAATTTCTTTGAAATGTGCAATGCAAAGTGGAAGGCAGCGGTTGAGCTCTTCCATCATTGCAAATCCAAGTGCCGGTCGTGCCTGATGAATCAGCAGAGCAGTGCACATGAAATAGCGAATGCCTCTCAATGCAAAATACAAAGTGTTGCACAACGTTGCATTTTGTGATGAAGACATAAAAGATGATGCAATATTGGTATAATATGGCAGTAGATCTCCATTGAACAGTTTGAGAAGCTTCAATCGCATCTCATTTTCATCTGCTGACAGTGACAGAACAGTGGCGCATGGCAGAGCTTGACTTCGCATCCATCCATTTCTCTCTTCTTTCTTTGGCTTCTGCTCGTTTGCAGCATTTTGTCCCTTTGTAGACTTCCTTTTTTTCTTTGAAGAGGTTTCATCTTCCTCGCCTCCGCTCTGCTGCTCAGAAGCAGCAGCCTTCAGTTCTTCGTCTGCACCGCTCCACATCATCTGCAGTCTCAACGCAATGGCTGTCCAATTCATCCACTTCGGATCTCCTTCAAACCTCACCGCAGACAAAGCACCTTTCTTTCTGTCTGTGTTCTCTTCAGCACTCTTCCCTGTGTTCTGCTTGCTGCTGCTGACAGAAAGTGCTCTTGACGCTGCTGTGTCGAGTGTGCTGAGAAGGCTGCTCAGCTGCTCTCGCGAATGCATCTGCATCTGGCGGAAGGGCAGACGCTGCATCTGAGCAGCAAAGGCAGGTGTCAAAAACGAAGGAGCATTTTGTGTGGCTGATGACTTCTTCGAGGAATCCGTTTGCTCCGATGACAAAATAGGAGCTTGAAGTGCTGCAATTAACTGGCGCATTCGACTGTTCACAACAGAAAACGCTTTTTCGAACTCTGTCCTTTTATTTTCTTCGCTTTCGTCTTCCTTCAAGCCATCTTTCTTCTCCTCTCCGCTCTTCTCCAGAAACGGGTTGAAGAATGCAAACATGATGATGATCCCGACAATCTCCATTGTCTGCTGGTAGCTCCTCTCCAGTGCGCTGTTCCTGGCCACCCAGCACAGCTCATCCACTCCTCTCGACGCAACTCTGCCATATACAAGCCTCAAATGGCGCAGATCACGCTGCTGGTCTCGCTCGTCTTCTGAGTCTATTTCGTCACTTTCACCTTCTTCTTCCGAACTGGATGCATCATCTTCATCAACCATTCTTCGCTTCCCTCCTGCTTTGACTGTGATGTGCTTTTTCTTGTCTTTTCCTTCCTTTCCTTCCTCTTTCTTTTCATCTTCTTCTTTTCCATCTTCGTTTTCCTCTTGCTCCTCTCCTTCGTTTTCTTCTTCCTTCAGCTTCTTCAACACTTCTTCATGTGAGTCAGTCAGAATTTGTGTTGTAAGTGGCTTTCTGATGAAGTATGTGATGATGTGCTGAATGTAAGTTCCGATTTCTGCTTCGCTGAAATACGGCAGCAAAGGATGAATGAACAGTGTTAGAGAAGACAGTCCAACGCCTCGTTCAACAAGAGCTGGAACGGAATGGAGAATGTGCTCATTGAATGCAGCAGCAAATGGAGACAATCCAGACAAAGAGCTGGAGGATGCAGAAGTTCCAGTTGAAGAAGCAGTCATCGAGCACAAAGTTGAAATTGTGTTCAGAAGAACTTGGGATGCTTCATGTATTGTGGCAGTTGATCTTTGTGGAATGGATTTGATGATGGACGACAAAATAGAGACAGGGAACAAAATTTGTGCAGAAGATGCTGGAATGAATATCTGATGTGTCGCCTTCTGTGCTGTTTCTGCCGAAGCAGCTGCACTTTTATCAGAAGAGATCGAAGAAAAGTTGTTTTGTCCTCTTATCATCAGCAGAAGATTCGACACTCCTTCGGCCACTTCCTTCTCGTGCTCAGAAATGGCAGCTGCATCCATTCCTCTCCTCTTCTTCTTCCCTTTTCCTCCCCGCTTTCCTTTCCTCTTCAGCTGCGACAATTCCACAGCAGACGTGACAACAGAGCTTGGCAGCTGTGGGAATGCATGTGCCACCAGCATCTGCAGCACCAGCACAACAAGATGTCGACGTTGTGGTGTTGAAGCATAAAGTGGCTGAAGAATTGACGTCGCAAGCGCCTTCACTCGTTCAGCTGCGATACGTTCTTCTGCCTCGCTGCCAGCTTGCACACACTCAGCTTGCTTAGACAGAAGCATCAAAGAACGAGACGATTTGCTTGCTTTTTGTTTGGTTTCTGCTGATGAAGTAGCTGAAGATGGAGCACCAGGGAAAGAGAACATCTGCTGGATGAGCTCATTCCACACGACATGGGCGTGAGGATGAGAGAATTCGTGTGACTCCATCAGAGCTGTCAGCAGATGCGGAATCACCTTCGGACTTACCAGAGACACCTCGTAGGCATTCGTTTTTTCTGTAATGTCCGCAACAGATTTTGCCGATGTCTGTGAAGATGATGAAGCAGAATTTGAAGCAGCTGTAGAAACAAGATTGAAGTGCCGCTGCAGATGCGATAAGATTGCGATATGTGAAGCAGAAAGCGAACGAATAGGAATGTTCAGAAGAGGCTTGATAAATGGTTCCACTGATCGGTGGTATAATTCAGCACTAATCTCGTTGCTGATTCCAATCACTGCTGCTGCGGCAGCTTGGGATGTGTTCGGGTGAAGTTTGATAAGAGATATAAGCTCTCTCAGAGATTGCCCAATGACTGTATCAGCGCTATTTTCAAGAACTTTCAAAACTTTAATCTGCTCCTTCATTTTATGTGCATCTCTTTCCTTTTGTTTACCTCGTTTTCCTCCTTGTGTATCGTCTTGTAATAGATCACGATGTCGTATTTCCGATGAACGAAATTCTTCTGAACCTTTTTCAATCAAAAGTCCAGAATTCCATAAACTTAATATGCAATAAAGACGACCAAAAACACAATCACGTTTTTCCTATTAAAAAATAAAATTTTTCAAATTGAAATAAAATTGAACAACGAATCGCGAATGAACAATACTTGTGTTTTCATGGTTGCATAATAAGGCAAAAGCTCGTACATTTCAACAAGAACTGATGATGGCGTTATGACAGATCGGAAAGAACTCAATAGCTTAAAAATAAAGCAAAAACAAATTATATTACAAATATAAATAGTCACGATTAGGTTAATATTTTATGCATGCATACTGTTGTTAATCCAACAGCAAAATTAATTCTTGTTTTATCATCATCAGAGCCTAAACCACTAATCAAACGAAAGCGTGCATAAATCAATTCAGAAGAATGATGCTCGTGTTTTCTCATTAATCCTATATGTGAATCAAGTTCATTGGGCTTTTGTTGCGAAGAAGTCTGATTTGTACTGGTCGAAGTTGTCTTTTGGTGTATTCTTGCTTGTCCCGATGCAACAATGCGGATCAACTTCTTTGTTGCTTCTAAACTTTGCTGTGATGTTCCGTTTGTATAATTCCAAAACAAATCAGCAATTGATAAGCCATTCTTTGAATGTTTTTTCTTTTCTTGCATAATTAGATATCAATTATTTACTTTATGATCTGAATATTCTGAAAATATCTTTCCAAAAAATAACTTTCACAAAAGCAAAGTGGTATTTCCAATAACACGACAAGCACAATATGATGAGAGAGTGATATCTTTTTAAGACTTCAATTGACGAATGGATATTAATAAATTTTATTTTTTTGGAAAAATTCTTTTTCAAAAAAAAAAATCAACAAAATAACATTGAATATTAAAAAAGTTGTCAAAATGATTATTTGATGAACAATTCCGTGAATTAAAGTTTGTTAGAAGTTGACTGTTTTTGAGATTATTGTTTTTCTCAAAATCAAAACAATAAAAACTAATTTATTTGATTAGTAACTTTTGTTTTTAAAACTTGACGAGTTCATCCAATTAAAAAGTGAGTAATTTCATCATTCATTGTTGTTGGTTGTTGTATCAATTTTTCTGAATCTGTTTTATTGATGATTTTGAGATAAAAGAAAATCTTCTTTTTCTCTATCTTAATAAAAGTCTGTTTTTAACAATTTTTGTTTTATTCAGAATATTAATTTTGATAGATGAGTTAATATTTCATGTTCGATTATCATTTTTTTCGGAACTGTTCATCAATTATTAAAAGATCGACAATTATAAAGCAATAATTTAATTTTTTAAAATAAGCAAGGTAAAACACTTTAAAGTGTTTAAAATTAAAATTGTATTTTTTTAAAGCAGATGTCTTCCGAACCTCGTGAAACTGCCGTTTACATGGCCAAACTGCAAGAGCAGTCTGAACGATTTGAAGGAATGTTTCTTCAATATATTTTTATATCAACGTATTTTCAAAATTGTTTTTACCAAATAATTGGAAATTTTTTATTTCTGATGTTTTTTAGAAATGGTTAAGAGCATGAAATCAGTTGCTGAAATGAATGTGGAATTGACAGTTGAGGAACGAAATTTGCTTTCTGTTGCATATAAAAATGTAATCGGAGCTCACCGTGCTTCGTGGAGAATTGTCTCTTCAATAGAGCAAAAGGAAGAGGCAAGAGGAAACGCACATCATTTGGAAATGATCAAAAACTATCGTGCAAAGATTGAAGAGGATCTCCAAAAGAATTGTGATGATATTCTCAATCTTCTTGATAACAATCTCATTCCAAGAGCAACAACTCCAGATGCCAAAGTTTACTACTACAAGATGAAGGGAGATTATTACCGTTATTTGACTGAATTTTTGGTCGATGATCCAAAGAAAAAAGCTGCTGACAATTCACATGAGGCATATGAATCGGCTACGGGAATTGCTGAATCAGACCTTCCTCCAACAAACCCCATTCGCCTTGGACTTGCGCTGAATTATTCGGTGTTTTATTATGAAATATTGGAGTCACCAGATCGTGCCTGCGCACTTGCAAAGAAGGCTTTTGACGATGCAATAGCTGAATTGGACACATTGAGCGAAGAGTCATATAAAGATTCAACGTTGATTATGCAACTTTTGAGAGATAACCTTTCACTGTGGACAACAGGTGCAGAAGATGATGAAGAAGGAAAAGATAAGCCAAATTGAGATATAAGAGAAATTTACAATTTTTTTACAAAATCGTATATTTTTTGAATCATTATATCACCTTCAATGTCTTAATTTTATTCTTTATGTTTTGTTGATAGTTATTTGCTATGTATGTATTGATAACAATGAATAATCAACATTTTCATATTTCTATTTTTCAATGAAATTTTAGTGAAGAATGAGAAAATGTCAATCAATTGCTTTGGAAAAAATGCTAAAGTAGAATTGTGCTGTTGATTGCAATGGTTCATTTTCATTAAACAAATGCGATGATTCCAGTATTTTATTGAGCAAATCCAAACAAAAGAACTCTTCTTTTCAGAAAAATAAAAATTATCGAGCAAATATTCTTCTTTTAAAAAATTGTGTTTCCATTAAGAATCGTTGACAGTTTACTAATTTTGTGCAAACGACAAAAAAAAACAGTGAAATGAATTTTTTATGAAATGAGAAATAACTTTGCTCTTCGAAACTGTGAAAACAGCCATCGAGCAAAAAATATCAGTCTTTCAAACATAACAAATTTTCGATTTTTTTCATCTTTTAACAAATAATTTCTTATTAGCCCCCTGTTTTAGATGTTTGGAACTACTGCTGTCATCATTTTCTTCTGAGTGCTTTTTTCCATCGGATATTTCAGAAATTTGATTGTGCTTTCTTTTCATAGGAATTTCGATTTCGTCCATTTCTTCTGATTCGTTAAATGCTTTCGCTAATTTTCTCTTTTTTGAATTGTGTTTAGATGCAATGTTCATCAATTGTAGCACTTTTGCTCCTTTTTCAGTTTCTGTATCAATCGTTGTCTTTATTCTTGCATCTCCTTTTTCAAGCTTCTTCTCCTTCGACTTTTCACTCTTAATTTTTGTAATGAGCGCTTCTCGCTCTTCATTGTATTTCTTTCCAAATGCAGAATCATTAAATTTCTGATAAGTGTGTTATTTAAAAAATCAATAAATAAACCGTTTCATTTCAGATATAATAAGTATTACTAAAGGAAATGAAGCATACCAATCCAGCAACAGCCCTTGCTGTTTCTACAGCCTTCAGATCTTCTGAAATGTAGTGATCGTCAACCTCTCCAAAATTCTATGTAAAAATATCATATTTTAATATTCTAAAAAGCACAAACTTTTAAACAAACAATATTCACACCTCCATCACTTTTCCCGTTTCCTTCTCAATGTTCTGCAACTTCTCAACCACAAACGGTGTAACAAACGAAATCGCAGCGCCTTTTCTTCCTGCACGTGCTGTTCTCCCGACTCTGTGGATGAAGTCTGCAGGCTCAAGAGGAAGATCATAGTTGATTACAAGTCGAACATTCGCGATATCCAACCCTCTTCCAGCAACATCTGTAGCAATCAAAAACGATATCCGGTTTTGTTTGAAACGTGTAAGCGTTGATTCTCTCTGAAACTGTGTCAGTCCACTGTGCAATGCAAGAGCCTTTATGTGGAGTTCTCTGAGGAAAAACGAGAGGAATACAGCTGTTCGCTTTTTGTTCACAAATATCAGTGCTTGGTCACCCATCGAGGGAGAAAAATCTGAAATGGCTGGAGGAAGTGGAGGGGCTGATGACGGAGATGATTCCGAAGATGACGACTGCTGAGATGACTTCCCCAAGAACGCCTTTGATTTTCTAATCATATCTTCCTTTGGCGCAAAAAATGAAGTTCGTTTTTTCTCTCCTCCAGGTTTAGATTGAGTTTGCACATCGTCATGATATGCATGCAAAATGTATTTCAGGAGAAAATATAGATAATTCTCTTTACTTCCAGCTGGAACAAACATATATCTCTCATCTAGCTTTTTAACAAGTTTCATTTCTTCATCTTCTCCTTGTTCTGTAAACAACATAATTTCCTTTTTCTTTGTTATCTTCCACTTCTTCAAATCTTTAAGAAATTGATCAGAGACAGTTGCTGAAAAGAACAATGTTTGCCTGTTGCTTCCACATGCATTGAAGATTGTGGTGAGATCATCAGAAAATTCTTCAGTAAGGAGAGAATCAGCTTCGTCGAGTACCAAAAATCTAATTCGTTGAAGATTCTCTTTCACTAAATCTCCACCAGCTGGAGATTTAATAAAACTGGATAAGCGTGCAGGAGTTGCAACAACTATGTGAGGAGCTTTTTGAAGATCATTAAACTGCTCCGAAATATCTGAATAAATAAATAAACTTATCAAAAAAAGAAAAACAGCAGACTGTTTCCCCCAATTGCAAGACATATGCGAACACTTAAAGATGCGCCAAATGCTCGAAATTGATCGGCAATTTGTGAAGCAAGTTCTCTTGAAAAAAAGGAATTGCAAATATTTAAGAAATTACAATATACAATTATAAAGAAAGAAATTCTAATCATTCTCTAACCTTGTGGGTGTAATTATTAATGCAAATATTCCGAATGGTTCTTGAGCAAGTTTTTGAAGAATTGGTAGAGCAAACGCAGCTGTTTTCCCACTTCCTGTTTTCGCGCACCCAATAACGTCTTTCCCTTTCAATATGTGGGGTATAGTTTCTTTCTGTACGTTAGTTGGTACCAATAATCTAAAATTTCTACATTGTTGGATAATTTCTGGAGATAAACCAAGTTCTTGCCAACTGGGTGTGAATGACATTTATAATGGAACATATTTTTCAATATCATTTTCTGGAATTTTATCTCACATAATTTAATTAAGTTCAGATAAGTTTTTTGAAAAAATGTTTTATTTCCAACATTTATTTTTCAAATAATTTAAACATTTTTTCTCCTCAATAATAACCTGTACAAGCGTTTCAAAAAGTAAATGTCATTTTTATGGCTAGAAACACTAACGCATACATTTACGATGTATAGAGTTAGTCCACTATTTCAATTCAAATGGACCGATGAGTTTCTTCAACATCTTTCTGACGATCTTGCTGCAAATTTCAAGGCTCTGATAAATGAATCAAAGTCTAGAATTGCTTCACAATTAACTCATGTTCTTATTGGTCGATTACCTCCTTTTGATCCTCAGTACAACAGTGGAATTGTAATTCGTGGAACTTCTTCAAGTTCAGACAGAGAAGATCCATTTTTAGCTATTCTTTGTGGAGGAAACAAAGAAGTAGCTTCCGTCCGCGGTTCTAGGTTTTTTTCTTGTTTTTTGTTACTTCTTTCATATTTGTTTTATTAAATTTGAAATATTCAGCTCATTTCCTTTATTATTGCTACGCGGTCATAAATTATTATCTGTTATGTTTCTTCATTGGTTGTGCATCACTTTTGATTGCGAAATTGTTCCGTTTCGTCTTTCTCCATTTGAAATTGAGGCTGTTGCAGAAAGAATTTTATGTTTTTCAATTCAAGAGGATAAGCCTCCTACGCCTGATCCTATAAATCCAGAGCACATAAGCGAGGCATTAGTTCCAAAATTTGAATATTTGAAAAGAAGACGATTTCGAACACCTCGTGCATTTTCATTTGTGTTTACACTTCCGGTGATGATGGGAATTAAAAGCCCAACTCAATGCAAGATTGATGTTCCTTCGGAGCAGATCATTGAACTCAGTAAAAGGCACGCATCTCCAACACTTCTAAGCATCATTTCTCAACCACCACATTTCTTTGCTTCTGTTTCATACAATTCATCAATTTTCTCTTCAGCTTCATCATCTTCACAAGCCTCTTCTGCTTCCACCTCCTCAGGAATCACTCCACCACCCACTTCCACACATCCATCAGGCTCTTCTCGATACGTTGCACCAGCGCGAGATCTTCTTCAAAGCTTCGCCGCTTCACGCAGAGTGGACGAGCACTCTGCACTTGCAGAAGACAGGAGAGGAAGACCGGATGCAATGTCTCCCTCATTCAGTGTGTCTTCAGGAGATGTTGAGTCATTTCATTCAGAAAGCGAAATTACCATCGGAACACTTCAACACGCAATCACTTTAAAACGAAAGCGGAACTTGATGATGAAGAAGCTATTATTTGATGACTTGGACGATTTGCCATCATTTGACGAAGACGGAGAAAGCGAAAGTCAGCAGAATTTGGGGCAGAGCAGAAGAAAACAAGAAGAAAGGAAAGAAGACGAAGATACTGCAGACAGTTTGGATGCCATGAAGGACGAATCTGCTCTTCTTTATCAAAAACTGCTAGCTGAGCTGGAAAAAGAAGAAGAAGCAGAAATTATCTCATCTGGCAAAGGTGAAGAAGAAAGAGAAGGAAGTTATGCAACTGACTCTGATGGCAGCAGAGCCAAAAGTGCAAGTCGATCAGCTTTTGATACAAGCGAATCGGATGAAGATGCTGACATCACCAGCAATTCCTACTTTGAGGCATTGCGAAAGGCGAACGAAACGCCCATTCTGGATGAGATCGTGAAGAACATAACAGGCGCCTCGGCAATCGACTTCAATCAGCTTCAGCTTATTCTTGTGTCATCCCCGCTCGTTACTCTCTCGAGTGACGGGAGACTCAAGTTCTACAGCACAGAGGGAATAAGAAGGACGTTGTTGTGTCTTGTTGAGCTTGCTTAACACATCACATTGCTTTCTTCATTTTCTGACAACTTCTCTCCAACTTGTTGAAAAGCTATTATCTTTTCTTTATAATTGTAATGAATCTTTTATCCGTCTTTTTTATCTTTTAACTTTATTAATAATTGTTGCATCTTACTGGATTTAAACTTTCATTTCACTTTATTTTTTTAGTGTGAGTTTCTGTTTATGTTTGTTGAAAAAGACAATACAAAATTTCATTTTTGATTCGATGATTGTTTTTGGAAACATAGCAGCATAAAATACTTGTGAAGAAAAAAGAAAGTGAGTTCAATTGAATATAAAAAGGAATCACATAAAATATGAAAAAGAAAGAAAGAAAACTCTTCCCGGTGAAGCGAATGATCCAAAACATATGTGTCGATTTTTGAATAGCAAAACTTTTCTTTCATTATTAACAGCTAATGACAAAATTATGTAAAAACAAAATAAAATACTCTTAATTACTGATGCCACTCTTTCTCCTCTCACTCACTCACTCACACACACACACACTCTCTCTCTCTCTCTTCAGGCTTATCAAAAACCTAAAAACCATCATCTTCTTTCTCCTCCTTGCACTTCATGCACTTTATGCGAGCTTCTCCTTCTCGTTGCTCTCAAAGTCGAGGTTGTTCCTTTCTTCCTCATCAATCAATTCTTTGAAGCTCAATGGCTCAAAGTCTCTTCCGGTTGCTTTGTAAAACTTGTTCTGCAGCTCCACCCAGTGCAACCTCAGACAATGCAAAAAGGCTGACAGACCTTCCATCGCCAGCAGAATACCAATCGTCGCCACCAGCCACACTGCCACACCCAGCGCTGCTCCGAAGAAGCCAGCAATTTCGCCTGCTTTGATCATTCCGTAGTCGAAGAAGACCTCCGCCAGCTGTCCGTGTGCCAGCGAAAGCGCCCAGAGACGGAGGTAGGAGGCTGTGTTACTCACGCACGAGAGAGAGAACTCGATAGTCTCAATCATCTGGTGCACACACATCTCTCCAATGTTGAACTCTTCCTCTTCGTCATCGTCTTCACCACCTTCTGCCGCACGTGAGGCTGCAGCAGATGATCCAATCGAAGACGAAGATGATGCACTTTGAGACACTTCGTTTGTGGCTGCTGTTGAAGAAGCAGAAGCAGAAGCAGACAAGTTGCCTGGCTTCGCTCCGTCAAGCGATTCGTATCCGCCAGAAGCTGCCTGAGCTTTCTTTGCTTTGCCTTCTTTGATGTGCTGATAGATCAAAATGGCTGGCTTAGGAATGAGCATCCAAGGGATGGAGATCACAATCAACAGAAGCAGGAACCGCTGCACCTGGTCTTGTCCTGGGTAGAGCTTCTCATTTGGCGGGATGTCTTCGTTGAAGGCGAGGAACATGTTGATCATCGTTCGAATGAGCATAGGAGCAGTCTGCGGGTCCTTCGCAAACAGCCACTTGTAGATGATCATGAAGTCCATGTATCCGAACATGGCTGTCATCAGAATGATCTGAGGGATAAACTCACAATACAAGTTGACTTTGTTCTTGAAATACACATCGTTTGCCCCTTTGAAGAGGATTCCTACAATCATGTGTGCGACTCCAATGATGACAGACAGTTTCATCTTGATTGAATTAGAGAAGATCAGATTGTTTGTGCATTGACGCCAAATCTGATAAAAAGATAAAAATATATTTGGGTATGGTTCAAGATAAACATGAAAAAAAAAATATTTTTCCAAAATTAAAGATTTATTATAATAATAGGCAAATAACACACTGGATCGAATCCTAAGAAGTATGTGTATTTCTTCTGGCAGACGTTCGTTTCTGGGTCGCAGTCGTACGAAGAGCCGAAGAAGTTCATTGAGAGCGAGAAGCATTCGTTGTACATCAGCCCTGTGAAGACTGCCCAGAGGCCCATAAACACAAGCATGTACCGCCCGACATAGAGATACTCAACCAGATCGTTCATTCCCTTCCCCATCTTCTTCTCAAACAGCACAAAGAACAGACCCACCAGAAACAGGAGGATGCCATGGCCAAAGTCCCCAAACATAATTGCAAACAGGAACGGAAACGTAACAAATGTGATCATTCCTGGATTCACCTCGCGGTAGTCGGCTGTTCCGTACGCATTCACAATCGCCTGGAATGCCTGTGTCACTTTTGTCGTCCGGATGAACGTGGGTGGAGGACGTGAGCGTCTCTTTCGCATCTCTCTCCGCTTTCGCTCAGCAACAGCTGCATCCAAATGTGCAATGGCAAGAGGCCTTTCGTCTTCTTCTCCATCGACCATTGGCGCAACCACTGTCACTTCATCTCCTTCTGTCGGCCCAACAGGCACTGTGTTCTCAACATCTACCATCTTCCCATTCTCTGCATGGGACTTGATGATGTGGGCAATGGATGGTACTGAAGATGATGATGCAATAGAAGCTCTATGGAGAGCATCCTGCAGATCAGACAAGGAGCGTGTGGGAACCCATCCTTCACCTACAAGGCATTTGGAGATGGTGTCATTAGAGAATTTGTTCAGTGTGTGGAAGAGCTGCTTCTCGCTGATCACAAACGCTGTCCACTGATTCAAGTCGCGACGGATGTGGTCGAGTAATTCGTTCAGTGTGGCTTCTGTTTTGTTGATCACAGTTTTGATATCAGCCAGACGTGCTTCGATTTCTGTCAGCATCGCTTCTCTTTCAGCCTCACTCTCTCTGATTGTGTACACAGACGCAGAAAGAGATTCAGCAATTCGGATAATCCTGTTTCTTGTGAATTCTCCGCTGAAGAATACAACAAACACTTCCTTGTCAATTGGATTGCTCTAATAAAGAAAAGCATCGCAAACAAACAATTTTTTTTATGATAATATAAGTAACAACAAACAGAGCTTGCATCGAGAGTTTTCTCTTCAATTGGGACTGTATTGACAAAAACGTTTCCTCTTGTAACAACATAGCACATCCTTTGGAATGTTTCGATCTTTGTTTTTGGAATAACTCCAGCGATGAAGCTACGTTTAAAAAGAAAGAAAGAAAAATTAATTATTTTGCGTATTGAAATTATGCAAACCCTATTTTAACATTCATGGCAGAACTACTTGTTGATTGGTAGGCCAATGGTTGTTTGTCTGTTTCGAGAATAGGTTGTTTATCGAAGAAGCTTGCTCCAAGTTTTAGCACATGCCTGAGTTCGATCAGTTCGTTTTCATGTCGCTTAAATGCTTCCAGATTGATATTATGTTCACGAAGTTGAGTATCGATATCTTCAAATTGAGCTTCGAGATCAGAAAAAGAAAATTGCTGCAACGTCGAATCATCAACAACTTCAAGACGTGCGCGAACAACCTGAGCACGGAAGTATCGCAGATGACGCTGCATCTCATCACAACGTTTAATTTCTCCAATGAACTCCCTTTTGTTTGAGTTCAGGGAGGGATTCATATCTTCAAAATGTACAATGCCAAGTTTTCCTAATTCGTGTATGGTTTGATATGCTAGTGTTGCAAAATATCAAACAAGAAAATTTGAACCAGTTTTCATGCAAATTACAAAAAGAAAACAAGTAACCTGCTTCTCTTGGAAACACAAATTGAAGATAATCCATTGGTTCGCTACGGAACATATGGATTTCTTGACCTGTGGTGTCCTTGAAGCGAGACATGAAATCAGACATTTTCCCAAAGATCAATTTACCCATTTATTTCTATTAGAATCAATATTTACTCAGAAGATGAGCTCTGCTTATCAAAAGGCTGGAAATTCACCTTTGGACCAACGTCTTACAACGATACAGATGCGTATAAAGGATCTGTTGAACGATATACAGAATCTAAATTCGTTTGATTTTTAATAATTTTGTATACGCTTTTAAAGAAGTAATGCTTGTATATACGACAAATTTTCTTTATTTGCAGTAAAAGTCCAAACATTGAAGAAGTTAAGCAATCAATAATGTCTAGGTTAAGGCAATACGGTTTGATATTTTTTTTTTGTTGAGATCAAAACTTCGTATTTCTAATTTTTTGATAGAAACTGAATTAAGCAGACTCAGAGCAGATGTTAAAGGGAAAGGAAACTTACAGATGAGATTTGACCAAATTCAGCAATCATTTTCCTCGGCCCAGAAAGCATATGACAACAAGATCCAAATTCTTGCGAGGCGCGAAGCCAAAGGTGGAATGAATACAGCCATAAAATATGGAATGACACAGTATATATCGATATAATTATTATCTCAAATGGTTGATGCCTTTTTTCCTTTAATGTTTTGTTTAGAGAAGAAATAGCTGCTCAAAAGGCACAGTGTGATTTCACTTTTTTGATGATTTTCTGAATTTTTAATTCAATAATGTTCTTAGACAGGAACAAGAAGCAATGATGCAGCAACAAGCTAATTATCAAGCATCTATCCTTGAAGATAGAGAAAAGCAATTTAAAGAAATTCATGTTTGTAAAAATCTGTTTATTTGCATTCATTTATATTAAAACGTAATTAATTTACAAAAAATTTTTTACAGAGGGATATTGTTTTGGTTAGAGAAGCTACACAAGATATGAATCAAATGCTTAACGAACAAACTGAACAGCTTTGTTTGTAATTATTTATGAGTATTATTGTGATTGTCTTTAAAATGTGAATATGATTTATTTTAAAAAATGTTATTGATATGTAATAATTATTTTTAATATTACCTGTTTAACTTATGTAAGTGCTTGCAAGCGATAATTCATACAAAGCATCGCAGAATGTTGAAGCTGGTGTGACTGAACTGAAAAAAGCTGACAAATACGACAGAAAGTCGAGAAGGAAGCTGTGCATTCTTCTTCTGATTGTTGTCTTGGTTGTTGTGGCTGTTGCTTTGATTGTCTTTTTCACAGTCAGGAAAAAGTAGAGTTTCATTTGGTTTATGTTTATTTGAGAGTTGATTGCTGGTGATGCTTTAACGCGTTTTACTAGCTCGAAATTTTCTTTGAATCGTCTTGATTATTTTTTTCAAACGAAATTCTCTGTTAAATTGCTGTTTTGTCTTTTTCTCCAATATTTCAATTTATATTTCGATTATCTCTGTCATTTTGTCATATATTTTAATAATCATTCACTTCAAGCTCTTTCTTAATTCTTTGGCTTTCTTCATTTATACCGGCTCATTCCTTTCTTTTCACTTCCCCCGAGGGTTGAGTTTTATTTGTTTCTTCTGATTGTTTTCTTATGCAAGCGAGAATCAAGTAAAAAAAATTTCCAGAAGGATTCAAACGAATTTGATAACTTCAATTTTCATCAGACAAATCAATACATATTCTTTGACCTGTTTTGAATTGCAACCAAAAAATTAAAATAAAAAAATTATCTTTTGTTGACTTTGGTGCATCTCCATTTTCGAAGTAATGAATTTGACGCAACCAAAATATGAAGAATTATTAAAAATTTTAAAATGAATAAAATTATTAATAAAAAATGAATATAAAAAAGAAGCAAATAAAAGAGTGAAAACAGCATTTAAAAATATTAATTCCAATAGAAAAATAATTGAAAAATGAAAAAATCGACTAAACTTGCTTTTAGTAAAAAAAATGCATTAAATTCAAAGCACAAAATCACAACACTCTCCATAACAACAACAAGAAACACATAAATATTGACAAATTATTTACCATTTCAAGTTTAAGAAGAACTGTCTTATAAAAATTATGGCTCTAAACAAGAACGATTTCGAGACAATAACAGCAGGAAATGACTAAATAGGCATCCGATATTATAATAATAATAATAAAATTGGGTGAATTGATTATAAGCCAAAATACATGCATTAGAGAATACATACGGGGCATGGGACATAACACCTTATTTAATCTAAAACATAAACAGAAACATAACTAAAAAAAGAAATTGTTCAAGCGTTATCTTTTTTTTCAATAAAAATAGACTTTCAATTCAAAATATGATGCAACAAACTTTGACGTTGTCAACAAACAAAACGATAGGAAAAAATAAAAATGAAGAAAAACAATAAAAATTTGTTAAAAAAATAAATCAGAAAAATATCAGGAAATTATATCGATGAAACATAAATATGTTACACACAATCATATGAATTACATACAATAACGCTTATGGCAAACATGATAATGATCATTGTTATGATTACAATACGAGGAAAAATATACACTTGTGAAAACAAAAAATAAGTATTAAAAATTATAAAAAAGAAAAACAAAGAAAAATGCAATAGATTAGAAAACACATGAAATGTGCTGTTCTTTTTTAATAAAATAGATCCAACATACAAAATAGACTGTATCAATAAAACATCAACTAACATATTGTAAAAAATGAATGCACATTATACTTTTGTTTTCCCCTAATCGACATTTCAAAAGGAGCATGAGCCAATCACACAATGACGCAACATGAATACTTGTTGAGTGGATGGAACATCATTTCATTGCTAACCTTTTTGCTGTTTGCAGATGAAACAACTGCCTGTGAAGGAGGAGGTTGCTGTAATGAAATAGAAGAAGATGAGGATGATGGTGAAGAAGAAGATGAGGAGGAGGAGGAAGATGAAGGAGATTGTGAAGAAGAGGAGGGGGTTGAGGATGATGACGAGGAGGAGGAGGAAGAAGAGGAAGAAGATGGAGTTGTAGAAGTTGTTGTTGTAGTTGAAGAAGCGTTTGAGAAATGATAAGAAGGAGAAGAAAAAGAAGGTTCAACAGCAGAAGAATGAATGTTAGTCAATGAAGAAGAAGGAGACGAAGAAGAAGAAGAAGAAGAAGAAGAAGCAATAGAAAAGGAAGAAGAGCGATGAGCAGGTGGGCGACGGCTGTTCGTGTTCATTTTGAGGGCTGTTGTGTTGAATGCTTTGAGCGAAGAGTGAATTCCACACGAATCAGAAAGAGTGGAAGACCTGTCTGTTTGGTTGGGAATATGCACAGATGGAGGAGGAGAGGTGACTGGCGAAGTGGCAGTGGGAGAGAAAGAAGAGGAAGAGGAAGAGGAGGAAGAAAAGGAAGAAGAAGAAGTATTCGAAGAATTGGGCAAGATATATTGTCTGGGGGGTGATTGTGACATTGTGTGGCTGATGGGCGGAGGGGAAGCAGGGGCGAATGCGTCTGTCTGAGAGGCCAATGTGTGGAACTGCTGAGTGAAGTGCTGCATCGGCGACGCCGGCGAAATGGGAGAGGCGGAGGAGCCAGGCGAGGCAGGGGACATGATCGACGGGGAAGGGACACGGGATGGGCAGAGGTCGGGCAGAAGGTGAGTGGTGCTGGTGGGCGTGCTGAGCGACCCGCTCATCTGGAAGTGCATCAGAGAGGACGAGTTGAGCTGGGCCTGTGTCTGGGTCTGTGATTGTGTTTGTGATTGTGTTTGAGTCTGTGTTTGAATTTGTGATTGTGATTGTGATTGTGCTTGTGTGAGTGTGTGCTGCTGGTTCGGTGAAAAGTGTGAATGTGAATGTGAATGTGACTGAGATTGAGACTGAGACTGGAACTGATAAGAAGGAGAGAAGTTCTCTTCCTGTTCCGTCAGATCCAGCTCAACCACATTCGACGGGGCAGACGCGTTTGAAGTGAGCGACTTGATTTCAATTGGGTTTGTTTGTGTGTTCTCTCTCGAGTCGCTTTTCTGGATGCAGCCAGTTCTTACAGCACGGTCTGAGGAGAGAGAAGAGATGGAGTTCACACAGGGATTGCTGGGTGTGTGTGGGAGAGGGGCAAAGGGAGGCAGCTCGTTGTGCGACTGCGCTGGCTTCAGGGTGTCTTTCTCAGCAAGAGACAGGTTGTTCATCAGCAGCGGAGTGGAAGACGAGACATCAAAACTTTTTCTCATGGAAGAGGTGGATCGGGTGAATGAGTGGCTGAGCAGATCTTTTGATGACTGTGATGCTGCCAGGCACGTGTGGATGGCTGTGTTGTTCTCGTCAAGCAGAACAGACGTCTGCGGAAATGAAAGATGGGACTTGTGTTTGATGTGCTGCTCAGTCTGTGAGTCTGGTGGGGCAGTGGTGACAGGAGGGACAGGAGGGACAGGTGGAATGGGCTGTACGGGAAGCAGAAGCTGCGACTGGGAGAAAGAGAAGAAGGACTCAGCAGCAGAAGAAGGGGAGAACATGCAGTTGAGCGGAGAAAGCGGAGAAAACTGGCCTTCGCTGGGGGAGCTGCCTGGGATCCAGAGAGAAGAGAGGGAATGGTGCTTGGCAGAGGAGGAAGGAGAAGAGTCCTGCAGAGACAGAGAAGAACGGCGTGTGTGCTCAGCAGGCGAGTGGATGGAAAGGCGGGCTTTTGAATCGTCGCAGAAGGAGGCGCCTTCTCTCTCGCTTTCCTTTGTGTGTGCATCAGTTGCATCACTATCTGAATAGCAGATGGACGATGTTGTCAGTCTTCGGTTCATCAGATGGCGCTGTCGGTTCATCCTTTCTGTGTATGCAGATGCTGATAATGCAGAAGTCGATGAAGAGGAAGAGGAGGAAGAGGATGAGGACGAGGAAGAGGAGGAAGATGTGGCAGAAGCAGAAGTGATGCAATTGATAAGAGGAGAATGCAGTCTGGACAAAGAAGGAGTGCCTGTGCGTGTCTGCAAGGCAGCTGAGAGAGGAGGGAGACTTGTCTGAGACAATGTCTGGTTGACTGTCAGCAGCGCTGGCGTGGAAGACGAAAATGAGGCAGTCGATGAATGTGGCGATGTCAGTGAACACGATGACACATTGGAGGCCAAAGGGAGGGTGCTTGTGGAAGCTGTGATTGCCTTGAAGAATCGCTCGAGATGAGAACTTGGTACAGACGAGGGGACACCTGAAACAGGCTCAAAGCACTCTGAAAGTGGAGGCAGCGATGTGACTGGGCAGAGCAGCGTGGCATATGATGCCTCTCTGTTCATGCTGCTGCCACTGCCACTGCCACTGCCACTGCCACCACCACAACCAGCATAGCTGCTGAGTGGCGAAGAGAGGAGAGGGCTGTACGGCGGGAGTAGCAATGCGCTGTGTGCCTTGTTGAACAGCTCTTCGTTCTGGGCGTCGCTCTGAGACGAGTTCTGAGAGGAGCCTTGGGCCGACTTCAGAAGCGGAACGAACGAGAAGTGTGTTGCCGGCAGCTTCTGCAGCTGGAGCGGAGTGAAGTGTGGCTGCTGCCTGCTTTCTGAGACGTGGGAGAGGGTCGATGCACTGTGTGTGGTGGCGAGGGAGAAGTCGTGTCTGTCTGTGCTGCACTCACACAGATTGTCGCTGGAACCGCATTCACTGCCTGAATAGTGGAGACTGATGTGCCCAGGAACACACTGCCCTTCTATTGCAGAGTCTGCCATTGTGCCAGATGCAGAAGCAGATGCAGAAGCAGACACACTCGGAGACATCACCATCGAGAGAGAGCGTCCATTCTTAGCGAATGATGCATCGATCAGCCTGTTGCCATTTTCGTCAACATCCCTCTGCTCTTTCCTGTCTGCCACCAGTTGCTGTCTTGCCTGTGGGGCATCGGTGCTGTTGAGTGTGTCTGTCTGGATGTCTGAGTCAGTCGTGTCAAATGAGCAGTCAATGCAGAAACTCACACTCGAGTCAAGCTTCTCCTCTGCACCTAAATCGCCCACTTTCAGCTGCTTCCTGTCATCTTCGCTTGAGCACACTTTCTTTCTTGTCTGTTTCACTTCAATATTTTCTTCCCTGTTCTCTTCTCTTCCCTCTTCTCTGTTCCCTTCTTTGTTCTCTCCAAAGCTCTCATTCAGCAACCCGTTCCCAAGTTGCCCATCTCCCTCAGCACTTCCCCCAAACAGATGCAACGTGTCTGCCATCGGAAGCATCAAAGCAGAGCTTCCCACTCCCCCATTGACCATCGACATCGCCCTGTGTCGATCCATCTGAACAGCATTCTCCTTCTGCGGCTGGTTCGGAAGACAGACCGAGTTTGCGCGGCCGAGGCGGCTTCTGCTGTCAGATGGGCCATTCTGGTACAAGCAGCTGAGGGAAGAGATGGACGGAGACTGGATTGGCGAGAGGTTGCAGACAGAGCGTGTGTTGGATGCGCTCTTCAGAAGATCGAAGTGCTGCACTGACTGCTGCGGGGTGATCAGCCGCTGCGTCTGCTGGTTGCTGTCGAGTGAATGGGCAGAAAAGGAGGAGTTCAAAGAAAGCAGAGAGGACTTTGTTTTGAGGGAAGAGCTGACGAGGTTGATGGGCGATGACTGTGGAACAGGAAGCATTGAGGTAGAAGGCACGCGTTGCAAGGGACTGTTCATGGGAGAGAAAAAAGAAGGCGATGTAACAGAAAAGGAAGAAGCGGAGGCGGAAGTGGAAGAGGAAGACGAGGAAGAAGAGGAAGAGGAGGATGATGATGATGATGATATATAGCCATCACATCCACTTGCTCTGTTTGTGACAGGAGAAGGAGAAGATGTTGGAGATTGCTGTTGGTTTTGTTGAGAAGTGCTGTCTGTTGTTTGCTGAAAGGGTGTCTGCAGCAGAGAATGAGCCCTTGGTGATAATGAAGAGTGTTTACTGGCAGTGTGATGGACGTAGTTCTGCAGATATACAGGAGATGTGCTCTGTTGGGAAGATGAATGATGGTGGTGTCTGTGTGAGTGATGGCGTGAGTGGTGTGTCGAGTGGCTGTGCTCGTCTGAAGACGGATGCTGTTCTGTGTGTTTGTCTGAAGCATCTGCTGTTTGTGAGGCGGTTCCAGCTGTGCCATGCAGTTTGGACTGGGAATGGGAGAGCGTGTTGTCGCAGCCAGCCTTCTGTGTTGCTCTGATTGGGACAGAACACTCGCTGTCTGAAGAGGAGCAGCGGCAGTCGCCTCTGCTGGCTGGTTTGGGAGTGTGTGTCGAAGAGGTGTTGGTGTTGTCTGTACTGCTGAGCGACAGAACAGGCTGACTGGCACTCATCCGCAGGCGGATGTCAGATGCAACACGATGCATCCGCAGCTTCAAAGATGCCTAAAAACATGAATAAATTTGACATGAACAGAAATGAAAGATAGCTGAAAGATTAATAGAAAAGAGGAGCATACAACAGCGTGAAAGGGCAAAGACGGAGTAAAAGCACTTTCTAAATCTGTCTTTTGGAGCACAACATTCCGAACAGGCGGAGGAAACGGATCTTCGCCGTTCTTTGTGAGCCATTTGTCTCTCTTAACAATAATAATTCAAACAAACAAGCAAATAGGCAAAGAGATTCCAATGATATGAAAGAGTTTTTTTTTGCAACGCAAGAAATCAATTTGAAAAAAATAAATGTTCAAAAACAAAAAATAAGAATGCTCTTCCAAAAACCTTCATTTCTTCGATGGTTATTCGTGTGTCTGGATTTTTATCCAAAATTCTTTTAAAAAAATTGTCTAGCGAAGGACTAACAGGATGTGGCAGCACCAGACTGGTAAAATTATGAATGAAAATATTTTTTATGAAAACAGTTGCATTTTCAAAAGCAATGAATCAACAAATTTCGGTTTAAAAAAAGGAGAAGAAGAAGGAGAACTGCACACGGCTGAGCAAGAATCAAATCGAGAGTTGCTTCGATGGTCTTTCCTTTGTAAGGCACATCTCCAAATATAAACATAAACAGAACTATGCCCAATGCCCATATATCTGCTTTTTGGCCTGAATATGGTTCGTGGTCTTTTCGAACTGATTGCATGAAATGATGTTGATATTTTGCATTTATATAAAAAAGTCTCACATGATCCAACAGAAGTTTAAATCCAATTTAGCAAACATTTCAAGACTTCTGGAGATAAAAATGGAGGAGTTCCTCGAACAACATACGAGCGATCATCTCCTATGTTGTGTGGAATAGAAACTCCAAAATCACTTTTTTTTGTTTGTTTTGTGGGTAATATAAAATTGGTGGAAAATTGTAATGAAAATAGTAATTAATGCATTATGAACCCCAAACCAAATTTTTAATGAACCATCACATGCAATTAGAACATTGTCAGGTTTAAGGTCATGATGAATAATCCCATTTGCATGACCTGTTAGAAAGTGAGAAATTTTTAAAAAAATATCAAATTGAAGAGGAAATAAAACAAAAGCAGTTCACACAATATTCTAATCCGAGTGTGATTTGCTTTATGTATTGCCTTGCAATTTCTTCACTAAGCGGTCTTGATTTTCTCACAAAGCATGGTCCTCCTGGAAGATATTCCATAACTAAATTAATAAAAATAGTTCCTTTTCATTAAATTAATAAATTATTATCATACCAAGATAAAGATTTCCCGATTTAATATCATCGATAACCTCATAAAGCTTTATAACATTTGGATGGTTTAACTTTTTCATTATTGCAATTTCTCTTTTAATATCTTTTCGTTGCAATAAAATAGAAAAATAAAAAATGAATTTCAAAATTTTTCTTCAAACCTTCAAAAGAAGCTCCAATTTTTGAATCTTTTCTTTGGATAAAATTTTTCTTGTCCAAAATTTTCATTGCAACAGGCTTCATATCATGCTCTGTGTCTGCACATAAGCAAACAAATCCTGATGATCCTTCGCCTATTCTTGCAACAATTTCATATTGGTTAATGTACCCCTTGCCATTGTTTTTATTCACCCGAAGTGAAATGTGCTGAGTCTCAATTACTGTTCTATTTGCATCGGGTGATGAAGTTAAAAAACTGCACATCAATCATCATGCAGTATTGGGTGTTTTGATCTTGACGCAAAGATAATTGATTTTTCTTTTTTTTATTCACCTTTTTCTCATTCACAAAAAATTAATATAATATTTGTTTAAAAACAAGATGTTTTCTTTATTGTCAATAAAGACAGATTCGAAAAAAATATTTTTTTTCTAATTAATAATCAGTTGATAAATAAAAACTGTTCCAAACGTTGTTAATTCTAATAATTCAACGTTTTTTCATTCATGAAAATTGCAGCATCATTTTATGGAAAACAAATTCTTATTTTTGAAGAATCATTTCCATACTCATCTTCTAATTCTTGAACATTGAGGAACAATTATTCCCAAACAAATTAACTGAATAGTTTTTTTTTTTTTTTTTTTTCTTCAAATACAGTCTGCGTTCCTCAATTTGAAAAATTTTCATGAAATTGAAATAAAAAAATCTTAATCTGAAAAAAAAAAAGAAAAGGGAAATTCTCAACAAAATTTATAAATCTTGAAAATTATATATTTTTAAAAAAATTTTCCAAATTTAATAATGTTTTTATTACTTTTCAAAAACGGTAAATTGAATAAAGAACAGTTTTTTTGTAATTGACATGATTGCCTTTGCAGAAATGAAAAGAAAATTGCAGATATTCAAAAAGACAACGTTTGAGAAGATAAATAGTTTTATATAATTAATAATTGAATGACTTTTTCATTCTTCATTTGGGGGAAAATACGGACTTTCAAGCTTTTTTTGCACAAGGCATAGAAAAATTGCTTCTCTCATAACTTTATCAAAATTTATCAGATCTCAATTTCAAATGATTTATCATATCCGAATACAAACTTCATTGATGCTTCAACAAAATGTTTTGTAACTTTAAAAGCATTTCAAAAAATGAATCCATTTTTATTGCTTTTTTTGATTTCAAAAAGATAATGAAAAGTTCATAATGTTTCAATGCAAATGTCTGAAGTGAAATATTTTGACCCATTTCTAAAAAATCAAAATGAAATTTCATTCCAATGCTGTGGTTTGGAAATTACATGCTTTTCGAAAAATGAACAGAAGTTGGAGGAAATACGTCCTTTCAAACTTTATTTGCGCAAATCAGTTAATCTTAAGTGAAATGAATAACTTTATTTAACTTTCTCAGATTCCAAAGAAAATTGGATTTTCATTACTTTTCTTAGACATTATTGATATTTTAATGAAATGATTTGTGAAACTTTTTAAATTCAAATAAGAATATTTTATTTATTTAAATTTAATGATCACAAAAAGCTTATCAAGAGGACGATATAATTCTGTGAAATAGTTATAAAAGTTATTTTCAGTTTCATATTGTTTGTGATAAAATTGTTTAGTGCGTTGTTGGATTTGATAATGCTTTCACTAGACACTTTCTCAGTTTCAGTGAGTTTCAAACTTTGAATGTGGCTTGTTTAATATTCTTTTCGACAAGCCACTTAGTATTCTATCATTGACTGAATGAATAACTTCACATCATTCAACAATTATCAATCTGCATTAAAAAATATAAAACTGAAACAAATTCGCATCTGAAAAAATGTGTTAACATTGAGTTATGTGTTTTTAATGGATATGAACTTCATGATGGAATATATTGTTTTCTCTTTAAAGAATTTCAAAAACTGTTGAAATAATTAACTTCATTGAAGTTATCTCTTGATTAAAAGCTTTGGACATAGAAAAGTTACTTTTCAATAGAGCTCCAATGTTCAATTTCAAAAAAATCGTTTTTAATGATGCTCAAAATGAAAAAAATTGCGAATAATGTGAAAAAAATAAAATGGATTTCATAATTTCTAATGAGGAAATGTGAAATGAAATAATTGTGTATTACATTAAATTTCAAATTTTGAAGAGTAGACAAAACATGAATCAAATCATCAAAAAAGTGAAAAATTAATTATGTTAAGGATCAAAAATATGTCGAAACTATTTGACAGACTTTCTGATTATAAATTGATTTTTAACAAGATAGAGCCTTATATTGGACAATCCTATCCTTATTTGTTCTTGATTCAATGTATATACTTCGTTACTTTGAACCGAACAACACGAAAACAAGAAAAATCCATATTTTCTGATTTTTTTGTTACAATGTTTGGTAGCACAGTTCCATTTATTTTGTTTTTCCATGATACACCAGGTATTTGTCTAAAAATTCGTTTTCTATGAAGATTATGATTTCATATTTATGAACATATTTTTAGCTTGGATAATGAATTCGAAGTATTATTTCACATTTTTCGTAGGTTGGCTGATTTCGGTGACGCTTTTGCAACTATTCCCTCGATTTTTAACCTGCACTCCAATTAATGCAATTTTGAGTCTGGGAATGAATTTTTCAATGTCACATGTGGTTTTAAATGCAATCGAGCGTACTCTTAAGAATTTTTCTTCTAACCAATTACTAATATCCTTTTTGGTTGCATTTGTTGCTGGTTGTGGAAGCCATTTTGTCTTTTTTAGAAAAAGATCTGTTGATCAAATGGAACATCAGAGGTGTGCACAATTTCATTCATATATCTTGAAAAATATCTTTAAATTTTGTATAAAGAATTACTTTTGTTTGGCTCCTCACTTTTAACATGTATTTCTTGCTTTTAAAGCCAGAATTTTACTATAAAGCATTTTTATCAATTCCTAACATTGATAATTATTCATTGGAAAATCTAACGGAAAAAGGCGAAAACTTTGATGACTTATTGAACTCAAAAAGTTACAAAGACATCCCAAGGGCATTTAAACTTGTGTTTGGCTATTTTATTGATTATGCAAAGAGCTATGTCGATGAGAAACCAAAAGAGTCCAAATACTTCCCAGCATCTTTAATAAGAGATATCATTCCTATTCTGGTTATGGCTGGCGTTTCATCTTATTCATTCATTGTTTATTTGGTATGAAATTTATTGTTATTCACTTGAAGATATTATATTAATATAATCTATTGCTTTTTCAAAAATTTTGATTTTAATGGACAAACAAATTGTTGATCTTTTTCAGATATCTTCAATTGGCAAAATGTGCAAAAAGTGTCAGTCTCCCTCGCCAAAAAAGAAAGTGAAGACGAATTAAAGTTAAGACAATCATTACATTTGAATATATTAAAATAGAGATATTTAATGCAATTTAAAAATTCAGCTAGGCAATAGAAATTTATTAATAAAGTAAAAATTTTGAAAAAGTCAATTTTTCTTTCGAAAATTCAATCAATTAAATACTATTGGATGTTATAATTAACATTGAAATATAAAAAACAAAAATTCTACATCGCTGTTAATTTGTTCTTGATTCATTTAAATGGAGCAAATATTATATGTGATATAAAGTGTATTTAAAGATACGTTTCAACATTTCTTCACGTGAAAGAATAATAATTATAATACTAATGTTTAATATTGTTTTAGTGAAAAGAACTTCAAAAACGTTATTGGAAAAAGTTTCTTTTTCATTTTCAAGAATTTTTAGAAATTAATCGTCATACCCTTAAGAAACAATTTTTCAATTTTTAGATATTAACCTGCGTTTTTGAGCAAATAAGAGTTTCAACGATATGCAAAAATCCTTGCAGGATTATTCAATACCATTTTCGTTGGAACCTTTAATGAATATTGTCAAAACAATTAAGAATCATATCATATTTATATTTATGGAATCTTATGATTGGATCAATGATATACAAAACATAATACGACAAAACACAGATGTTCCTTTTTCCTGCGCACAATGGAAATGGAATTCATGCACGAAACAAAGTTCGGGCGAACTTTCATCGTCAGAACAAATTTCTGAAAGTGATGCATGCCTTTTTTTTTTTGGCAATTTTTCACCAAGTGCCTTACATTCAATTCAACTTGCAAGTTACAATGCAGCAGTATGCTATTTTATTTTATTTTATGTTTTTGCTATTTTTATGTTTCTGTTTGAAGGAATTGTACCAAGTTTTAATAGAATCTGGTGATTGTTTTCCTATAAAGCCAATGAAAGTAGCTGTAAAATCTATTAGTGATATTGAGGTTGCATCCCATTCCGACGAAATTGTATTTCTCGTTACAGGAAAGCGTGGTTTGCAATGTTGATGGTTGGAATTATTTTATAACAATATTTTCATTTTAGAATCAATGAATTTAGCAAGATCAATAAAGGCCATTTCAATGAAATTGTTTACCAGATGCACTTCTTCACCATCTATAACAATTGCCGCAATTGAAGAGAAGATAACAGAAATTGTTATCAATAACTTTCTGACTACAAATTTATTTGTATGCCTCAGTTTTTTTTGAATTTTTAAACTTTTTCACAATAAATACTTTTTTATTCAAATATCACATTTAACTATATTTTCCAGGTTATATTTAATACTCCTGATCTTCTTTATCCTTCAATTTCTGGAAATTCGCATGTTCCAATAATTTCGCCTTTTGAATGGATTGAATCTTTGCGAATGCGATCAAAATATACGGAGATGGAAAGTGAAATCAGCGATGATGCTTTTGAAAGCGAACTTAATGATTGCATTGAAATGGGTAGCAATAAAGTTCGTTCATCAGCTATCGAAATTGATAAAGATGACTTCAGTTTTTCATATCCATTTGCAAAGTTGGATGGACATTTTCTTGAACATCTTGTATTTCACGGACATATAGCTTAATCAACAAAACATGTTTTCAGTACGATTTTTTCTGTCAAGCATTTGTATGTTTTTGCATTACAATAATTAAATAAAAAATTTCGTTATTACCCATAAATTAGATTAACTATTCAATGATTATGTTTTTTAACTCGATAAAATTTGTCTTATTTTTCTTATCAACAATTATTTATGCAACTAAATCACATCCGTTTTTAAATCAAGGAGAAATTTCGAATTCCATTTCCTTTACTTCATTTCCATCAATTCCATCTGATTTAGGATCTTACGCG
This sequence comes from Monocercomonoides exilis, assembly GCF_001643675.1. Taxonomy (NCBI): domain Eukaryota; phylum Preaxostyla; order Oxymonadida; family Polymastigidae; genus Monocercomonoides; species Monocercomonoides exilis. Next base: position 273,559 of record NW_027150607.1, on the reverse strand, counting down.
CTAACACTTCATATGCCATCTATAGCTGAACACAAAACGTGCCTGAAAAATCAAAATATACAAATTGGAGGGAGAGATATAACCCCCGTTATGTTTTCAGATGCATTTTCCGATAACACTCAATTTGAACTTTCTAATTCATCTCTTGTTCTATCTAATCTTTTATTAGAACTTTCATTGATGAAACATATTGCAACTGTTGATGTGAAATCAAAGTTGGAAGTATTAACTTTGAATATATCTTTTCTTGCATCGCCATGTTCCTGTTTTGAACTTGATGGAGGATCAATCCACTTTGATAATCTCATACTCTCTTCTGCATCCATCGAGTCCATAAAGCCGGTGGTTTCAACAAAGGATCATGGTGGAATGGTATCAGTTTCATATTCAAATTTTGAATCTCTTGTCACAGATGGTTCAACTGGTTTAATTGCTGATCCTTTCACTAATTCAGTTTCTTTTTCATATTGCGTTCTGAAAAATATAACACACATGCAGAATATCCTCCCATCTCCACAATGGTCGTACAATCATCATTCTTCTCTTGTCAACAATGTTTTGGAACATGTTGATAATGTATTTTATGGAGGAATTGTGCAAGGGATGCTTGGTTGTAGTTTTGTATGTACCAACACAACAATTAGAAGGATGCATCGAGATGCAGTAATCCCTCGATATCATTCCAGTGAAGCCCAACAACAGTTGAGTGAGTCAAAAACATTTGACCATGCTACAATTCGAGAATCAACAGCTCCAAATCACGGAGGTGCAATATGGATGGTTGGCCCAGGAGAATTAAAGTTGCATGAATCGAAGTTTGTGAAATGTTCGGTAACTGATGATGATTCACAAGGTGGTGCAATTGATGTATCTGATAGAACCCACAACCCAACTTTAACGATGACTTATACAATTATAAATCGATGCCAAGCAAAAAAGAAAGGAGGAGGATACATCTGGAATGGACAGGGAAGCATTGAAAGGAGCAGCTGCATCAAATGTTCTGCTGAATACGGTGGTGGACTGTATTTGTGTGAAGTTGATTGGGAAGTTACAATTTATTTGTCATCATTTACGCATTGTTCTGCTGTTCAAAGTGGTGGAGGATGTTTCATTGAAGCCGCATATGGTGACAAAGGACTTGTAACTCTAAATAATTTGTCCTTCCTTCTCTGTTCAAGTGAAAAGGACATTGGAGGTGGTGTATATCTCTCGAAAGAGCAAGGAAATCATCCTGAATCAATTATAGAAGCGAACAGAAAGAAGCGCGTTTCATTTTTTGCCACAGAATTTACCCATAATGATGCTATAGAAAAGAAAAAAGGAAAGGATGTTGGTGCAGCTGACTGTTGGGAAGGTCTTCTTGTTAAGGAGTCATTTTCCAATGCAACTTCGCTGACAGAAGGAGCTAAAGTTACTTTTGAAACAAAAGGGGGCTTTGATGATTGGCTTTCTGTTTCAACGGTTTTTTCTGGTGAATTTATTATATTACTAATATTGGTGATTGTCATTGGAATTGCATTGCTCATAGCTGTAATCGTCGTTGGGATTGCGTGCTGTTGCTGGAATAGAAAAAAGAAAAAGAAGGAAGCAAAGAAGGAAGCAAAGCGCAAAGCTAGATTAGACCGAGACCATCAAGAGAAATCAGAAGCAGCAAGCGATCCTTTAATTTCAAGTGCAGTTGCGGATCCGATGTAAGTATTTATCGATTGAGTCAATTAAAAATTCTGGAAATAAATTTCAAATATTCTTACAAAGAATATAATGAAAGATTTTCAAAACAGAGTTTATGAAAAGTTAAAACAAGAATTTTTGTTTGAAAAAAGCTTTGATAAATGTTGTTAAATGAAATAATTGTTTTGTTGTCTATCGATTGAGTTTGTAAATAAATTATTACTTTTATTTTTTTCAAACACATATTTTCACAAGTATAGAAATTGTTTGTGTGATAAAGTTAATTATCTCTTTCCCCCTCATTATTTACAAAGTTTTTTCATATTTTTGAAATTTCAAATTGAATTTGAACATTTTGCATTTAAATAGGGTATCTTTTTATTTTCACAAAAATAATTTATTTTGATTCAAAAAAAAAATAAAAAAAAAAAAAAAACATTCGTTCAAAATGATATTTATGAAGAGCGTGCAACATAAAAATATGTATTAAGGACACATTCATGCAGATTTAGGAAAATTGATATATCACGCATCTTCTATTACAACCAAAAATTCTCATTTAAGTCTCTCAACAAGCTTCTCACGATTTTTGGTTTGAATATATGACAAAATGTTTATTTCTCCTTTTCTATCAAAGACGAGCGTACTTTGATTTTAAAAAAATAATTTATCAACGAACTGTTAAATGAAAATATTTATTGGATTCAATTAAAATTTAAAAATATAACAAATAAAAATATTATTAGAAAATTGAAAAACTTCTCACAATATGAATTATTAACAACCAAAGAAATTCAAAGTAACTTAAATATTCATTATACAAATTTATGAAAACCACTTTAATTGCTTCAACAAACACAACAAATGCAATTTTGAAATTCACACAACGTTCAGATGAAATGAATGTCTGTGAAATGATATGAAATGAGTTACAAATCAATGACTAAGTCTTAGAGGAGGAGATATAAGGATAATAAGATCCCCACGCACGAACATAAGAGGGTGATGCTTTTTTTGAGACTGGAAATTATACATTTACAATTAAAAAATCTACAAATAATTGTATGGCAATAACTTTTAACAAACGTTTGCAATTTCTTCTCCAGTTTCCGGATCCACATCCACAATGTTGATCGTTTCCTCAACATCAGAAAGAAGAATATTTAAATGCTGATCATAAGCCTGTTGTAAAAATATGAACAATAATGGATGAAAACGATATAAATATTAAAAGAAAATACATGAAGCATTCCACGCAATTCACGCTCCCCTCTTAATTTGATGACTACTCTTTCGCTAAGAGAAAGCCTTATTAAATCTAAAATTGCAATTTAAAAAATAAATAAATTATTATTGTGTTCAAAAGAAAATTTTCAGTTAAAAAAATATTAATATGCAAAATTAAACAACAAACCAAGTGGCTCTCTAACACTTTCATCGATTTTGTCCTCATTCTTTTGGGCATGCAAAGAGTTTGTCATGAAAATATCAAAAAATATGATCTTTATGCCCAACATGAAAGAATAAAGGCGAATTAAAAATTTTCTGATAAGAATTTCAAACACTGCTTGAATTTGGGAAAATTGGTAGCAAGAATACAAATAAAAACAATAAACTTTATTTAAAGTTACTGAAAATATATCTTTCCAATGTTGAAGTGTTTTTTTGATGAAAATTTTGTTATAAATGGAAAACAGTTTCATTTTTCTAAAATACACTTTCCTAGAACTCATTTTTGAATTTTAACTTAAGACGATTCAAAATAAATATTGTTGTTTTGAAAGTTAAATTGTGCATAACGTTTTTGCATTTATTTTAAAGTATGCAAATTGGATCAACTTTTAAAGTTGTGAAGATGGCAACTCCTTTGGATAAAAAAATTTCTGCTCTCGCAGAGAAATATACTCCTCTTGCAAGAGAGATATTAGCTGAATGCATCCGTATACCAGCTGATTATGTTGACAAATCTCCAGCAGAGGTTTGATAGTTTTAACTTTTTTTGTTATATTTATCTCATTTTTTTTAGGGTGGAGATCCAAGATGCGGTTTGAGCAATCACGAATATCCTCGAATTAAATACATGATGGACATGATTATAAAGCATGGAGCAGTTGAAAAGCCAGAAGATGTTTGCTTTGATGGATTTGGAAACCTTTCATGGGTTGTTGAAGATAAAGAAGATTCAACCCCAAGAGACAAAAAGAAAGTTGTGTATTTTGATGGACATACAGATACTGTAAATGCTCTTCGTCCAGCGTGGAGAGAGAAAATTGGAGGAATTGATTGCTATGATGGATTGATTGATCCAAAACACATCGATCGTAAGTTTCTCGAATCACAATTGGGCTATCTTCCACCAGACTCTGAATTTAATCATTGCATCTTTGGGCGTGGCTCAGCCGATCAACTTGCTGGAGTTGTTGGTGAAATTATTGCTTCAAAGATCATGCTTGAATTGAAAGCAGAAGGAGCTCTGAGAGGAGTTATCGTTAGATGCTATGGTACAGTTGCTGAAGAGGATAATGATGGGGGAGGGCCAATGTATGTCGTTAGGAAGGAGCTTCCAGGAGCAGGAGCTGATAAAATCCCAGATTGTGTCATCCATACCGAAGGTACTGGATGCTCTGAACTTGGTGCACTGGGTATTTATCGTGGACAGAGAGGCAGAATGCAAATTGAAGTTGATGTTATTGGTAAATCATGCCACGGTTCCATGCCTTGGATGGGAGTTAATCCTCTGGAGTTCGGATCGAACATCATTAAAGAAGCAAGAGAGAGATACGAAAAGGGAATTGGATTCAAGGATGATCCTTTCCTCGGAAAGGGAACGCGTGTTGCATCAGATGCACGTCTTGCCACACCTTCTGATTGCGCTGTTCCAGAAAGATTCACATTCCGCTTTGATCGTCGTTTGACTGCTGGCGAGTCGCCAAAAGAAGCTGTTGCTGATGTTGAATCATTTGAATCAGTGAAGGCTGCTCGTGCTGCTGGGTGCACAGTCACTGTTTCTGTTCCTCGTTACACAGACCCATCATGGAAGGGAACACCACCAGACAACGACCAGATTTACATGTCGTGGGTTACTCCAGAAGATCACCCAGTTATCAAAGCTGCTGTTGAGTCATACAAGAGAGTGATTACTCCAGTTATTCCAGCATCACACAAGGAAACCAAAGAAGCCATCAAGAGAGAACCACGTGTTGCTCGCTGGATCTTCTCAACTGACGGTGTCGGATATCCTATCCCTGTTTCAGACACATCTATTGCTGTTACTCCTGCAAAGAAATGGGTGACAACTGGAGAATACAAACATCCAGCTATGTTCGGCTTCGGTGCAGGATATGAACAAAATACTCATAAGATTGGAGAGTGGGTCGATGAGAGAGAAATTCAGCACGCAATTGCACTTTATTCTAGATTCCCATCATTGTTTGCTGAAATTGATCCACCACAGTAATTAATCAGGATTATTGATAATAATCAAAAAGAACCAAAAGGATAATTACCAAATATTTATAATTATGAATTACATTTTATGTATGCATTCATTTTTCGTTTTTATTAGAACAATTTTTTGTGTTGTAAACAGAAACAATAGAACATAAGTTTTCAAATGTTCATTTTGCTAAAAATTAAAAATTTGCATCATAAAATAAAAATTTTTATATTCAATTTAAAGCATCAATAAAAGAATTCAGTTAATAAAAAAAAAATTCTCATTTGGTACAAAATTCTTGCATTTATCAAAAATTCAACGATTTGTTCCAAAAAATTACTGCAATTGCATAATTATAATTCTGGCATTACATTGCAATTTGAAATATAGAAATATAATAAAAGTCCAGAAAAATCTTTGAAACAACTGTGAGGAACAAAATTCATGAAGCAAAAAATATCGTCCCATTTGAAAAACCCTCATTCATTTAAAAGAAACTCTCATCAATGAACATATTTTTAAAACTACAGGAAAATAATATCTTTAACATGCAAAACTTTGAATGCAAAAAACAAAAATAAAATAACCAATTAGGCCTAAACTTTTTCAAAAAATTAACTTCGTCTTGCAAAAACTCCAAACAAATTTTTATTTCTCAATTCATTTTTTGTTGATAATTAATAAATTCTCATATTATTCTGTCTTTTTCATTTTATTTTCATAAATATTTTTTTTTGAATAATAAAAAACAATTCTTTTATGTTGTAATTGCTTGTTAGAGCACTCACAACAAAAAATGAAATTTCAAAAATAAAAAATAACTATATCCTCAACTGTTCCAAAACAGTTTTTGAATTATTTAGCACTTAACAGCTGGAGCAATAACGGTTCCTTCAATTCCGCAGTGGTTTGATCCACGGAGAATCTTGAAGTGTCCTTTCTCTCCCCATGCTGGTCCCCATGAGTTCTGGCACAACCAGTATGGTGTGTTGTCCTCAACACCCCATCCAATGCACATGACAGCGTGTCCACCAGCGATTCCACCGGTCTTGTGAACATAGACACCGCTCTTGTAGTTCATGAAATCATAGTAGACTGTGAATGCAACTGACAATGGACCGTTGTTCATGAGTTCGAATTGCATGTCCTTGGCTGAGAGTTGTTCCCATGAAGCACATTTTGTGCGTTCAATTGCAGATCCGTTCTGGCATTTTGTTGGGCAAGCTGGAACACGTCCGCTTCCTGATTGGTATGGCATGCATTTCTCGGTTGCGATACCGTGACTCTTGAGCCAGTTGAAGGCATGATCCATGTATCCTCCATTGCATCCCATGTCGGTTGTGTCGCATGAAACAAGATCTTGTGGCGCCATGTCACCAAGTCCGCATCCAGCAATTTCCATACGATCTCCCATTGTTTCAGCAACTGAGAAAGCCCAGCACGATCCGCATGAAGCTTGGTCACGGACTGGGAGGATCTTTCCTGGCCATTGTTCACGGGCATCGAAGTTTTCTGGGAAGTCTTTTGATGGCTCATATGTTGTTTCCTCATATTTTGGAACATATGTTCCCAGGCGGGAAAGGAATTTGGCGCGGGTGATCACTGATGCTGGATATTCAACTGCAACCCATGTGGAGGTTGGATCGTTGTTAACTGTTTCGACAATAGATTCGGCTAAAACTGAAGCAAAAAGCAAGAAGAACATGCTTACTTTATTTACAATTTTGTAAATCTAAAATTTAATATTCGGAATTTCATGATCAAAGAAAAATATTTAAAATATGGTTGAAATAATTTTCTCTTTCTATTTTGAATTTTGAAAAATAATAATGAAAAGAATTCATTAAACTGATTTCGTGAGCATATAATAAATAGTCACTTAATTGTTGTTTTTTTTCAAAAATTTAAAAATATTTTGTTATAGTCCAAGAATATCATCTAAAATGTTGTTTGTTTCATTCTCACTGCTTTGAGTTGAATGATTTTTCATATCATGCTGAGTATTTGCTTTATTTTTTTTAATTTTCTGCTTTTGCATAATCTCCAAATGCTTATGTTTTTGTGTTGAAATTGTGTCGCTTTCTGAAAAAGGCCAAATTGAATGAATTTCCTTTTGGCAGCGTTGTGGGACCAGCAGAAGAAATTCCTTCCAAAGAAATGAATGCTCAACAGGAAGATTCATGTATTTCTCTCTTTTCCTAAAAATTAGTTCAGTATATGTATAAACATATATGTGGTCAAATAGAGAAAAATAATTAAATGTAGGAACAAAAGCAGAAAAATAAATATTAATTGACAAAACATTTCATGCATGTTTAAATAAATAAAGGCATACCATATGTCAGATAATGAATGCTTTGTATGAGAAAAGTTTTGATTTGCCCAGAGCGGAGGAGATAAAAACCTCCTGAGCATCTTCAGGCATTGCCAGGAAGAAGAAGAATGAACTCCAACTGCCTTGCTGCTCTGTTCATTTTCTCCACACTCCTTCTGCAGCATCTCCAAAAAGCATTCCGCAGCGTTCCAGAGAGACTGCCTGGCCTCCTCCGACAGCTTCTCCCACGCCCTCGGGAAGACAAAGCCAGCGCAGAGGAAGAACAAAAAGGAAAGGGCAGAAGAAGAACGAGTGGCTGTGGTGTGTGTGAGAGGCAGCAGTGTCGGTGGAAGAGGCTGCAGAAGAGGCTGGTAGGAGGCTGTGACGATGGCAACCACATCGTCCAGCAGAGGAGAGTAGGTGAAAGATGTGAGTGAGCGGAACAAGGCTGTTCTCTTTGAAATGTCTGAGGAAGAAGGCTGAATTGAAGTGGAGAGCGAGCGATGAAATGAAGACTCAGTCAGAAAAGTGGGTGTATTGAGGGTGTGTTGCAGTGTGCTTTGCGGGATGATGATAGTCGACGGCGACAGCAGCGACGAAGACGCCAAGTGGAGCAGCCATGCAGGGCTGATTTCAGTCACTCCTCTCAACGAAAGCTGCTCTGAGCTCGTCTTCAGCACATCGCCAAACACAACACAGCGCGGCAGAAGATGGCTGGACTGCACATCTCCTTCTGCAGACAGAGCAAAGGAGCCTTGTTCAATGAGGCAGAAGCGCGAGAGCACAGCAGCACGCTTCGCTTCCGCCGAGGCAGACGACGAGAGGCCGCTCTCCATCGTCCAGATGCCACTCGCCTTGTACATTTTTCGCCTTCGCATCGTCACTGCACCTGCTGATGACTGCTCATTTGACACAACAGGCACTTCCACATCAACAAGAAAGCCAACATGGTCAATTAGCCCGGAGGCGATGCTCTGTTTGAGCAAGATAGACTCTGCACGCGACGGAGGAGGCAGGTGAGGATCGACAAAGGAATGAAGAAGCTGTGTGAACAACAAGGGTGACAGATATGGAGGCTCATGTGAAATTATTGCTTTTGATGTTGAGATGTCTTTTCCTCTTTGCTCTGTTTCTGAGAGTTCATTTTCTATCACATTGTCTCCAATTGGGATGTTCTGCTGCCCTTCCAAAGAAGACAGTCCGTTCTTCCCTTTCCCGTTGCCATCGTCAAAGAAGATCACATCTTCTGTTCCACTTGTTGAATCACCTTTCTTCTCAACTTGCTGAATCTGCTGCGTAATTGTTCGTGCAACAATCATCGAAAGCTGCTGCCTCATTTTCTGCGCTTCCAACATCGATTTGAGGCGGATCCCGTTCTCCATGCACCAGTTGTCCATCTTCTTCATGTAGTTCATCTGCCTTTTTGGTTTTGCCTCATTCTGTTTCTGATCGTCATCCTCTTTTTCTTCATGTTCATTTTGTCCTCCAGTTCTCTCTTTGAAGTTATCTCCCTTCTTAATTTCTCCGTTCCTCCCCACAAATTCGTGTGAGAATGCACACACTGCTGCCATCATTGCAAGATAATCGCTCTGAAAAGAGAACTGCACCCATGTCTGGCGAATAGCTGCAAACACCTCGTGTGGCGTGATTCCACCAGAAGAAGCAGTCTTTTTGGACTTTTCTGGCTTTTCTCGCCAATCCACCTTCTTTTGCTCTTTCATCTTTTGTGCCCTCAGCCGCTTGAAATAAGAAGAAGAGCCGATCTCCAAGGGACTCAGAAACAGCTCCCGCACACTCGTTGCTGCCACAAATGCAATGGAATACGCAACCAGACGGATGAGACGGCAGATTTCTGCATATTTCTCCATAATCGTCTTCCGAATGAGTCCTGTCTCTGCTCCATCTGCACTCGAAGATGACATCAAAGATCCCACTTTCCTCTGGCTCAGTCTTCTGTACTTCCTCAGCAGCTTTTCTCGCTCCCTCTCCTTCTGCACAAGCGGAATAACAAGCGTCACAATCATCTTCCCAAAGCGAGGCGCCAAGGGCAGCACAGCCACCATTTCTCCAATTGGCGTGATCTGCAGATGCTCCATCATCAGCATACGCTCTTTCTCCTGCCTCTTTCGCTTCCGCTCCGCTTTCGCCTCTTCTTCAGACATCAAAAGCGTATTTGGTTCATCTGAGGCATTTCTGGACTTATCTGATTTGTTTCTTCCTTTTTTGTCATTTGCATCTTTTTGTGTTATTTTATCTGAATATGAATTTGAAGAAGAAGAAGAAGTGCCATTTTGCTTTCCTTTTGGCATCTTTGAGAATATCATTCCTTTTTTCCACCAGGAATCTTCATCATCTTCTTCGTCTTCTTCACTCGTTGATTTATGAGCAGCACTGTTTTTTGTATTCTCTTCAGCGTATACATCTCCTGCATCATCACTTTCCTCATCATACTCAGCAGAAGCAGCAATAACAGAAGAAGAAGTGCTCGTCAAACCTGAAGAAGTTGCTGATGATGAAGAAGAAGCGAGTTGAATGCGGGCTTCTTTCTGCTTTTTCATCTCGTCTTCAATTTCTGAGGCTGTCATTATGAAGTTCGTTTCATCTGCAATCTCTCCATCTTCATCCAAAGCACCTTCTTTTGTTCTCTTTCTCTTCTCTTTCTCTTTCTCTGACTGCACTTTTGACCCATCTTTTGTTCCATTCAGCAAACTCCACGACGTGATTGCATAATCACTGAATCTTCCTTCTTTCATCTCCTTCATCTCCTTCTCCCTCAGCATCAGCTGCATCTTCCTCCTCTCGTCCCACCTCACCGCCTGGATGTGCATCAGCCTCTCAACCGCCCCTCTCACCACCTCCAGCGGCACCGCCGTCGGAAACGGGAACAGCGTCACGTTTGTAATCTTCATCCGCAGCAGACTCAGCACCACCCCATCCAGCGGCGTCCTCACAATCTCTGGCGTGTCGAATGCGAAGAACTGAGACAGAAACACAGCAGATGAGAACAGCCGATACACATGGCCAGGCCCCACACGCCCCGACCGCCCGCCACGCTGGTCAGCTGACGCTCGCGATGTCCAAAGCACATTGAAGCGAACTATTCCACTTTCAGATTGATATAATGATGATGATGATGATGAGTCAGGTTTAAATGCCTCTGATGTATCTTTGTCAGAGGATATGTTTACAGATGGCTTTTTCTCTCTCTCCTTCTTCTCCTTCTCCTTCTTCTCCTTCTCCTTCTTCTCCTTCTCCTTCTCTTCCTCCTCTGCCCTCCTCATCTCCTCCTCCTCGGCTGTGCAGTACATCTTCTTCTTCACTTTCCCACAGTCCACAACATATCGGATGCCTGGAATAGTCAGCGACGTCTCAGCAACATTCGTCGCAACCACAACCAGCCGATACAGCGTCGAGTACCCTCTTTCTTCGGCTCTTCGTGCCTCCTCTTTTTCCTTCTCCTCTTCCTCCTCTTCCTCTTGCGCCATCACTTCATCAACTTCTTCCTCATCTTTCTTTTCCTGCTCTTCCTTCTGTGTTTGGCTCATCTTTTTGCTCTTCTTCTTCCAAAGCAATCTTTTTGCCTTCAGCAGTTTCTCACGCCTTTCAATTCTTTCCTTCTTTTTTCTCTGTTTCTGCTCCTTTTCCAGCTCGTGAATGAACGGAGGAGGCGAAAAAACAAGCTTTTGCTGCTTGATTGGCTGGAGCGAATACAAAGGAAGGACATACATTGGAATCTGCGTGTGCTCTCTCTTTCTTTTCACCTTCTTTGTGGATGAAGAGGAAGAAGATTCAAAAGAAGAAGCAGAAGAAGGATTATCAGAAGCATTGCCAGCTGCTGAAGAGGCAGGCGCCAAAGATGGAGGCAAAACAGCAGACGTTGCGAGCAGCTGATCGCTTTCATCTATTGACACACCAGGATTCTTTATTCGATGGTATCCTGGAAGAAACTCATCTTCTTTCTTATCCTTTGAAGCAGCTGAAGATGAATTCTGCGACTGCTCTGCTCCTTTCCAGTTCGAAGGATACACCACATAACATTCATCTTCCTCGTCGTCTTCGAACGCTGACTCACTTTCAGACTCGCTTCCACTCTCACTTTGAGCACTGCTTTGCTCCTCTTCCTCGTCATCTCTATTGCCATCTTCATCATCTTCACTTTCTTCTTCTTCCTCTTCTTCTTTATCCTCTTTCTTCCTTCTTCCTTCTTCTGGTTCACTTGATTCATTGGAATCACCGCTTGTGGAGTTTTCGTCATCTGAGTCAGAAATATCTTCATTTGTTGGATTTTCTGCTTTTTTCATCGATTTTCTATTCTTTCGTGTATTTTTTGCAATGTCATCATCATTCTGTGATTCACTTTCACTTTCATTGTCTTCTTCTTCCTCCTCTTCCTCCTCTTCATCATCATCATTTTCTTCCTCACTTGTATCCAAACTCTTTTCGTCTTTTCCCTCAGATTCGCTTTCTTCTTCAATTTTCCTCTTTTTTTCCGTTTTTCCTCTCAAAAAATTACCAAAGAAATCCTCTTCGCTGTCTTCCAATAAATCGCTATCTTCGTCTTCGTCTTCCTCTTCATCGTCTTTTTCTTCCTCTTCATCGTCTTTTTCTTCCTCTTCTTCATCTTCTTCACTTGCATTTTCTGAATGTTCATTTTCTTCCTCATCCTCTTCTTCTTTGTCTTCATCTTCTTCTTTATCATCTTCGTCACTGCTATCGGAAACATGCTTTTCCAATTTTTTTTTCTGTTTTTCGTTTTTTATTTCTTTTTTTGCCTTTTCTTGGTTCTTCTGATTTTCATGTTTGACTTTTTCCCTCTCAAAATGATTCCCATCACTTGAATCGCTGCTGTCATCTTCAGAAAAAAATCCCTTTCTGTTTTTCTCTTTCAATCTCTTTTCTTCCATTTTTGCCCGTCTCATCTGCTTCTCTCGTTCCCTTTTCCCTCCTCTTTTTCGCTTCATTGTATTTTCTTCATCAAATTCAATTGACATTCCTTGACTTGTTTCTTTATCAGTCTCATCTCTCTCATCCTCCGCTTTGCCATGCTGCATATCCTTATTCTTGCCAAGTAATTTTCCTTTATTGTCAATCTGTTTGAAGCTTGCCTTCTTTTGTTCAGTTGGCTTTTCTTCATTTGAGCTTACAGAACCTGTCTCCATCATCTCCTCCACATCGTCTTCTCCCTCAAAAAAACTAAATTGCATGTGCTCTTCCTTTTCGTGCTTATCAACTTCTTCTTCTTCTTCATTTTCTTCTCCGTCATCTTCATCGTTTTTCTTGTTGTCACTTGACTTTTCATCTATTCCTGATATCTCCGTATCTTTTCCAACTTTTTGCCTATTTATTGAATCATCTTCTGAGTAATTTTTTTTTTCCCCTATCAACACAGATTTCTTTTTCCATCCATATTTTTCCCTCAGAATTCCAACACTGTTGTCCACTTCTTCTTTTCCGGTCAAAAACACAAGTACGTTACCTGGAGGCAATTTCGTATGAATCTGTCCAACTTTGTTGATTACAGAGTTAATATATTCTGTATGAGGCGGAGTGACTCGAGAAAAATGTATTGTTATCTAGTATTTTAAATTTTTATCAAAAAAAAATGAAATATTTGAGTTTCAAATTGAATCGAATACTCAATTTTCGAAAAATTGAAGCATACTGGGTATTGTCTCCCAGGAATTCTAATGATTGGGATCTCAAACGGGAATAATCTTCTGTTCTGAGTAAACTGTTCCACTTGCAATGTGGCCGACATGATAATCAGTTTTAAAGGAGAAAGTTTTGAAAAGCTATTTTTTGATGACGATAACCTGGCATTACGCGCACGAGATACAACAATTCGCGACAAAAGTCCAATAAGGATGTCAGTGTTAATAGTTCTTTCGTGAGCTTCATCAAGAATAATGGCAGAGTACTTTTTTAGTAAAGAGTCGCTTTCAATCTCACGAAGAAGGATACCATCAGTCATAAATTTTAACTTTGTTTTTTCCGAAAGAAGATGTGATTCATATCTGATTTGGTATCCAACGGTTCCTGTTCCAATTTCGTTAAGTTCAGTAGCTACTCTTTCACAAACGGATGTTGCAGCAATACGGCGAGGTTGTGTTACTCCAATCATTCCTGGAAATTCGCTATTAGGATGTCCGTATCCGGCTTCCCACAAAAATTGTGGAACTTGAGTAGTTTTTCCGCTCCCAGTTTCACCACAAATTATAATTACATGGTGCGTTAACAAAGAATCCATGATTATTGATTCTTCAGAATATATCGGAAGATTCATTCTTTGCTCTGAAATCTCCTTTGTTCTAACAACTGGCACGAATTTAGCTATTTTTGAGCATTTGTCAGATCTTGCTTCTGCTGAATTTTCCATGAGAAAATAAGGCTTAAAACTTCGCCATAATATTTTTCATATTTTTTGATCTTCTTCAACACAATTGACTCATAGATAATTAGTTCAATTATTGAAATTTTTTTATAAAATAAATAAATAAATTTCGGAATGATAACTATCCTTATATTTCTCTCTTCCAATTTTATGAAGTGAATAAAATAAAATCTTTTGAAGTGATAACTATTTTTTCTACAAAATTTTGCAAAAATTATACTTTTTTTCAGTCAATGTTATCCATGTCAATTTTATCACTATCTTCTTCTGGCTCCCTAGGTTCTTCGTCTTTTCATATTTAAATTTTATAAAATAATAATTATTAATGATGATTGTAAACAATAAAAATTTGAAATATACCTTCCCCATATTGAACTGCCATGTCAATAGATAGCAACACATTTTCAAGACTTTCCTCATTTGTTACATCCAATGGTATAAATGACACAAGAGAAAAATCTTCCAATATTTGAGCCATCATTTCGTTTAAACGGCGATATTTACTGATTCGTTGCAAAGGTTGCAAAACTGTTGCAGAACCATCAGATGAATTAATTTTAGAAGAAGAGGAAGAGGAAGAGGAAGAAGAAGAAGAAGAAGAAGATGTGAGCGCAGAAGAGAATTTATCGACTGAAGCTAACTTTGATGAAGCTTGCAAAGAAGGAATTGAAGCATTTAATAAGCTGAGGAGGCGAAGTGTGTCAAGTTCGAGGAACGTATCAAGCCCTTGTTTTCCTCTAAGTAAATCACATTTCGTGAGTATATTAACAAACGGAACTTCCAGCTGAATCATTGAAGATAGAGCAGTTAAGCACGCAGAAATATATTTACCTGCATCAGTTATAAAATGGGAATCCAACAAGTACAGCGCAATAACTCTATAATTATACTTATCTTGTAGAAGGTGAGCAAATGATCTCATGAGATCCATATGAGTATACAACTCAATTTGCCCTGGAAGATCGATAATCAAATAATCATCATCGTAATCGCCAATCTTTTCTGAAAGCCAATCTTCTCTTTCCATTAAATATTCCATGCAATATATCAAACTTCCGTTTGGTCCCAGTTTCATTTTATCCATTACCTTTGTTGCATCAATCAGTTCTCGTATATCAACAGAAACCGGATACTTAAATGTTTCAGCAGCGGGATCCAGGTTAATGACATGAGGAATTCTTTTATTTTGGCAGAGATATTCATTCATAAAATAACAATATGTGGATTTTCCACATCCAGCAGGTCCAAGTACTAACTGAGCGTATTTTCCCTTACATGTTTTGATGAGAGAATAAATTGAAAAAAAATAAAGGTGAAGATGAAATAAAAGAACTTTTATAAAAATTTTTTACAATCTTTTAAACCACACCATTTATTTGCAAAAAAATTTTTGTTTGAAAATAAATGTTACTTTCGTGATTGATCTTTTGATGGATTTATCAAAAATTGAACGAACTGATTATAGTTCAACAAAAATTAAATACCATTAACTGAAAAGTGATAACAAGCAGATTACAAAAGAAAATAAAATTAATATCTTATTTATTAAATTTTTATGAATGGAATCTAATTCGTTAATTATGTTATATCAAAAATTTCACATTCATCGTTGAGAATTTGCTTGAAAGGAAAGAAAATGAAAAGAAAAAAAGTAAAACACAACTCATTTCGAAATGGATAAGTGATTCAATAATAATTTTTATAAAGTGCGAACATTTCTGTAATAGTCTGATGAAGAAATTTGAATAAAAAATTAGTTTATTTTCGTATTCTATTTAATTCAAAAAAGAAATATCTGTGCGGGTTTATGTACTATATATCAAAATAAATTCATTCATGTTTCGTGGAGAACTTTAACGTAAATATTTTTTATATTATTTTTAAAGCAACAGCTGTTTTTTTAATTTTCTATGTATTTTTCAACAGCTACCAAATCTTTTAAAAGAATTGTAATATTTCATCAAATACATACAATTATAAACAAAGAAAAAAGAGTACTCACTTTTTGTACACATTTTCAGAACCAAAAAAAATATATAGGAGATTTCTCCTTTTTCCAATTAAATTGTCTAAGATCAAACAATAAATAATTCAAATCGAATTTTTATGACTTCAGCTTCAAGGATTTTACAACACAAATACGACAACCTTATTGTTGAAAATCATTCGTTAGAACAAGAACTATCACGACTTGAAGCAAAAGTTGGTCAATTAAATCTTCAAAGTTTGGACATTTATTTCTCCGTTGATTTATGGAAATTTATTTCATGCGGGAAATTTTTGTTGTTATCGCACTCAACTGTTATAGTTCGCTCTCTTAGAGATGAAATTTTTTATTTATCTGAAACTCCATCGTATGTTGGAGAAGTTATAAAGTTGCTTGGAAATCACAAATGCCTTGCAAAAGTCTGTACCAAATAAATTGTAACTTATGACTAATTCCTCATTAAACATAATTTATGTAGAGCCAACCAGAAGGAAAATTTATTGTTGATATCGAATCAGGTGTCGATGAATCTGAATTAGTTCCAGGTACGCGTGTTGCTCTGAGAAGTGACTCGTTTGTTTTGCACAGAATCCTTCCAAATAAAGTGTATGTCATTTGACGTTTTGATTGAGGTTTCATTCTTATGCTTGTCTAGAGATCCACTTGTTTCACTTATGAAAGTTGAGAAAGTTCCCGATTCCAGTTATGATCAAATTGGAGGACTTGACAAGCAAATTGTCGAAATTAAAGAAGTTATTGAACTGCCCATAAAGCATCCTGAACTGTTTGAAAGTTTGGGGATTGCACAGCCAAAGGGGTATTTTCAATGTTGTTGATCTAATAAGTTCAATGTTTTATCTTATTCAAGTGTTTTGTTGTACGGACCTCCAGGAACTGGTAAAACACTTCTTGCGCGTGCAGTTGCACATCACACAAATTGTACATTCATTCGCGTTTCTGGGTTTGATACCAATTTATCCTTTTTAGAAATTTGTTTCTCTTTAAAATGAATATTTTCCTTTGATTTTTGCAGATCGGAACTTGTACAGAAATATATTGGTGAGGGTGCACGAATGGTTAGAGAGTTGTTTGTGATGGCACGTGAGCATTCACCATCCATCATCTTCATGGATGAGATTGATTCAATCGGAGGAACAAGAGTGGAATCAGAAAAAGGTGGAGATTCTGAGGTACAGCGCACGATGTTGGAGTTGCTTAACCAGCTCGATGGCTTTGAGCCTTCACAGAACATTAAAGTGCTGATGGCTACGAACAGAATCGATATTCTGGACGATGCTCTGCTCAGACCTGGTAGAATTGACAGGAAAATAGAATTCCCCAATCCGAATGCTGTATGCATTGTTGAAGAAAATAACTTTTTGGGAAAACATTTTTTGTTATTGATGTGTCGGAAATGATTTGATAGAAAAAGATGCTTTATTAAAATTTTCGTAATCCAATTGATAATTCTTATTCGTTCTTTTTTTTTTTTATCTGTTACATATCTTTTTTTTCAGGCTGCACGCTTAGATATTTTAAAAATTCACTCAAAAAGAATGAATTTGATGAAAAACGTTAATCTTCCAAAGATCGCAGAAATGATGGTAGGTGCTTCAGGCGCAGAGATGAAAGCTGTCTGTACAGAAGGTTTAACCACATTTTTCTTCCTTTTTTAAAAATCTGTTTGTCAAATATTTTGATTTCTTTAGCTGGAATGTTTGCGCTACGAGAACGTCGTGTTCATGTAACTCAGGATGACTTTGAATTGGCAGCTGTTAGAGTAATGAAGAAAGATGGAGAAAATAACATGTCCATTTCAAAACTCTGGAAATAATAAAAAATAGCTTCTTTTGTAGGTAATTTGTCATAAAATTTACAAAAAAAATTTATTTCTGAGTTAAACATCTTTGTAAAATGGTTCAAACATGATAAACATCCTTTCGATGCTTCAATATTAATTTATGAATGCGGATCATAATTTTGCTTTTGTTGAAGCTTTTCTTCAATTCCATCCAGTTCGTCGTTTATTGAGTTTATTTTTTTTGTAAAAAGTTCGGACTTGTTGGAGAAAAAAATAATTTTTCTGCTCAAAAAATTGAAGCAAACAATTAAGCTATGATAATTTAGCAAATTTTGAACTTTTGCTGTCAAGTCTTGTTGGGCATCAAGCAATAAAGCATGATCATTATCGGCTTTTTCAATAACTTTATGATGTTGAAGTATTGACAAAATCTCTGGATCATCAAGCACTTCTTTCTTTTCTTCAATTCCCATGGATCTACAATATATTTGGTTTATCTCTTCTTCTCTTTCGAGAAGGGATGAAATTGCTTGAATCTTTGCAGAGGGTTCGTCAAGATAATCAGAGAATAGCTTTAATTCTCTATCTTTGTAAAAAAATGTAAAAGATTCAAAAATGATATGCATTAATCAAACAAGATGTCAAACACTCTTTAATAAATTTATGTTCTCCAGAAGAAAGCTTGCCTTTAAATTCCTCATCAAGTTGATGTAATTGTTGAAAAGCCTCTTTGGAAAATGAAGAAGACATTTCTTTTTGACAGCATTCTTCTATTTCATCAATTCTGTCTTGAAGAACATTCATAATGGAATGTTGAGTTCTTTAAAAATGAAAATGAAAAAGATTATATTTAAAAATTATTAAAAATGGGTATAAAGTTATTTCAATTCTGAATATGTCTGAAAAGAGGGCTTCATCACCAGGAAAGAAGGGAAGAAAGAAAAGTGACAAACAAAAGGTTGAAGAGGTTATCGAGGAGCAAGGTCAATTACAATTATATGAACAAATTGCTTTGATGTTAAAATTTATTTATCTTTTTTCATTTATTTCATAGAACCTGTTCCAATCGAACCAACAAGTGGAGTTTTTGTATTTCCAAGTGGAGCAACATATGGCTTGATATTTATATTTTTCAAAATACTCTTATAAAGCAATAATTTAGATGGTCAAGTTATGAATTTTCCTGAGAAAGGACTTATGAGGCATGGAAAAGGAATTTTTGTGGATGGGCCAGTAAGATATGAAGGTGATTGGGTAGAAGATGTGATGGAAGGAGAAGGGGTTTGAAGTCAAAAAATTAATGTGAAAACAATTTTACTGTATTATTTTCAGTTTTTCACTCGTGAAGGAGGATCTTCATATCAGGTTTGCACAATTCAAATGAATGCTTTATTATTGTATGATAAAATTTAGGGATCATTCAAGCACAATACATACAATGGGGAAGGGACATACACATGGCCTGATGGAGCAACTTATACAGGAGGATGGCTCGATGGAAAGCTTGCTTTTTATTTTTTATTTAATTTATAGTTTTGACTTTTTTTGATTTGCTATTCTTTCTTTTTTTAGGATGCACGGAAGGGGGAAGTATATCAGTGAAAAGGGAGTTGAATGGCAAGGAGTGTTTTACAATGGAAGTGGACCTGAACTTGTTAGACCAGTATTGGCTCCTACTCAAAAATCAGAATGAAACTTCGTTAATTGAAATGTTTTTGTGATAGTAACTTTATTTCTTGATATTTTCAACACTTCATTTTTTTTTTTTTTTGTAATATTTAAATTGCAAAATGCATCCCAAGGTGAAATGCACATTAAGTTGTTAAATTAAAAAGCATATAGACAATCTAAATGAAATGTGAGCTTCAAAGGAAAGCAACAATTATTTTCCTAAGATAACTTTAAATTTCAAAGAGAAAATCAAAAGGTACTATAAATTAAACTTTTATTTTTGAAAACATCATTCGTAACGTTGAATATAATCAGTATTCAGCTTTTTTAATTCAGATAATTTTTATCTTTAATGGACAGAAAATATTCGTTCATTCAAAATATTTGTGTTGCTTTTTACAAAATTTTTGGATTTGACGATTAGTCTTTTTAAACTGTATCTCAACGAGAAAAATTGGACAATATTTGTATTATTTTTGTGTCAATTGCGAATTTAAAATATTTCTTTATATGAAGGAAACGATATGTTATGATTTTTTAAGAAGATATTTGGGAATGAAGAAATTTCTAAAAAAAACTTTATCAAAACATTCAGTTTAAGTTTTTGAAAATCACATCTATTGCCCATTTCAAATGAAATAAATTGGACGTTAAATAAATAATAACAAT
This sequence comes from Monocercomonoides exilis, assembly GCF_001643675.1. Classification (NCBI taxonomy): domain Eukaryota; phylum Preaxostyla; order Oxymonadida; family Polymastigidae; genus Monocercomonoides; species Monocercomonoides exilis. The sequence continues at coordinate 253,616 of NW_027150607.1, read as the reverse complement.
TTTAAAAGCTAATTTTGCGCATAGCTGCGTTAAGTATGTTTCAGGAGAGAAGAAATAATCAAACTCTGACACGACATTTGGATATAATGAACAAAACAAAACGATTTTTCCGAAAAATAATAACAATATAAAGGATTTACCATTGTCACATTTATCCATTTTCGATTTTTCTATGTCTTTCAAAATCATCAAATATTTGGACTTTTTGACTTTTCTCTATTTTTAAATTACAACCCTTGTTCAAACAACCCCCATCAAATAAATGAATTGTTTTCGCCAAAACAACAAATAAACAAAGAAAATCGAAAAGATTGAAATACAATTCTAAAAATTACAATAAAACAAATATAAACGATTTTCATTTGGGCTCAAATGATAACCATTTAATAAACTTCAATAACGAAATAATTGTTAAACTCTTATTGATTAATGCGAGCAGGGCTCTTGCTAATCAGAATAACAACAATTACACAATTATGAGTATTCGAAAAATCTAAAGAAACATCAATTTTAGGTTTTTGCAACATTCACTTTAAATTATTCGAAATTATTTGGCATAGGATGGGGCTTTTTGAGTAAGATTCATATGGCAGGTCTTCACACAGTAAGGGCAAACGTTGCATGCTCTTCTCTTCACTCCGTTTGATCCTTTTCCACATGAATTACAATGCACTTTCCCGCAACTAGTACATACAGCCCAGTTGTTTGCAACATTATAAAATGGACATCTTGCCATGTTTTCTATTTCTTTTAACAATATGATCACAACCTATTTTCAAATAATTTTTTAAAATATTATTATACATTAAAGTACAAAGTACCTTAATTCTAGAGAAAAACCGTTATCTACAACACCTCTTTATTATGGGAGTGAGCTCTGCATTATGGGCTCAGCCGATCACAAAATTCGAAAAATGACAACTTTGTTGGAAGGACCTGCATCGGGACTGAGCGGGATATTCCCGCAAAGCGGACCAACAGGCGGCATGTGAATGGCGCCTCCCATCTCCATTCCAACTACAGATGCCCCAGGAGCCCAATTCCCAGCCTTGTCAGCTATGTCCTCAACAACCTCGACAACCTCAACATCTTCTAGTTCAGTTGGCTCGCCTCACTCCCCAACACAACCTCTATTAGAAGCAGCTAAATTAAACTTTGGAGAAAACTTGCAGAGTACAATATTTGCTTATCGTGTAGATCAAGGAGATCTTCTCCAGACATTACGAGATTACGAATCCTTATCGGTCCCCCCGTTCCTGCCTGCTACGACCCATCCACATTCGCGATCGCAAAGTTGGTTTTCCGATGCTTTAGACGAAGGAGCGTATAATGTGGAATCTTTATTAATGCCCGCTTTAAAAGCGATGTTGATGGCTACGCGAGGGACAACAGAAGAAGCACAACAACACCAGGGAGATACAATGATGCTTACAGTCGCAGCTCTCCAAGCGGCACGCCACATGCGCATCCAAGCCAGGTTCGGTTTCAAGGCCGCCAAAACACTTCAAGCAGAAAAGGATGATCCGTTATTGACCACAGAGCAGCTGGAGAGGATAAAGCCAATATTGCAGGCCAGAACAGAGCGGAGACAGGTTAGCGCTGTTTCACACTTGTCACAAAGAACAAGGAGAATTGGTTCATGGAAAACAAGATCTACAAGCTCGGGAACTGGAAGATCAACACGTTCAGTATCAAGAAGCAATTTTTTTCGGAGAAAGTAGGGGGCCGCACCCAAGCCTTTGCCGAGGAATGGAAGAAGATCGGAGTGACCAATTGGATAAAAGACGGGATAAGACCGATTTGGAAGGGGAGAGCCGCAAGGGACAAGTTGAAACAGGAAAAGATGAAAGGCAGAGGCTTCCTGGGTGGCAGAGAGGAGAGAGAGGCTTGCTCAGAATGGATTCAAGAAGGACTCAGGACAGATATCTTAACACAGCTACAAGAAGGAGAGGTCTCTTGCTTGAACAACATATTTTTCATAAAGAAGAAGACAGGGAACTTCCGTCAAATCCTCGATTGCCATACACTCAATTCCACACTGAAAGATATTCATTTCAAAATGGAAGACCATCGCACTGTGGAGAGACTAATTCAAAAGGGAGATTTCGCAACCTCACTAGATCTATCTCAGGCTTATTTCCTGATCCCAGTTCACAAGCACTTCACCCCATTCCTAGCCTTCAAGTTCGAAGAAAGATACTACGGGATCAAAGGCATGCCCTTCGGATTCAAAGACGCACCGCGAATTTTCACGAAGGTTATGAGAAAAGTTTCGCAAGAAATCCGAAGAAGATGGAAGGTGAGGTGCATTTCCTACTTCGACGATGTCCTATTGCTGGATCCAGATCAAGTCAAGCTGAAGATTGCAACTCAAGAAATTGTCGAGTGGTTTCAACAGTTGGGCTTAATCATCAACAGGGAGAAGAGCGAGTTCTTCCCCAAGAAGAACTTCAACTATCTCGGATGGACGTGGAATACGAGCCGGATGGTTGTCTCAATGGAACAACAGAGACGCAGGGAACTGAGGAAAGAGTGTATCAAATGGATGAAGAGGGTGAGGAAGAACCACTTTGCAAAAACGAGAGACTTCGCTTCATTCATAGGTCAGCTCAGCGCCGCACGGTTCGTGTACAAAGACGCTTCTTTATACATGAACAAAATGTACCATTTATTGAACAAGGAGGTCAAGAAAGATGGTTGGGAAGGAGCGGTTTTCTTGAACAACAACATAAAAAGACAATTGGACTTCTGGATTCAAAGGCTCAAGGAGAATTTCATCAGAGAACTGGTGAACTTCTCGAAGCCCGACGCCATATTAACGACAGATGCTTCCCCTTGGGCTTGCGGAGCAACCTTGGCAGTTGGAAGAGAGAGATTTTACTTTCACAAACAGTTCAGCAACATCACAAGGCTCCAAACATCCAATTTCAAGGAGCTCCTTGCAGTTTTATCGGCTCTCAACGATTTTTCATTACAAATCACTCGCAACCATGTGTGCAAGATCCTTCTCCGGTCCGACAACACCAGTGTAGTATTCAACATCAACAGGTGGGGTGCGGGAACCAACCTCCTGCAGTTATTGAGAAAGATCAAGGCCACATGTCAGTCGATGAAATTGACGATGACAGCAATCCACATTCCAGGGGAGAAAAACACAACCGCAGACGCATTGTCCAGGTTGGAGGCCGCAGGAGATTATATGATAAGGAGTCAATGTCTGAAGGAAGCGGAGAGGGCTCTCGGAGTGACAGCAGAGATAGACGGCTTCGCAAACGAAGGAAACAGGAGGAAGGAGATATGGTATGGTCCAGGAAGTCCGTTCGCTCAAGATCGTCTCACGGCAGATTGGACAAGGAACACAATGCTCATTCACACTCCGATTCCGTTGATACTTCCGAGTCTCAAGAAAGCAAAAGCAGAGAGAGCGAGAGCAATCATCCTTCTTCCGTCAAGGAGGAATCAAATATGGAGCAACTTTCTGGAAGAGATGATGTCACAGTATTACGTTTGGAGGAACTTGAAAGCGGTTTTAATCCCGGGAGCAGGCCTGAGGAGAACGGGCGCAGCACTGCCTCCCGGTGGATACATGGCAGTAACAATCAATTGGTAAGAGAAGTTGGAGAAGAATGGTGGTGGAAAAGCCTCAGGATCTGCGGAGTCCCAGATAGGATCATTTCCGTTACGAAGGAGAGCATAGCAAAGTCCACATGGAATCAATACACCTTTGGCTTTGCACACTTCAGCAGAGAATGGGAAGAGTTGAAACTGGGTCCGTTCCCGAAATATTTCGATGAATGGTCAATGGATTGTGCAAATTGTCTTCTATCCATGAGAGACAAAGGTGGTAAATATTCATGCCTGTGTGCCACAAGGTCAGCGATTTCACTCTTTTCCAAGACGGGATATGGTAAGGACTTGAGTAAAGTTAGTTTAATAAGCACAATATTCAGATCGTTTTCTTTTTCCCAAACACATAGAAAGCCGTACACAAAGATGTGGAGCCCCGGCATTGTGCTGTCATATTACGAGAACTACGGGCTGAACGAGTATCTTTCTTTTTTTGACCTGACGGTGAAGTGCATTTTGCTGGTTATGCTGTTCACTTCATGTCGATTCCATGAGCTTGAGCAGATATCAATGGCTAACTCAATATTCGAAAATGATGCGATTTATCTATCCACAAGACTTAAGACTTCCAGATCCAGGGAATACATTACTGTTCCATGCCTAGAGGATGTTCACAAACGAATATGTCCTGCAAGAGCGATTCACACCCTTTGGGAGAGAGTCAAAGCAACGTATGAAAATAGAGATAAGTTCCTTCTCAATACAACGCACCATACACCGTTAACCGCAAAGGGGATAAGAACACTTGCTTGAATGGGTTTGCGGAAAGCAGGAGTTCCTGAGGAATACAGACCATACACAATAAAGCATGCATCGATATCCAAGCTGGCATCAAGTGGTATCGCGGAGGTTTGCATCGCCAAGCACGCACGCCTATCAACAACTGCTCATACTCCGTCCAGATCATTCTACAAAGCGAACCTGGCAAACCGGATGGCCCGCGCGCTCCTTGCCCCAGAGGAAAATAGTTCACGATGGGAAGAAGACACAATTATTGAGAAAATCTGCTTTTCCAAGCAAATAAAAAGAATTTCCTTTTGAATGAAACAGAAAACAACTACCAGAATGTATGGTCTCCAAATATTTATCTTTCAAACCTCTCGAATATATCAACAATACCATTCACCTTCATAAGCACTGCCTTCAATTCCTCTTCCACAACAAACGATCCTCTTGACGAAGACAAGTCAAACAGTTATATTTCCTTCAAGCGTTGAAGAACCAAAGGATAAGGAGACTGGAGAGAAGAAAGATTTAGAATCAGAGAAGACCGAAAAAGGATCCGAGACTTAGGGGACAATTAAATGCATCAAGACAAACAAAAACAATGATTTGTCTAATAACGAACACTCATTAAATAAAGAGGTATTAAATATAACAGTTTTTCGTTCAGAATATAAATTCTTTGTACTTTAATTCGCGGAGAAAAATCTATCTACAACACCTCTTTTCACTCCCAGAGCATAGCTCCTCCCTCCGCTTCACACTTCGTGTTTTCAAGAAATAAAACCTCACTAAACTGATAAGGTCCAATCATTCCCCGTTTTTTCCCCAACCCAAGACCTTTAAATAATAATTCACAACCTGGAATATTGCAAGAGATATTCAAGGAGAAAGAAAGACGAAGAGATAAATTGAGTCAAAATAACACAGATATTATTTTAAAAATCAACAGACCAAGCCAAAGATAAAGCCACTCCAAAGTAATACCAAGAACGAATACATCTAGCCAATACAAAGAGCCTGTGCTGATAGCCGTGCGCTATTGCCGATACCTAAATCGAGCGCCGTTTACAAAATGCCAAAACTACTTCCCAAGCCGAGCCTTCGACAACTGCCAAACGCTACAACACCTCAGTAAGCCATTAGGCACAGAATATATTTATTGTTATGTTATTTTAACACTTCATCCATTTGAACACATCACTTTTGTGACCGGCTGAGCCCATAATGCAGAGCTCACTCCCATAATAAAGAGGTGTTGTAGATAGATTTTTCTCCGCGAAAATTTAATCGCAACCAAAATTATTTTAAAAGTCAGATTAGTGATGAACAAATCATAGTCATTGAAAAAATAAAGAGATTAAAATTAATTCATTGATAATAAATTCTTTTCTAAAACCATATTTTCTGACAAGTGGAGATCCTGAAACAAATTGATTATGTTCCAAATTTTATTTTGAAACATTCAAAATATGAAACGAAATATAATCCTTTGTGACAATTAAATTTTTTGTGAATTGAGTCGGTCGAATTTGCATAGGAATGTTGACAAACTTCTAATTAATAAGAATAGATTGTTTTTTGATTGGGTACTTTTTTTCAGAAATAAATAATTGAAAATTATTAATTCTTTATATTCAAAAAAATAGTTCAATATTTTTTTCACTATTATTTTGATTGTTCTGATGTCAAATTGAATTGAGGGATAGATCAAAATGTTTTTCCTGGAATAACTCTGTCAGGCTTTGTTTGCACTCTGTTTTTCTGTGAACAAACTGTATGTACTTTGTTAATCTGCAATCTTGATCATAAATCGTCTTTGTCTTTATATTATCTTAAAATTTTTCAAATAAGATATTATTTTTATTTTATCTCTATTGTTATGCATAATTGTAATTATCATCAGTTAAACAGAACAAACGCAATCAAATTAATTTTGAAATTGGTTGCTTTGATTTTATGAATCTTCAAACTTTAAGATAAAAAATCTCGAAAGTTTTTCACGAAAAAAGATCGCACTTTTAAGTTTTGTTTCTGATTTTCTAAGAATTGTTTCGTTATTTCCAGATATATTCTTTATTGTTAATTATTTTTTTAATTATTTCACGGATTTAGTCTAACTTAATTCTTGTTATTATATTTTTTTGCAAACAATAGAAATATTTTTCAAAAAATCAGTGTAGCTTTCAGTTGCTGACTCATTTTTCAAATATCTGATATTCCAGAATAAGTATTATTAATAAACTGGTTTGAAAAGTCAATTGATTGTTAAATTTTCGTTCTTTGTAAACGACAGAAATTTCGATCAAGCTTGTTCAAGAAAAATTTAAACAAGAAGATATTTATGTTGATTTGGGAAAGTGTTAAAAAAATATTGTATTGACTATGTCGTATGTACTTTAAAATTTTTATTTGTTAACTGTTTGTTGAAAAAATGCCTTTGTATGAATATCGGGTTAGAAAATGAATGAGTTTTGGATCAAAAGAGTAGGTCCAAAGCTGTATGAGCTGGTATCGATGGAGATGATGCTGGAAAAGTTTCAAAAGAGAAAGGAGAACAATGAAGAAAGGAAAAAAAATGAATTAATCGCAGAGAATATGTGAGAAAAAAGTTATTCATTCAGAGACATAAAAACATTCGTTGAGTGAGAGCGGATTGACAGAATACGTTCTGGGGAAAGATTCAGATAAGATTCCTGATTGGGCTTTAGAAAAGGAAGAGGAGGAAGAGACAAGGAAACAAACTCCCTCACCTTCTATCTCATCCACTTCAACAACAGACACAGATACAACATTTGTTCTTGGGGAGGATCTGTGTCCAACTTCTTCTTCCATGTCTAACTTAGTTGATTCAATATTTTGTTCTTCGCCTCATAAAAAGATGATTGTGGATCTGAAAGATTCACTGTTCATGCTGCTTCATGGGAGGAATAATACAAAGGAGATGACGATAGGTCCGCTGGAAGAAAGAATGATAACTGCTTCACAAATCATGTTCTGGGTAACCAATGGAGCTCTTCATTCATTTGACGAAATGGAAAATCCACTCCAATCATTGGACAATTTGAGTCCTCACATTGTGTTGTTCTCTGAGCACATGGTCATTTGCATAGCGATGCACTCTGACTCCTCTTCAGATGATTCGGATTCATCATCCATCTCTTCATCAACTGTTGTGACATCTGCAAACGATGACGACGATGATGACTCTCTGCCCTCATCAGCCTTTGAGGATGAGGAAGATTTCAAAAAAGAGTGTCTGAGGTGGAAGGCACCCGAGCTGCTGATCAACAAGAAGATGGGGGCAACAAAGGAATCTGTTGCCTTTTCGATCAAGATGATGCTGTGGGAATGCTTGACGCTGAAAATTCCGTTTGGGGGTGTGTAATACAGGTAGCTGGAGATGCGATACGGAGAAAAACCAAAGAAGATAGTAACTGATGAGCCGTTTCTTGAGATGGTTGCGAGATAACAGAGGGAACTGATATTTCAAAATAACGAATAATGTCAAAAGAGTTATGTCATTTTCGACAGTTATCAAAAAATTGTTTTTTATTTTCTTTCTTTATTATTTTTATTGTTATTTATTATTAATTTGTATCAATAACAGCACACCTTTTCCATCAACATGACATCTCCTGGTGAATTTTCTTCTTTGGTGAGAATAATCGAACAAAAGACATATTTTCCTATCTTTCTTTCGAACTTAGAAATGTTCTTATTATTTTTTTCTCATGCTTTCTGACATTAATTCTTATTCAATTGTTCTCACACATTGAAAATAATAATTGCACATATATATACATCAATAAACAATTGAAACATACTGCGAAGATTAATACACAAAAATAACAAAACTGAATGAACAAAAGTGTTATTTATTGCAAATAAACATTCATTTGATTTGGTAAAATGAAAAAATTCAATATTTCAGAAAATACATGGTTAACAGCAATTATTATCAGCTTTAAAAATCACTCGTCATTCAGAAGAATGAAAAACGTTCGAATTCGAAACGAAAGTTCCACGAACATTGTTGAACGCATCGATTTGGATGAATAGCAACTGAAAGCTAAGAAGATTATTTTATTTAAATAAATAAATATATTTTCAAGCATTCATTCACAGTCTTCAGATGATACAATAAAAAAATTAAGCATGCCTTGTTTTTGCAACTCATTTGTCTTCTTCTTTATTGCTTAATAACAAAATTGATGTTAAATATTAAATGTCAATTTAAAAACAATTAATAGAGAAAAAATTCCAAACGTTGTTCAAAAAACTGCAATATTTTGAAGGCATTATTATCAGGTTTCACACATTCCTCAGAATTCATCACTGAAAAGTTAAAAGATTGCTTTTCCTTTCAAATCATTTAATCTTCAAAAAGATTCCTTTATAAAAGAAGCAATGCATTAAGTGTTTCTGGTGCAAGTGAGTACCTTCTGTCTCCAATAATTCGTCTTAAGCGAGAGAAAATTCTCTCGCAAGATGCTTCGCTGCAGGGAAACATTGTTAAAGAATAGCAAATGTTGGCAAAAATTATAGGAGTGATTCCTTGTTTGCTGATTTCAGAATAGAAAACTTGAGAATTTTGATGTTCCACGTGCAGAAAGTTGTCCAGGAAAATTGAAGAAAAGAAAGCGTTGAGGCTATCAATATGGCAAGAAGCCTTCAGACATGAAATTTTAGAAAGATAATCATTGAATGCTGACTTTAATCTGAGAAACCAATCCATACTGATTGTTTGTTGGATTTTGAATAGAGATTTCTTGATTTGTTCTTCTGACATTGTTCTATCAATGACTGGAAATTCATTTGCACCAAGTTCCTCTACGTCTTTGTCATCTTCTGAAGTGCTTTCAACATTATCTGAGCATTTGTCTTCCTTTTTTTCAGCTGAATTTGATTGCATGTCATGATCTTCAAGTTGTGTATGTTTTTTTTTTTTTTTTGTATCGAAAAATGATGACTCTTACTCACTTCCTACACAAAAAGGAGAAAGAACCTAGAATTCATCATCAGCTGCATTATTTTCTGCTTGAATAATGCCTGCTTCGTCGAAATCAATTTCATAGAGGTTTTCATCTTCATTTGAAATTGCTTCTTATTCAATAAGTGAATTTTCTGTCAAAGGAGTTAATAAATGCAGCAAACTGTTGTTTGGTGTATAGATTGGTAAAGTCGATGATATGGAGTGCAAATCTTTTGGAAGCGGCTGAAGTTGAACTTGTGTTTCGGTAATTGCTTCTGCTGTTTTATCTTTTTCTGGGCTTATAAGTTGGAGAGCAGAATAAAAAGTCTCAACCGATAACGGAGAAGAGAATATTGGGTGAGGAAAATTAATTGGAAAATTTATTTTTTCATTCTTCGAAAAAAATGAAAGAGCATATTGTTTGCCTGTAAAAAATCCATTTTCGCTGTTCTTATCTTCCATTACATGAGAAAGTGTTCGTAACTTTTTCTGTTGATTCTTTGTAAACACAGTATTTGGAATTTCTTTAGAAGGACAAAGAAAGACAGAGTAACTTGGTATAATATCTTTTGTGGATTGAATAGAAGTGTCGCAACGCATCCTTTGAATTTGAGTTTGATCTGAATCCTTTGAAAATGCAGATGAACATTTGAATAGCCTGTATTTTTCTTTTAATATCATAAGTTCTGTTGAATAAGACTTCGAAAACAAACCGTTTCTATAGTCAAGTGTACCAATTGGAGTTAAGGAATGAGCCAAAGCGATTTGATCTCCTCGTTCTTTCCCTAAAAATGAATTGAACAGTTGGATTACAAAAAAGCAAACTCCATATTGCCAATCGGGGGAAGAAAATTCCTCAAGATCTTGCTACCACATGTATTGCGCAATTGATTTCAGGATAAAAGGAAACACATCTCCAAGCTTTGTATCGTCTTTTTCAAAGAACAATTGCAGTTGCTTCAAAGGTGTAAGTCATAATTCACATCGGATCACATCATCAATTTTTTCTTTGGATAAAAAATCTGTAAATGACGTATTATGTATATTTTTTTCGTAATAAAAAAACATGTGTCAAAAAGACATAGCCATTTTGTTTCAATGAATGAAGGGCATATCGGTAAAAATAGATTTTTCGTGGACTCGTTTCTGGAAATTTTTGAAAATGACGTTATTTCTTCTTTTAATTGTACGAAAAATGAATTATCCTTAAATAGGCGTGTGACAATTATATAAATCAAATGGTTGCAGCAGTTAATAAATAGAGGTGAAATTATTTTCCGTGTCACTGTGATTGAGGTCGACTTTGTTTGATCTGTGAAGCTTTGAATTGCGAGTTTTTGTGGCAGCAAGCCATCCGTACAAAAGCAGCGAACCTCTCCTTTCAAATCAGCTATTTCTGTAATAATTTCATTTGCATTATGAAAATAATCGGAAGTTGTGAAGCAAGCCTTTTCAATTTTCCAGAAAAATGGAGATGCCTTTGTCTGTAACTGAACAATAGTGATGACAGTGTATTTTTTTCCAGCAACTATCCCTCCGTCCATCATTACGGCAACCATTGAATTGAATATTTTTGCATTTCGTTCAGAAATTCTTTTATTTCCTTCTTCTTGAATAAGTGCTGTCAGCTTTCAATATGTGAGAGTTGGAAATATGGCTGTAGGTGAAAGAGATGGATTATGTTGAGATACAATTATTAATGAAGATATAAATTTATTGAATTCATTGGAGTAAGCAGAAAGAAAAGCAATGTTGCAATGACCAATTAAATGCAAATATTACTCAACCAACGAATCAAATTGAAAATGAGTTGGAACAATTATCTTTGCTGACGCTTCAGACAATCTTGAAGATGGATGAAACTTGAAATATGGTAAAATCGTTGATGCAGTTGTCAATGCGCATCGATGATTCACAACTTCATCGCATCCTTTTCGTCCGGAGATGGCACAATTGATTCCTTGTTTGCTGTGTGGACACAAGTAATAAATATGCCCATCTTTTTTAAGAGATCCATCTGTCTTGACAGGAGTATATGCCAGCCAAAGCTTTCCATTACATGTTTCAAAATGAATTTTTCCAATTTCTTCTCCAGTATTGTTTGGGTGTTTGTAGACTTGTTTTAAAGCAGAAAAATGTAAATTAATCTGAGTTATATTTAATAAGAAACATACTATTTCCACTGCTTTATATATTTGTTCTTAATAATTCCACGAAAGTGCATTCATTGTTCTTTAATTCCTCAACTTTTCTTTCAAACGCTTCAAGCTGCAAAGATGAATCATATTAAAAAATAAATAATTATACATGCTGGGATAAAATGAGATTGCCAAACAATATTTTTTGCTAACATGCATCTTTGCAATTCAATCCGCAATTCTTTGATAAAGTCATTTTTAGTCATTTCACTCTTTTTTCAAATGATCTCGACAAACCGACTGATCTCAACAGACAGACTGATCTAGACATGATCAAGTCGAAAAGATCTGTCGATTCGTCAATAAAAAAATATTTTTGCATTTTCGTGTTTTATTATTCATTTTAGTCATTCATAAAATAAAATAGAGCTAAAAAAATATTTGAAATAAAATGTTAACCAATTTTTTTAAATTTTCCAAATTAATGATACTTAAAAGAGTTATGAATTTCATTGTCGGTCAAATTGTCGAATCAATTTGACAGAGTCTGTATGTCGCAAAGGCTTAACGAAATATTTTGCTTTATAAATTTTGTTCCATTCTATACAAACAAATATTTTTCTCAATTTTTGAATTTTTCAGTATTTTTTTGAAATGGTAATGAAAGACTAATAACGATAAGGTTTGAGTAAAAGTTTAGAACAGATAGTTGTTTTTCACATAAATGAAAAAATTTTGCCCCATATTTTCCATTTTAGCAACTCAGATGGCTCAACATCAGCAAATTACGATCATGACTAAAATAAGCATTCAGCAATTACTGAAAATGATTGCAAACGAAAAAGAAACATTGGTATGGTTATTAACATGAGGGAAAATGGACTCTTTAAAAAAATGCACCTATGATGGTTCGGATGTTTATGTTTTGAACATGTATGAAATTCCCAGTCGATTTAAAGTTCATTTTGTAAGAAACGATGGTCCATACGAAAAAACACAGTTTTTGAATATTCCAAGTTGATAATTAATCACATCAAATTGATTCTATTAAGTTACACCAAAAATTATTCAACATCGAAAAAGTTTAATTCAAGATCGAAAATTATTATTCGAAATTGAAAATATATAATTCAACATCGAAAATTTTTTGTCGTGAAAAAATACGAAAAAAAATTAAAAATTCATATGTCAAAATTTTTTTGAAAAGTTCCTTTTGTTTATTTTTCGAATTAAGAAAATATTTTATATTTCGATCAAATTTCTGTTCCCAATCACCAAATTTTGCTGTCATGAAAACACAATCTTGACAATGTTATTATTTTATTTTAAATGAAGTTTCATAAGTGGGAACAGAAATTTGATCGAAATATAAAATTTTTTCTTTATTCGAAAAATAAACAAAAGGAAGTTTTCAAAAAAAATTATGACATATTCATGTCAGTTTCTTTTCTTTCAGTTATTGATCTGAGAAATTTGTCAATTTCAATTAGAAAAACATTTTTTGATGTTTTTTTGGTTTTAGGTTGTGTGAAATAGTGGATATAGGATAAAACTGAATTATAATTAAACTCTTCACATGTGTTCAGGAGATTACAAGGAATTTAAGAAAAAAATAAAAATGATAGGATAGTTCACGATCTTGTTTTGTGCACAAAAAGACAGAATTTCATCTCATTTATTGAATACGAAATGTTTTGAATTCATATATTGCATTGGAAACTGATACAATAAAACATTTTCAATCTTCAAAAAGAGAAAAGAATCGATTGACATCAGTCTATATCGTTGAAAACAGTTGTTAAAAACGAAAGAAAAACATTTCCAATAAATAAACATTTGCAATTATAAACATTTGCGTCAATAAAATTTCCTGGGTTTTGACTTTAATTGAAATTCTGAACTAATTAACTTTTTTTTCGATTTTGAATTAAACTTTTTCGATGTTGAATTAAATATTTTCGATTTCGAATTGAACTTTTTCGATTTCGAATTAAAGTTTTTCGATTTTAAATAATAATTTTCGATGTTGAATTAAAGTTTTTCGATGTTGAATAATTTTTGGTGTATTGGTACAATTTGAAGTTTCATCAAACATCTTTGATGAATTGAATCGATAGGGATACTGTAACATTTTGTTATCCAGCAATTGGAAGGACATCATCTACCATCTTTCTCTGAAATCAGCAACCAATTGGGAGAATTGACGAGGTTGTTGAAAATGACGAATCATTTTTGCGCAAAAGGAAATTTATATTGCGGTTTCATGATGATTTAAAAAAAATTTCTGTTAAATTTTTTTCTTAATAATAGGGAAACAAAAAAGTCGATTTGGCTATAATGTGTGTTTGAAAGAAAAAAGACCGATGGAAAACATAGAATGGTTGCTCGTTTTGTTAAAAAAAGTACAAAAAATATTTTCATTCCTCTCATTCATTTTATTTTAAAACCTGGAACAACAATTGTATCTGATGACTGGAGCGCATATAGAACACTGAAACAATTTTGCAACATTCATTTGGTTGTTAATCATTCTGAAGGATCCAAAAATGAAGATGGTGAAACAACAAATTTAATAGAAGGAGCGTAGTCATTCCTTTTCCGTCCAATGCCGAAAACAGGAGCGCGATACCAAAACTTTGAGGAATATTTTTGGTCTTTCATATATTTGAGACATTATGAAATTTTTTATGATCAACTTATCAACAACTCTGTTAAACACAGAAAAACAGAATACATTGAAGAATTAGAAAAATGCACAAACCTGGAAGAATTTAAAGATGAGACAGTATCAACGGATTCAGACACAGATGAAAGCGTAATAACAATGCAATTTAATTCTCCAAGTGTTAGCAATGGTGAAAACTCAACCGAATGGATGGAATCAATTGAATAATTTTCCCATTCAATCTTTTAGTACATTTCTTTAATGTTTATGAAAAAAGAATAAATACAAACAAAACTATCACTTTTTTATTTTTCATTGTGGGAAATGATCAAATTGGTACCAGGATCTACTCCACTTGCCCATCTTCAATCATATTTATGTTTAATGGCATTTATTTTGAGGGAAAGATATTTCTTATTCCACAGATGATCAAAATTTCAACGAACAATTCGGCTTATATATATGGGTAATTCTTTTTGAAAAGTCGCAAATGTTTAATTTTCGAATAAATTAAAAAATGCATATTTTACTAAAATTTCGGTTCCCCCTCATGCAACTTCACAGGAATGTGTTAATAGCATTGCCAAATTATATCCTCCACTTTGGTGAAGTTGCATGAGCGGGAACCGAAATTTTAGTAAAATATGCATTTTTTAATTTATTCGAAAATTAAACATTTGCGTTTTTTCAAAAAGAATTACCCATATATATTTTGAATCAACTGAAAATTTGTTTTCATTTTTTCAAAAAAAAATATCCGACAAAAGAAAAAGAATGAAAACATGAAAATTATGTGGAAATGAAGTTTTATTTGTGTTTTATCATATTTTTTCCTTTGTTTTTGTATTTTCGTTTCTAGTGATTTTCATTTATTAATGAAATTGAAAAAAATATTATATGTCATGAGTGAAGAAATATCTAAGGTGGAGACAAAACCCAGTTCATTTGAAACAGTTTTTCAGACAACATTATAGACTTTTATGTTGAAAAATGTTTTGGGTTTTGTGTGTTCTGTGAATTATGGGGAATCGAATAAGCTTATTGAAATTGCTTGTTTTGTTTTCGTTAATGAAATATCAGAAAAAAATGAGAAGGATAGAATGAGTAGCTGAAAACAAAGATTTGTTTTATAACATCGAATCTTGTTAATGATTCTCAATGAATTAATATATATTTTGACATAAATTATAAATAAAACATTACTATGTCTTAATTATTGAAAAGACAAAATTCTGGAAGTGACAAAACTCCGGAAATATGTTATGAATGATTATTTTTTAAAATCTTATTTTCTTAATCAAAAAATTTCATTTGAGAATTTTCTTTGAGAAAAAACAAAAAAAGCTCGAAAAAATGAAATGACTTATTCAGAACATCTTCATTTTCATTTCAGCTTAAACATTTGTTTTTGAAATTGAAGTGATGAATGTTGTATTTGATTTCAAAATCACATTCAATGATAAAAAACTTAGATAAAATTATTGCACCGAAAAAAATTTATGATTTAGGAAATTATCACATATATTGCAATAGGATAAATCACTTTAGTGTTTATTTTATTTTATTTAAATAAAATATTATTTATTCTTTCACTATTTGGAAGAAAATTCCATTTTTCAAAGCGTAAAATAGCACAGAATGTATAATAGGTTTTTTTTAAAAGCGAAAATAAATATATTGGAAAAAAATATCAAACAAACCGAAAAAGCCATCCATAATATAAAAATATGATTTCAACAAGAAGAAACAACAGAACAGCCTTACATGTTTTCAAGGTATATTCAATTTTATAATGATTATTATACTTTTTTTATTGTTATTTCTGTGGATGCTTCGAATAATTTTTTCATAACTCATAAATAATAAAACTTTTTATGAATTATCAATTTGATATTCTCACTTCTTTATATTTTGAACGTGCAACGTTTTACTTAGGATGTAGAAGTTGAAGTAGTCAATAATGAGAGTTTGATTTTTATCCAATATGCTTGATCTTTAAAGTTTATACTTTTTACAATAATTTCAGTCACCAATAAACTGGATGAGTTGCTAACAAATTTGCAGCATGGACATAGCTTTGTTTCTTCAAGTCATAACTTAAAATTTTAGATCGAAAAAATACAGAAATTGCGAACTACAAGAAATTTCAAAGCAAATTAAAGATTTGCTTTCTCGATGTATTGGAAAGATGGAAACCGTTCCATCGCACATATTACACAACATCATACACGAAAGCAAGATACTGCTGGAGGCAACTGTAGACGATGACACTATTACACCATACATTTTGGCGGTCGTACAGATTATTGATCCCCAATCTTATTCAGAGCAGCACAGAAAACTTAGGGAAATACAATCCCCACTAACAGCTCAAGAGAAAAGGCGCATACATCTTCTTCCCGGTGAAGAAAAGCCAAAAACAAAAATTCGTCTTGCTTCCAATTTTCTGACATAACCTCTTCTGCAAAATATCATAACAGAAGGGGAAGTGATACCAGCTGTAATGGAGCGAATACATATCACAGAAAGTGATGAGGCATTGAGCTCTTTATCTAAATTAGTTTTAAACATTGTGAGGATGGCTGACGAAAAAGGAATTGCAACGATGACTGGACATCATCTCCTTGATGGAATCGACTCAATTCTCATTCGATGTAGGAGCAATGACGGATTGCTGGATGCAATTGCAGCATTGAGAATTACGCATTGCATTGGATCAAAGATCTCTCAAGGAATTTTCCAAAACTGGCGTAAAGAATGCCAAAAACATTGCTTTGAAACAATCTTAGTTGAAATAGCGTTGGGAAATCGAAATAGAGGCATAGCAAGAGAAAAAATCTATGCCCACTTCCACTCTTATCAAATTCCTGTGAATTTTCTATATAAGACAGAAGGATTTGAGGGCCTGTATGATGAATTTTCACTAACAGTCGCTGAAGAGCAGCATATTAGAAGGGAAATATTTGAGGATAGTGACGACAGAGAAGTGAATGAAGAAGAGGATGATAAAAATGAAAAATTCGAAACTAAACAAAAGAAACGCAAAGAAAAAATAACAAATGATGGTGCAGAAGCGAAGCCAAAGCAAAAGTCTAAAGCAAAAGTTAAATCAAAAGCAATAAGTGAATTGAAGACTGGAAAGAGTACAAATGAAACATCTGACAAAATTAAAAGAAAACAAGGAACAGAAACAATTGCTAAAAATACTTCCACATCAATGCCTTCCTCTCTAGCATCTCCATCTGTATCTGCTTCAACAGCAACATATGTGCATAATGATGCATCAGATAAAATAGCAATTTCTTTTAACATTTTCATTCAATCTATTTTGGCTATTTTGGATAGCGGAGCATATTACGGAATGTTTTTGCCAATGAAGAGGCTTATTAATACACTCATCATTGGATTGAGACTGCCAGAAGACGCTGAAACAGAGTATTTGAAGCGCAAGAAAGAAACCTTTCAAGAAGAAGTGGTCGGAGACAAAGCAAACAATGAAGGATCTTATTGCATCATGGAAAATGCAATAAGATTGATGAAAGGAAAGATTGATATCCTTCAAATCCGTCAGTGTCTTTTTTGCCTTGATTCGCTTATAACTCATAATTGTTTGTATTACTTATAATCTTTTACTCGTTCTCTCATGAAAAAATTGAATGTTATTATGTGCTGTGTTCTATCATATTTGAATTATTTGAATTTTTTAGTGTATAATTGTAAAAATTTCAAGATTTCTGACATCAATCTGAAAGATTTGATAGATATGTTAATGCGCTTGAACAAGTGTGTTCTTTTATTGATCAAAGAAGCCTTATCTTTGTTGATAATTTCTATTTTTTTCCTATTTTTTTTTTAAAAAAAATTATTGTAAGCTTTCCTGATGGTTTGCTTTTCAACTTGTCGAGTCATTGCATTGAGGCCATTTGTGTAATGTATCAAAGCGAAATGAAGCAATTATTTCTTTCTGCATATGAAAGGCAGATGATGGAGGATTTAAAAGTTGTTGAAGAAGAAATGAAGCAGATTGAAGAAGCAGATCACAAAGCGAAAGGAAAAGAGAACAAAAAAGATGATTTAATGAAAATTTCCAGTCGTATTGCACATCAGAAAAGTTCAAATTTATCTTCTTCCAATTGGACGCATATCCCATTCAATTATTCAAGGATGCCCTCAATAACGGAGTATGACTCAACTTCTGAGTATGAATTCCAATGCAGAGAAAGAACAGGGGAGCATCTCGTTGAAAAAAGAAAATGTTTACAGGAAATATCTGATGAATTCAGGCCTCAAAACATCATTTTTGGATGTGGACTTGGAGCAGATGATACGTTTATAACGATTCCGATGTTTCATTACTCTTTGGCTGCACTCCATTTTAATCACTCTCTCAATTGCATCGCAGCTATGAACAATATTAAAAACGATAATTGCGATGAAATAGTTTTAAAGCCGTATTTTGAGAAGTTGATAAATCGTATGGCACATCCTTTTCCTCTGATTGCTCCAATTTCTGTTGGGACACTGTATCGAGATGCATATCAGCAGCAATCGCTCGAATCTGTTCAGAGTTCGATTGATCTGTTTGTACTGAAAACAATGACGAAAACTGTAAAAGAGCTTCAATTTGTGTTCAAAATGGGATTTGCGGATATTTTGTTTAAATGGCTGCCTGATGGAAAAGACTCGAATAAAGTCGCACTTTTCGTTGCAATTCAAATGATTCGAGAGAATTGCATTGCTTTCATGGACATTTCCAGACGAAACAGAATAAAAGAAGCTGTTCCATACAATGAAAATGTGATGGAAGTGAATAACTTTTTTGGTAACTATGAAACAGAATTAGTTCTGGATCCTGAATTTGCAAAAGTGAGTGTCGTTTCAAAGGCAGAAATAAAAATGTGTTATGAGTGTTTTCAATCGAATGACTGGATAGATTTGACTGCTCATAATTTTCAACAATTGAAATTGGCTGATTTCACGGAAGATGCAGAGGAACTTTCGAAAGGAGATGACATTGGTGCATATCTTTTACGCTTGATTGATGATGCAGTTGAAGAGAATGGGATCCGCGATCTTGTGGAAGCAACTGTTCAACATAACGCCATTCAGCTGTTTTGGATGTGTTCTGGCAGCTTACCTTCAGCTGACCGACTGGAGTCTGTTGATATATTTAAGGAATACGATTTTGATCAAATAACATTACTTCCACTTGTTGAATTTGAAATGCCCCCTGTCAATTTGTATGATAAAAAAGAAGAAAGAACAATTAATCACTTTCATTTATTCCGTACACAATCATTGGTTGTGCCAAATTAACTTCACTTTGAAGGGTGTTGCATTTTTTTTTCCTTTTTTGGCACAAATGTTCACTTGTTCATTTTTTTAAAAATAATCTTTTCTCCATTTTTACTTTCAAAAACAAATCAAATTCCTGTGAATTTTCTGCAAAAAAATTTAAAAATGGATCCAACCTTTAATTTATCTTATGACGAATATGCTGAGAAGAACGGCTCAACCTCAGCCAAAAGCACCAGCGGTACAATCTTCATCAACTTCTTCAAGAAATGCTCTTCTTGATGCAGAGTTTCAGCGAGTGATGGTTTTAAAATTTATTAATTTCTTTCTTTCTCAATTTTTTTTCTTTAAAGGATGAAATGCTTTTGCCAGAAAGTGCCAAAAACACCATGATGTCCACATTCTCGAATGCGAAAAAAATGGAAATGATTCAGCAAGCAAAAACAAAAACACAAACAATGACCGCAGTCATGAGAGTGACAACTGTGAGAACTGATCCTTCTTCTGAGAATATGCAAGGTTTACGGGTTGCCCTTGGAAGATCCAATGAGCGATTTCTTCGACAATTTTTTAATGCAAATGGAATTCAAACAATTCTCGAGGTTATCAACACAATCCTTCATCATCAATTGTATGAATATTTGTTATTTAAATTCTTTAAATCGATGAGCTTTTATATATGAAAAATTTTCATAACCTTTTATTTCAAATTGAAGAAAAACAGATGATGAAATGAGTTGCTTATTTGAAAGTGCAATGTGCTTTAAGAATTTGATGAACAATGCGATTGGACTGCGTGAAGTTGTTGAATTTCCTGGATTATGGAGAAAGCTTATTCTTCTTATAGAGCCTCCTAAACAACCGTTTGATTTTTCCCCTCATTTTTGTAATTTTTGCAAATAATTAATTCTAAAAAAGACAACACATTCAAAAATATTATGAAATTGCAGGAGTTATTTTGGAATTGCTGAGCGCACTATGTCTTGTTCCAGAAGACATAGTCATGGCCGGTCCCAAGTTTGCTCCTTTTATTTTTTTAATTTTATTTGTATCAATTCATATTTTTAAATGCATTGTTAACATTCTAAAGATATGTCTTTGAGTGCTTTGAATATTTCAAGCAGTCTACACATGAGCGAACGCGATTCCAAACACTCATTGAATTATTTGGTGCTCCTCCGATGTTTTTTGAGACGGATGAGAGGATGGGAGCATCTGAAGATGAATATGAGTATGAGGAGGAAATTAATGCCTCGCTCAACGAAGGTCACAAAGAAAATGAAGATGAAAGTTTGAAGCCACCGCTTTCACCAAAAGGTATTCTATTTGATATATTTGTTGCTTCACACTTTTCTTTTCATAATTTTTTTAAACATGGAAAAATGTGAATATTTTTTGTCCATTTTTCCCCCTATTTGACACTTTTGTTCTTACGAATTTGTTTCTTCAATTGTTTATATCCTTCACTCATCGGACAACGATATTGCTATTACCACAGAAAGCACACCTGCATCACAAGCACATCAGGCTCCATTGACTCTAACCGCTTCTACTCCTTCCACTGCACCACAGCCCGAAGCAGCTGCCTTTGATTCGCCGTTCGCCCAGGTGAAGTCATCTGCCACAACAACACCGACTGCCCAGACACCCACCTCTGCCACACACTCCTCTGGTGCTCCTCTGCCAACGACGCCTCAACGAGGAAGCCAGAACATCTCAGCCAACCCGCTTTCTTCGCCACAGCCTGCGCCATCCACACCCAAGAAGCTTTCACTTCGCCAGCCTCCTCCTTCGATTTCTCCTAATTCTTTCAATCACACAGCAGAAGGCGCAGCTACTCCTTCATCATCATCATCATCATCATCTGCATCTGCCTCTTCATCTTCATCATCAACAGCACACTCAGACACAACTTCATCTCATACTCGCTCTGAATCCTCATCCTCTGCATCATCATCATCATCATCTGGAACAGCATACATGTCAGCCACTGTGCGAAGACACAAAATGATGGCAGAGGCAATGAACTCCCCACTCTCAGCCAGGTTAGTTCCAGACACCTTCAAATGCCTTGTGCTGCAGCTGTTCAACTCGCTTCTCATCAAAACGGAGTATGTTTCACAGAGAATGAGACTCAGACACGAATGGGACGAACTGGGATTCCACAGAATGCTCGAGGTTTTGTAACTATTAGATCTGTTTTTTTAACATAATTTACTTTATTCTCTATTAAAATTACAAAAATAAAAACCTTATTTTATGTTATATTTGTTTTATTTTATTTCTTTATCATTGCTTCTAACAATTATCAACAATATCCTTTTTTTAGGAGCTTGCAGACACAAAGCTGTCACCAGCACTTGAGACACAGATATCCATCTACAGCGATGAATTCGATGGAGATTTGGAAGAGTCGTCCGTGTTCTCGTTGGACGGCATGGAAGAGCTGGCAGCAGCAGCTGGAATCAACGTGGTGGGCTTTGGAAGGAGCAGAGGGAGAAGAGGATGGAGAAAGGAAGGAGAGGAAGAAGGTGGGACAGACTCAGAGGAAGGCGACGAAGATGAGATAGACGAAGAGATTGATGGGACAAACGACGAGGAAGAAGATGAAGAGGCAGCAGGAGAAAGAGATGGAAATGGGAAACTCCTCCTGCGCCGTGGCAGAAGCAAGAGAGGTGCGAAGAAGAAGCGTCTTTTCGCCTCTTCCTCCTCAACTTCTCTGTCGCACTTCTCGAAGGCGCTGCAGCAGGAGAATGTGATTGAGAATGTGGCAGCGTTCTGCTTTGACCCGGAGAAGACGTTTGCGCTGCTGAACACGCAGCTGAAGGGGATGGAGTCGAGCACGATGCATCTGAACAACATTCTGGTGTGTCTGATGAAGTTTGTGCTGCTCAACAGAGAAGTCGATGGGCTGCTCGATTTTGTGGAAGGGAAGGTGGTGAAGTGGGTGAAGATGTACCAGGACAAGATCAGCTTTATGATCAGCAAGGAGAAGCAGCTGAAGAGCGGAGAAGGAGAAGAGAAAGGAGAAGGAGGAGAAAGTCCAGAGGAGGCGTATGAGATGAAGCGGCTGACGGCAAAGATCAACAGCCAGAAGAAGACGAAGGAGCTGGAAGAGAAAGTGAAGGAGCTGGAGCAGTCGAAAGAGTTTGCAGTGAAAGAAATGGAGGAAATGCGGAGTGTTCTGAGTGAAATCACGAAGGCGTTGAAGACAACTGACATAACAGAATTGGAGGCGAAAGACGAGGAAGGAGTGAAAATGAGGGAGAAGACAAGAACGCTGTCGATGAGGCTGTCAGCAACAGATGTGCTGAAGGGAATAAAAGAGGCTGCAGATGCTGCTAACATTGCCAATGAATCAGCATCATCATCATCTGCATCTGCCTCTTCTTCTTCTTCTTTGTCAAATTCTTCAACAACACAAGAAGAAAGTGCTGCTTCTTCATCTTCTTCCTCGTCTGCTCCTCTTTTGGATCTGGTGAGTGGAATTCGGCGTCTTCGGCTGAGTGAAATGAAGACGTCTGAAACAACAACAGAAATCAAAGACAAACTGGCAAAGGCGTTGAAGGAGAAAGAGGAAGAGCAGCAGAAACACGAAGAAGAAAAGAAGAAGATGGAAGCTCAAATGAAGCAAAAGGAAGAAGAATTAGAAAAGTTGAGGAAGGAATTACAGCAAGCAATGACATCAGGTCAGCACGGTTCTGTGTCATCATCATCATCATCATCATCTTCTTCTTCTTCTTCTATTCCAATGGCACCTCCACTTGCAGGCTCCTCTTCAATCCCTGCTGCCCCACCGCTGGCTGGCTCAACCATTCCCCAGGCGCCTTCCATCCCAGCCGCTCCTCCTCTCGCTGGCTCTTCCATTCCTGCTGCTCCGCCTCTTGCTGGTTCTTCAATTCCGATGGCACCTCCTCTTGCTGGCATTTCTTCAATCCCACAAGCTCCTTCCATTCCGATGGCTCCTCCACTCGGCGGCTCATCCATTCCTCAGGCTCCGTCAATTCCACAAGCACCCAGCATCCCAAGCGCACCTGCATTGCCTGGCTCTTCAATTCCTACTGGTTTGTTGAAAAAAAAATTATTGTCATATGTTTGTTACTTCTTATTCTGCCATTTCTTATTTATTTCTCATCAGCTCCGAGTATTCCTGCTGCCCCAGGAATTCCAGCTGCTCCAAGCATCCCTGCTGCACCCAGCATTCCAATGGCACCAGGTATTCCAGCTGCCCCTGGCATCCCAGCTGCTCCCGGAATACCAGCAGCCCCTGGAATTCCTGCTGCACCAGGCATCCCCGCTGCACCAGGCATCCCTGCTGCTCCTGGCATACCTGCTGGTTTGTCAAACATTCAAAGCACTTTTTCTTTTTTAAAAAAAATTTTTTTTTGAATGATGGATTTTAAATGTGATGTTTTTATAATGCTTTTAATTAATAAATTTAATGATTGTATCAATCATATTCAAATATTTCAAATTCTGTTATTCTTTTCACAGCTCCAGGCATTCCATGTGCACCAGGCGCACCAGCCATTCCAATGGGTATGCACATTGTCATCTTTGATGATTGTCATACGAATCTTTTCATTGTAAACTTTTTATTCAATTATTCCCCCCCCCCCCCCCCCCCCCACTTCTGTTATTTCATTTAATGATGTTACATTCATATTTCATATTCTTCTTTTCTCTTCTTTTATTCAGCTCCTGTATTTATGGGGAGACCAAAGAAACCTGCTAAAAAGTCGAAAGTGCCAATGAAAGTGTTCCATTGGTCGAAAATACCTGATCGGAGCATCGATCAATCCATTTGGAAAGTTCGTATTTTCAATTAAATTTTTATTTAACTGGAATTTTTTGCATATTATTTTTTCATTTTTTTAAAATTATCTTCTTTTCTTAAATATAATAAACATTCTATCATTTCAGAATCTCTCAGACAATTCAGTCAAGCTCGATGAAAATGAGCTTGAAATGCTGTTCAACAAGCCATCCTTGTCTCGTGCCCCGATTGCCTCTTCTTCTCCTTCTGCTGCGTCTGCTGCTGCCTCTCCAAAAGAGACTGTTCCTCAGCTGCTTGACCCGAAGAGGACACAGGAGCTGGCTATTCTTCTGCACCAGTTCAATCCATTGACACCATCACAAGTGGTTGATGCATTAAAATCATGTGACATGAGCATCCTGAATGAAGAGCGGCTGAAACAGCTGAGTGCGTTTGTGCCCACACCCGAAGAGACAGAGACGCTGCTGTCATTCACAGGCGACAGATCGAAGCAGACGAAACAGGAGCAGTTCTATTTGGAGCTTGTGGAGGTGCCTCGGCTGAAGGAGAGGTTGAAGTGCCTGCTGTTCAAAACACGCAGCCACGAAATGATGAGCTATTTGGAGTCAAACTACAAGACCATTCAGAAGGCGTGTGAAACTGTCTCAACTGGAAAGGAGCTGAAGAAACTGTTGGAATTAGTGCTGGCAATAGGAAACTATTTGAACGGAGCAACCAACCAAGGGTGTGCATATGGAGTGAAGTTGGATGTGCTGTCGAAGCTGTGCGAGTTCAAATCAACACCAATTCCGAAAGACGCGAAAAAGAACGAAAATAATTTGGCTTCTGATAGTCCAGATAAGACAAACAATGATGATAACAAGAATGGTGTGCTCTTCTTATATTCATATACTTACAATAAAATATTTACCCAATTGTTTATATTTGCATTTCCTTCTTATAATTCCACTTTATTTATTTATTTATTGTCATTATTATTTTCATTTTAACAGCTCAACCGCAGTGGATGCAGTCAGGCACAATCACCATGCTTCAGTACATTGTACATGTTCTGAGGTCGAAAGGAGGAGTTGAGTCCTTCTTGTCTGAGATGGAAGTGGTGAAGCAGGCAGCAGATATGCCTCTGTCAGCCCTGCAGCAGTCGGCGGCCGAGCTGTGCGACAACATGGCATCGGTGGAGAAGGAGATGAAGGAGATGTCAAACATCGTTGAGAGCTGCAAAAGAAAGGCACAAAAGACACAGTCTGCTTCTGCTTCTTCATCAGATGATGAAAATGGAGCAGGCAATTCATCATCATCTTCTGCTTCTTCCTCATCTTCACAGAGCAAAAACGGCGAAGAAGAGATGAGCAACTCGTTTCTGGATGTGATTGGGCCGTTCCATTCAGCGTTTGTGATGCGACAGACACAGTTGATGGATCTGAAGGACAAATGCGAGAAGGCTGTTACTGAGGCCATGACACTCTACATGGAAGACCCACAAAAGACACCTTCTGAAGAGTTCTTTATGATATTCGCTAATTTTGCAGACAAAGTGGATGTGTGCTTATGTTCTTTGTGTATTTTTGGGTTGAAAATTGTTGACTATTATGATTATTATTATTATTATTCATATTTGTTGCTGTTGTTATTCTCAGAGAACAAATGAAGATCTGCAGAAGAAAGAAGACAAAGAGAAGAAAGACAGAGAAAAGATGGAACGAGAGCTGAAAAAGAAGAAAGAGAAAGAAATGAAAGAACAAGGAAAGAAGCCATTAACCTTGCGGGGCAAAGACAAATTGCAAAAGGATACTTCTGCAAGTGCGATAGCACCTTTATCACCTTCATCATCAACTTCCTCTTCTTCCTCTTCCATTTCAAACACATCTGAATCACCCACTCAGAATGCCACAATTCTTTCTAATGCTAATGCTGAAACAACTTCTCCCACCGTCAAACTATCAGCACAGGCAGAGCGGGCGATCGCAGCAGCAAATGCAGCGTCATCTGCGATGCCGTCAGACCTCACACAGTCCAGAAAGGACATTCTCAATGCGATCACACAACAGATTGCATCTGGCTCGATTTTGAGGCGTCAAAGAGAAGGAGGAACACTCAGAAAGACTTCTGGACTGACTCTTAGGTTTTCACAGCGCTTGAATTCTATTCCTCAGGGATGAGGCTCTTTATTTCTATTATCTTATGTACAGCAAAAGATGAAGAGGGATGGCTTTCCCAAAAAATGTGATTATAGTTTCATGCAATTTGGAACTTTTAGAGATTATAATTTCACGTCTTCACAACAACGGATAATTATTTAATTTTCAATTGGATTTTTCAATTTTTTTAATTGTTGAGTGTTGAGTGAAAGACATTTACTTTTTCTGTCACTGTGAAGACATAAATTTGTAGAAAAATATGTATTTATTCGATTTTCTGAAAAAATCAAAATATTTCTATTTTGAATTAGATTTCCCAATAAAGATAAATAAATATTTAGCAAACAAATTATTCATAAATAGTGAATAGGCTTATATAAGCATTCTGATAAGGACGCAAAAGGAAAATGACCGAAGAAAAGATGTTTAATGAAATATTCAAAAAATTGTTGAACTTGAACTGAAAACATGCTTATCATTAATAATACAACATCTTTAAAAAACTTTTAAAATGAGCAGGTGCGTGATAATATAATTTATGTGCATTCAGTTAAAGAAGTCTAGAAGTATTAATTCTTTATAATTATCATCCAAGCACCTCAAATGTTTTCTTTCAAGAATTGTAAAACATTCACACGTTCACAGTTTCATTTAAATTTCTTTTTCATTGCTTATTTAAAAAGTGAGACGGATATAAAACTACAAAAGATAACATCATAAAAATGTTAAGGGCAGATCTTATTATTATTCTTTTTTTTCTTTTTAAATAGGAAGTAGAATTCGCATTCGGAGCAATAGAGCACATTGTTTGTTAATTTGTATTTCTATATTTTTCTTGAATTGCAATGATGCAAATGCCTTATTTTTTGATATCTTTTTTATTTTGAAAGAATAATTTTGAGTAATGCAGGATGATAATTGCTTCAATCTTTATTCATTATTGCTTTCACAATTATCATTACAACAAAATGATACATCAGCTAAAAACGGACTTTTGAAACAGATTGTATTTTCAAGTTATCAAATCCAACAACTTTTAGAAGCATGCTTCAATTTTTCTGAATAATTAATTTTTCATGTCAAACATTTTTAATAGCCTTCATACATGTGCTTCACCTGCTCACAATCTCCAACGAGAATTTGTCTTGTTTGCTTTTGTGTTTTATATAATTTTTCACATTGATTTTGATTTTTCTCAGCTTTGTGCAATTTGTTGTCATCGATTTCATGATGTAAAATTTGTTGGAGCATTGAATGGGAACGAAGTTTGTGCTTTTTTGATCACTTTTGGAATATACATTTAAAAAAATTTTGTTCATAAGAAATGTTTATGTGATTCGATAACTTTTTCGTGTAAATGCGCAAGTTCACATAAATTGAAATCCCCAGAAGCGATTAGCAACAGCATAATGTATTCTTTAAGCTCAATTTCTAATCTGAATCAATTCCCATCTCGGCAGCCTCCTTTTGGATATCCATATTATTTGCATCAATCATTCGAACAACCCTTGGGACCATTACTTTATTCAAAAAGCTGTGCTCAAAACAAGGAATGCTCGGAAATTTCTCAATCTCTTTCTTCTGCACAAGCCTTTCGCACGTTTTCTCCATTTCGCCCTTTTCCATCTTCTCTGTGGTTTGAGATAGTGAAAAGCGAAAATCTTGTCCTAAGAAACATGATTCAGAAGGGCGAGCAGCCTGCTTCCCTGTTTATTCAGAAAATGATCGATCAATTTAAATTTGCCCTTTCACAAGAGGATGTTGCTTCTCAGATGAGTCATAACTTCAGTGAGAATTTTACAATGCCCACTCGAATATTAACCGACAAAAGCTGTTGCAAATCTAACAGCTTGATACGCAAACAGCGTTGCGCTCCTGTTTTTGTTATGTTCAAAGAAATAGAGCGAAGGTTGCAATATGAAGTAGAAGGCGAGCAAGAAGAGGAAAGGAATGAAGAGAGAGACGAAGAAAGAGAGAAAGAAATGGAAATTTTGAAAAGGCGAAAAGAGAAAGAAAAAGAAAAAATAGAAAAGTTCGAACAGGCTGTGATGAATATCTCGAAAGAGAGAGTACAGTCACTATCAAGCGATCTGATTGAAGAGTGGATGCTTGATGATGAAGAAGAAGATGGAGAAAACGAGGAAACAAAGAAAAAGAAGATGTTCCATCATTACACAGACATAATGAATTCAGTGCCATCCATCGAGAGGATGAAGAAAGAGGCTGAAAAGTCTTTATCTTTCAACAAGTTCGCTGCTGAGGTTTATGCTCTGGAAAAGAGATCGGAAGTTATCACGCAGCCTGACAATGTTAATAACAGCACCAACAAAAGATTCAGTTTCGGAGCACACACAACAAGCAGTACACCTCCTGAAACGAATGCTCTGTCTTTTCAGAAAACACATAAAACCAACTCGCCAAGCGAGGCGATTCTTTTGTCGAGCCTTTGCACTCCAGAAACGCAGAATCGCCTCTTCCAGTTTCTTCATCCATTTTCCATCTTTCTTTTTCTCCTCTGGCATCGAACTCAGATTGTTGCATCTCATATCATGTATCCTTCATTCCCATCATACTCTTCATCTCCGCCATTTCCCTTGACAAATCCTCAAACCCTGCAGTTCATGCAAAATTCTACAAACGGCTCAGTCTCTTCGTCTTGCAGCTACCCTTCTCCCAAATCTCCTCATCCGTTGATGCCTCATCTTCCACGATGTTCCGCCACTGAATCGCAAAGAATAGCCTACATCTGCACAACATGTGTCACACACAGCTTCGACGGAAGCAACAGAGCAGAAGTGAGCAAAGAGAAAGCAATCCCGACAACGTTGGAGCATTCGTCTGGACTGATCTGTCTCGAATGCGCTTCGACATGTCATTTTGGCCATTCTGTCATTCCAGTCGGAGTATGCTCATTCAAATGCTCCTGCGGAAGTAACTTAAACTGTCTGATACAAAAAGGAGGGATGATGGAAGAGATGGTTTGTTTGTTTGATGAAGTGAATGAATATGTCATTCAAGAAAAGGCAAGAAGAAGAAAAATGGAAGACCAACAAGACACAACTAGCAACGAATTTCAACCAAAGCTGCAAGATTCATATTTGTCAGCAGCATCTCTAAATTCCACTTATTCGAGTACAGCTTCTTCAACTTCTTCTTCCTCCGACTTTCGATCCATTCAAAAGGTGCCATTCCTTCCTTCCCTTTGTCCCTCATCGCATCTTCTATATCTCATTCAATCAACTCGCATTGAACTCCACACTCTGTTTTTCTATTCGTGTGCTTTTTCCATCGAGCCACTTGTGTCCTTCTTTGTGTCTGACCCTTCCTTCGACATAAACGAAGGCATCACCCTCCGCAATGTCTCAATGAGCCCCCTTTGGATCAGCTGCTGCTGTGGCTCATTGAACGTCATCAGAATGCTTTTGAAGCGCGCAAATCTCGACATCAACCGCGGAAAGATCGAAAAACGAGTCTTTTTGAACCAGCTGACGGTTGAGACTCCTCTTTTTGCGGCTGTCATGCGCAAGAGAAGCGATGTGGTTGGGTTGCTGATGTGGAGTGTGCCTTCTGTTGTACTGGATCTTGCTGAGTTTGATGTGCGCTTTGAGAAGGAAAGCACGCTGAAGAAGATCGAAGACATGTGGAACTACTCCTGGGAGCAAGAGGTGGAGGAGGTATACGAAGATGATACATCTGATGGAGAAGATGGGTCTCAATACCTCACATTCAGCCCAACAGCTTATGATAGGAAAGGCTTTAATGACGGCGAGGAACAAGAGGCAATAAGCAGACGAAGAGCGGTTTCGCCTTCATTGATGAGCAGAAGGCGCACTCCGCCTTTAGTCAGCACTCGCCGAATATCCCCACCTCCTGCTGGATTGTCAATGCCAAGTGCTTTGTCCCCTTCATCTTCTTCGATGTCACCCTTCTCGCTGCTTTCTCAGCCTGCTTCTTCTTCCTCCTCCTCAACCACCACAGTCACATCTGAGACATCTCAGCACTCACCCAACGGGCAATTCACCACAACCACAACCACAACCACAACCACACTGCAATATCACTCACCGCCTCCTGCGCCGTTCTACCCTTTCAGAAAGGGATCTGCTTCTCCCCCTCCTTTCCGGCCACAGCGTCTGGGCAGATCTCGTTCGCCTCCTCCGTTCAACGCTTCCCGCTTCAGAACCCCTCCTTCTTCTATCTCTCCTCCTCATTCCGCTTCCTCTTTTCGTTCTTCTCCTCCTTCTCCATCATCATCATCGACTTCGTGTGCCTCGCGTCGTTATGTCTTTGTTCCTCTGTCTGTATCCCGCTCTCTGAATATCTCTGCTGGCTTCTCGATGTATTTCATCAATCCTGTTCCAAAAGACCCTTCACTGTTTCCAACGCTTCTTTCATTACCAGAGCCTTCCAACACAAACGAGCTGAATTTAAATCAGATTGACGAAGTTGCCCTGGCACTTTCGTCTGAACCTGCCCCAAAAGCGTCTTTGCCACAAGCTTCAAACATTTACATCCCGCCAACTTGGAGTTCGGCTTCTTCATATTCCTCTTCTTCCTCGTCATCTTCTTCTTCTTCCTCTTCAAATGACAATAAAAGCAAGTCTGTTCCGCTGAGCTACCACCATGACACAATGACCATTGTGCCAGCCAACCTGAATCGGCTGAACTTTCTTTCGTCTCTTTTCACTCTCCTCCGAAAATCACTCGGATGCGATGGGGCTTCTTCCTCTTCTTCTTCTTCTTCTTCCCCTTTGGCATCCACTTCTCAAAGAACTCTTCTGGGACGAATATTCGAGCTGGCAAGCAAATCAACTGTAGCTTTGTCGCCGTTGAATCCCATGAAATCAGTAAGCATTCAGCCTTATTTGACTGACGATTACAGCAGAAAGCTGCTGTCTGCACTGAAAGTGGAGGAGTTGCTTGGATCACAGCTGCATTTGTCCAAAAAGCTGAGTCGCTTTTTGAATGGTGAATATTCTTTTGACAGTTCATCACCATCTTCAGCAAGTTCATCTGGAAAACCTGCTAAAATAACAACGCCAAACACTTTGCCAGCCGGTACCTCAATTCTGGCCAATTCTTTTTCTCCCATCTCCCCATCCAGCAGGCCAACAGCCTCACAAGAAAAGCAATCCAAGCGTGAATCCAAAATGCTTTCTTCCATTTTGCTTTCACTCTTCTGCGACAATGCTGTGCTGATGTTTGCTGGCGAAGAAGCAGCCACACTTCGTTCAGACATCCTCCGCTTTGTGGCAACACGCGGACTGCCTTACATCAGCCAGAAGGAGCTGAAGCAATACGCCTCAGGCGCTCGTCATCGACTCTTAAGTTCAGTCAGTCAGTCAGCTTCTTCTTCTTATTCTTCTTCGTCTACTTTCTCAACAGGGCAAGTGGATGTGCCATCAGAGTATAATCCATTCTCTAGCGATGTCTTTGTAGAGCGTGCTATTCTGCTGGACGAGGGGTTGATGGCGCCGTCCTGGAAAAAGGAGCGAGTGAAGATGCGACATGCAATGGCTGAAATCAATGCACGCTATCGTGTGCTGAACAGGCTGGGCATCACAAAGCGGAATTCTGAATTTCAAGTGACTAGCGTGAATCAAGGAAGAACTCAGTTCATATTCAGCAACACTGTCATTGCGCCTAACTACTTTTCCCCGCTGCCGGTGCACACCCTTCGCTTTGTGTATCTTTCGCCAAAAGAGAAAGCAGATGCGCTTTCCAGCAACAGCGCGGCTGTGCCTCTTCTGTCGAGTCTGGCGCTTCCGATTGGAGAAACATCGGCAATGCTGTCAGCAACTACAGCAACAAACAGATCCATCCCTTCCATTCTGTCCACATTCTCTGCAAATCCTGCTGTTGCGCCTGAGGAAGCGTCGCCTGCTCTACTGGCAGACACGATTGTCCTGTCGCCGCTGTTGCAGCAGCTCATATGTGCTGAATCAACATCGACATGGGCAATGTTGATGTTAGCATTGGACGATCTATCACGAGCTCTGAAGGCAGATGATGTATATGCGATTGAAGATGATTGCTCAGAAGATGGAGAGGAAGATGAAGAGGATGAGGACAATGCAATTGACAGTGATGATTGGATTGCAGAATTGGATTTGGGAGACAAGCAATATGAGATTTTGGACAAACAGATGAGTAAATTGATGATGGAGCAGTTTGAGATTGAAGATGATAGCAACAGTGAAACAAGCGAGGAAGACAGTGAAGAAGATGCAGACGATGAAATTTCGATTGGTTTTGGCTTCGCAAATGAATATGAACAAGACAAACGATTGAAAGAATTGCTGGAGAATCCGTTTTCTCCTTCGAATAATCCAAAAGAAAAGCGGCAAAGCAAAAAGGCTGATCCAATTACTTTTGACGACTTCACATTTTTCGTTTCGTTTGGCGAGCCAATTGACTATTTCAAGTATGAAAAAGGAGGATTCGAGATAACGCCAGAAAATGCTTCTGTTAATACAGATTCAGCAAAGGCGGTATCGAATCCTAATCCGATATTGTTGAATACATTTAACAGAAAGAGAACATTCCGCTCACAAATAGCCAGTCCTTTCGGCAGCACTTCACAAGGAGCATCTGAACAGCAGACTGCCTTATCGGATTCATCAAATGCACAAAACGAGTACATTCAACCGCAATTTAGC
This sequence comes from Monocercomonoides exilis, assembly GCF_001643675.1. Classification (NCBI taxonomy): domain Eukaryota; phylum Preaxostyla; order Oxymonadida; family Polymastigidae; genus Monocercomonoides; species Monocercomonoides exilis. Next base: position 220,619 of record NW_027150607.1, on the reverse strand, counting down.
GAAGGAGAACTGGAAAGGGTTACAAGGCGAATGAAAGAGAAACTGGATTTCATCAGCCAGAAGATAAAGAAAGTTACCAGAGAGTTAAATGCTGAACATTTCAATTTGATGATCAAAAAAGTTGAGGTGCCTAAAAACAAAAAAGGTACTTCTTTATCTTCGAGTTCTTCTTCCTCCTCTTCCTCTTCCTCTTCCTCTTCTTCTTCTTCTTCTTCTTCTTCTTCTTCTTCTTCGATGGGATCAACATCAGAAACAGATTACGAAATATTGCTTAGCGATCTGAATGAAGATGGCATTGGAGATAACATCAGAGTGCTTCTGTTGCCATCTATTGTTTCGAGGCACAGAAGAGGCTTAGTTGTCAGTGAGTCAGCCAAAGAGCTGATTGATCCAAGGAGTTCTGCAAATGCATCTTCTTCTTCGACTGCTTCTTTGCCTGAAGAAGACTACTCATTATCTTCCGAGCCAACAACTTACATGGACACGCTATTTAGCTCAGCATCGTTTGCACCAATCAGCTTCTCTTCCTTACCGCTGCACTTTGTCAACAACAAGCACTATGGCAAAGCAGACATCGGATCAGAATTTGAAGGGAAAGAGTCGTCTTCATCGTTTGTTCCGCTGACTACAAAGTTGGTTCAGCAGCTGCTGCCGAGCATGCTATCGCCAAAAAGTCTGCCATGTGACGACGAGAATTTCCTGAGATTCAATAACAACAAATCTCCTTCGTTGACCATAACGAAAAGAAAAGAAGAAGAATGCAAGCATGTGAAGAAAATTAATTATTACTCGTCTTGCATCATGCTTTCACCAGGAAAAAGCGCAATGAGATGGCTGGATCGCAGCCAGACTTCGAGGAGCATGACGCCATTTGTGTCTAACTCGCCGTTAGCGATTGACAATTCCAGCAGTTCAGTTTCAGTCGGACCAATCCTGTCATCTCATGCTCCTTATCTCCCACTCAGCAGGAAACCCTCTCTTTGGGCCAACACTCAATATGTCAACTCATTTCTGAAGACAAACACTTCCTTAATCCAATCACTTGCCTTGTTCTTCAATGCATCTTCTGTTCCCCGTTCTCTGTTTCATTCACTGCCTCGTCGAAGATGCATACTACCGTTTAGTATGTTTGTGAAACGATGCAAAGATTCCAGCTTCTTCCTGATTAATTATGCATTTCTGCACAGTTGGAGGGATGTCGGGATGCTTCGCAAGCCTCCTCAGCATCTTGACACGATGGTTTCGAGAAGGCGGAAGGAGCTTTGCTTAAATCAGGAAAGAAAAGTGTTTGTGAGAAGGAAGAAAGGGAAGATTGTTTGCTTGAAAAAGAGCTCTGCGTTGAGAAGAAAGTTGGAAGGGGTTTTCCAGGTAAATGATGAGAATTCTTCATCAAAATTTAATTCCTTTTCTCTTATGTCTTCAGCAGACATTGAGTCAGGCAGCAAACCGGATTCTCCTTCTATTCCTTCTTATGCACACGATCCACCTCATCTTGGAGTCTCTCCATTTCTGATTGTGCTGCATCATCTGCAGAAGGATGCGCTTTCACAGTCTGTTGAATGCGATATGATGGAGCTTGCTCTCGTTGCACTTGGAAAAGACAGATTAAACGGAGCGAAGTCGCTGATGCATGGATGTGGAATGAAGAATGCTGGAACGAAGGATCTTGAAGAACTGGCAAAGCTAAAAATATCACAGGAGCAGGCAGGTGGAGATGGACAGAGAATTGCGGTGTCTTCTGAGATGGAAGAAGAGAAGACGGGAGCTGACGAGTGGGATGAGCTGATGAAAGAGGCAGAGGAGGAAGGAGTGACTTTGAAAAAGCCTGTACAATTGAATAAAGTGTCTTATTCATCTGTTTCTTCATCAGCGTCATCATCATTGACTTTAACAAAGTCTTCAGAAACAACTGTATCAGACAGAAAGGGATCTTCAACTGCTGTTCTTTCAGTGTATTTGATGAGCCCATCGCCAGACGGAGGCCTTTCAACCGATCAACTTCGTCCGGCTTCATCTCCTTTTGTTCCTGATTACTTTTTTGATACTTCTTTCTTCGATTCAACACCTTCAAGCACTTCAGTCACAACTCCATCCACTTCATCCATCTCGATTACTCGCCCACTTAATCTGGGACAAAGCTCAACAACAAAGCTAACAACTTCCTCCACCGCCGCTACTACCTCTGAAAGAGCTTATCCAAGCAAGAGCTTGTCCCACCTTCCTCTTCTTGTCGACAACTCAACGTCGTTTCTGCTGCATCCCTCGGCTGTAAGAAGCACAGATGGCGCACTGTCTCCTCTAAACCAGTTCCCATACACCTCCACCACAACAGACCCGCTGCTCCTGCGCCAGCTGCATGCAGGCATCACAAGTTGTGGCTTTCTCTATTCACTTCCTCCGTTCGAGCTGTTCAAGCGTGTTGTGGCGGTGACAGACGAGACGAGAAAAGCGGTGTGTGGAATTAGCACGCTTCGTTTTTCGGATGAAAGCGAAAACGAAAGCAAAGAAGAAGCTTCAAAGTACAATGAAGACAAGATATATGATCCATATTCATCTATACATTCCACATCCAAGGAAGCAATAGACTTTATGGAAATGACGGAGGAAAACTATGGGCCAAAAAAACGCAAAGACAAAATTGAGGATCTTAATGCAAAACTTGATCGTATATTGAATGATGACTTTGATTTTGATAGCGACAGTATCAGCGACAGCGATAGTGTCAATGTCAGTGATAGCGATGATGAATCAGATGATAGCCAAACTTCTTTTAGTTCCAGTCATTCTCTTAAAAAAAGGCACAAAAAAGAACGCAAAGATGCAAAAGACGATGCATCAGAAACAGATTTGTCTGATGGTTTCCGAATTGAAGAAGAAGTGAAGCCACAAGTGTTGACGGATGAGGCTGATAAGGAAAAGATTGAAGAGAAAAAGGGAGACTCTCCATCGCTAACAGAGCAAAACCAGCAGAATGGGCTGCATAGTAGTTGCTATGGCAGAGTGAGAATAAGCAGGCTTTACACAGTGGCATCTTCGTCTTTGATTGAAGATGGATTGTATATGAGTGCAGATGACCTGCCAACAGGATCGGAATCAGCATCAGCATCACCTTCTTCATCGTCATCGTCATCGTCATCGTCATCATATTCTTCTTCTACTTCTGATTTCTCTTTGAGTTCTTTGTTTGATGATGACAGTAGTGAAGTCAAACATAATGCCGCTCTCTCTTCTCCACAGAAATCAAATGCTTTTATGAAAGAGCTCAGCAAAAGAGTTGAGAGTGTCTTCGAAAGCGAGGAAGGAACTGGCATTTGGGCAACAGAATCAAAAAACAACGCTCAAAAGAAGAGAAAGCAAAAAGTTAGAGTTGGCGAATCGTCCATTTTGGAAGAGGAATTGAGCAAGCTCAGAAAGAGAGAGAAGAAAGAGCTGAAGAGAAGATCACAAAAAGAATGGAAGGCAACCAACGATCAGCAGCGTATGGATATTTACAGTGCAGCAAGTGCTACTTCATCTGCTTTCTGCTCATCACAGTGTCAAATAGCCTCCTCAGGTGACTTTTCTATGTCTGTGTCCGATTTGCATTCAGCTGCACAATCAGACGACCCTTCTCTTTCGATGATTTCTTCATCGTGTTCGCATCCATCCTCTGCTTACTCACAAGCATCTCCGCTGATTCATGTTCCCCCAGCAACATTTGGAGCATCACTCCTTTCTTCTATCGCCAACTCAACTCCCATTTTCTCCATCTCGCCGATATTTGCAGCAGTTGCTGAAGGAGATGTTACATCAACGCATCTTATTCGGATGTTTGACTCGCTCAAAAATGAATGTGTGGACTTGTTGGATGTGGAAGAGAGAAAGGCAAAGACAGATGAGATAAACAACAGACTGGTGAATGAGACAAACATGTTTGCAAAGAATGCGAATAACAGCATTGGAATGGTTGATGAGCATGCTTTGGGAGATGGAAAACAGATAAAAGATGAAAAAGCAAAGGAATTGCTTCAAAATAAAATGGAAAGCAATATGAGTAATTTCCAAAATGTTGCTGATATGCAAAAAGAAAATGCACTTTCAGGAGACAATTTAATGAAAGCAAAGAGAAATTTGAATGCAAATGAAAACAAAGAAGAATCAGAAGAGATCAACGTTGAGCTCCAAAGCAAATCTGATTCGGAAGACCAAGACACAAATTGCAAAATTGAGTTGAGCGACTTTGAGGGGATGGGAGATTTGAAGCGACGTGCCATTCTTTCAAGAAAGGAATACAACTTCATGATGAAAAAGCTGAAAGAGAAAAAAGCATCTAAAAATGGAAAGGATAAAATGAAAAGGGACAAAATTAAACAGAACCAGAAGGTTGACTTAGAGGAAAGAAAACTAAAAGAGAAGGAAGAGAGGAAGAAGAAGAGAGAAAGGAAAAATGAGGAAAGGAAAAGGAAACAAGAAATTCGAGCTAAAAAGAGATCTGAACGAAAGGCACTGAAAAATGAAGGAATGGAAGAATCTTCTGACAGCGAGCTAACTTCAACTCTTTCATCTTCTGTTTCTTCTTCTTCTTCTTCTTCTCAAAATGTTCATTCTTCCAATTCCAAACGCAAACATCACCAGAATAAGATAAATCCTAATTCATACTGTTCAGAAGCAGCTTTATCGCTGCAGAAACAAGGATTTGCAATGCGTGCACAAACGTTCCCTCATCGCTACTCTGCTCTTTTCGGAGAAACAGTTGAGTTGAAGCTGTCTAATGATTCCCGTTACAATTTATCAGTTGCAGAGGCAAGGAGACGAGAGAGAGAACGAAGAAGAACAAAGAGAATCAAAAAGGCTTATGTGAATGAATTGATTGAAAGACAGATCAGCTTAATGAACAATCTTTTGCCTTTGAAATCAGCAAACTACGTTCCATTTACTCTTCAAGAAAGTTCACCAAACTCTTCTCCTTCTCCTTTCCTTTCTGCAGCTTCTTCTTCTTCTTCACTTCCTTCTGTTAAGCCTCGCCTCCTGTTCTTTTTCAATGCAGGTGTATCGCTCGATCCAAATGAGTGCTGCCTCGGCCGCACTCCGCTTTCCGTTGCTGTCGAAAGAAGAAATGTGCTTCTGGTGAGAGAACTTTTGAAAATAGCTTCGTTGAATCCAAATCTCTTCACAGCTGTTGGAAATACGCTTGTTGATCTTACCAAACAGCACTCACACAACAAAAAGAATTCAATGTTTTCTGAGAAAAAAGAAGAGCTTTTCAATGTTTTGTCAGCGGAAGCATTGATTGGCACACCGTTTGTGAAGAAAGACAGTTTTGTCCCACCGCTTATAGAAGCTGTGATGAATGACGATGAAGAAATTGTGAATGAACTGTTATACGACAATCGGGTTGATGTGCTGTGGGAAGTTTGCAGAGGAGTGAGTTATGAGACCGATGAAACCAGCAAGAACTCGGTGAATATTCCAGTCAAAGCTCTTTGGAGCGAATCATTTAACTCCTCTCTTTCTGGGGCTCCAGAGTTATCTTGTGGTATTTCCACAGAATTCAGCGATGTTTGGAAATCATTTTCTCTTTCGCCGATTGCCAGATCATTTGCCGAGTTTTGCAATGCTCTTGTGGCTCTTCAAGATCGACTGACTGCATATTCTATTGCAAGAGGCCTTGGATATATGCACATAGCAGAAATGATTGAAGAGAGGATGTGGAAAGATGGAGTGGACGCAAAGAACAGGAAAATTGCAATGGAAGAAGAAAAGAAACAAATGATGATTGATGGCAAAGATGAAGAATCAACAGGAAACGCAAAGAAGACGAAAAAGCAAAGGAAAAAGAAGAAAAAGATGGGCTTAATGGAAGCAGACTCTGACGAAGAGGAAGGCTTAGAATCAAATTCGAAAGCTTTCCACAGCAATGAAGATCAACTAATTACATCAGAAGATAAACCTGTCCCACTTGATTCATTTGATGCCTCTCCAACTTTATCTCAAAAAAGTTCCAGTTTTGATCCGTTGAATGCTGTTTCATCTTCCTCGGCAGAGTTAATTTCATCTTCATCGCAAAAAGAAGAGTCATCCAAGACTGGTTTGCATCCATTTGATTTTGATCTTCTATTTGTAAAGGCTGCAGATTCTAACCGAATAAGAATCGACCCTTCAGGTTCCTTAACGCCAAAAGAGTATTCAATTGCTGCACGTCTGCTTTCTTCGCTATTGAATTCTCTTCCTCAACTTTCTTCCTCATCAAGCAATCCATCATCACTTCTATCTGAGCCTTCACTAACCCAATCTGATTCCATTTCATCAGTATCATCATTAGCTTCAACTTCATCATTGAGTGGAATATCTGCTTTTTCATCTCTCTTCACTTCTTCCTCGTCACTTGCAGAATCACTGAATTTTTTGAAGGCTCTGTTGACACAATTTATTCGTGTGATGAAAATGAAGAATGAGAATAGTCAAATTCTAGGTTCAACCTCCTCTTCGATGCCAGCCGTGCCATCTCAGTCTCCTTCATCGTTTTTCTTCTTGCCATTTATTTATTTCCCTGTTTTATCTTCTGCTGCATCTTGCTTCAAACGCCAGTGTGACTCATCACTAATTGACTCACATAAACTTACTGTCTCTTCACCAGCCTCTCCATCTGTTGTTATGCCCTTCCTGTCTTGTGTGATATCTCGTCTGTGCTCGTCTGATCCCTCATTCTTCTTTTCCTTTTTTGAGAGCGGTTCTCTTTCTCTTGTCACTTGGGTGCTTTCTCTTTTGAGCTGCTGGAGGTTTACTGACTCTTCTGCTGGAGATTCCCATGGCTCATTAGATGAAGCTGTGCATCTGCCTCAGCTGATGAACACTGCTGGCTTTGACTCAGACTCAGCTCGGAACTTGTCAGCACGGCTGAATCAGGATAATTCTGAGGGCAGCACCGCTCATGTACCAAAAAGAGGATATGTCTCATTCAAACTGAAGAATTATTATGAAGCACATAATCTGCCAGCTACATCCGAGCAGTCTTCTTCCTCCAGTGAATCCTCTTCCACATATTCGCCAATTGTTCTTTTTGACCTTTCACACACATCAATCGATCCGAACAGCGGAATTATTCCGCTAGTTTCTCAACTTATTGCTTCTGTCAAGTCTGTTTCTTCTTCTTCTGACTCGTCAGTGACGTCGTATTCTCAAACAAACTTTGTTCTTCGCTGCTTTGAGCTGTTTTTGGTTACAAAATGGGGATCAAAGCCTGAAAGCCTGCTGAGAAAAGAACTTGAAGAAAAGAGAGAAGCGAACCGAATGAAAAATGGGAGTCGTTCGGCTTTTGCTTCTGCTTCAGAGGTTAATCCAATTTCGCTGTCATTTTATGAAGAGCTGGAAAATGAAGGAATTTCTCCTTACTACGAGCTGGATTGGAACAAAGGAGATCGAAGTGGGTCAACTCCGTTGCATTACGCTGCGATGGTTGGATCTCCTCGCATTCTGTCGTTTTTGCTGCGTCTATCAGCAACTGAATCACTTGTTCCACAGACGAGTGCATCTTATATTACCTCCGCTTCTTCAATCGGAGCAGCTTCATCAAATATTTCTGATGTGCAGCCTTTAAGTAATTCGATTATATTGTTCAGGAATGGTTATCAGTTTCCTGTTATTTCTCCTCCTCCTTTTGCAAAACCTCAAAAAATCACAGATAAATCACCAAAACTTCATGTCTCTTTCCATTTTATTCAGCACCCAACAATTTATGCCCGTTCGCTTTCCTGTTCTTCGTCTTATCCTTCTTCTTTAACCCTTTCATCTTCTTCAACATCAGCCAAAACTCCAACGGATTGCGAAAATCAAGATTGTGCAGCAGTTAGTTTTATCGATGAGCAAATCATGTTATCTGACAAAAATAAGAATTTGACTTCACAAAATAAAAAAGATTGTGCTATCAGAAATAATTGTTTCATTTCACTGGATGAACAATCAATGCAAAGTCACTGTCAATCTGACAGTTGCTCAGCATCCTTCAGCAATCAGCATCATTGCTTGTTATTCAGCAAAAGTGCAAATGATAAGACATCTCAACAAAGCAGCAATGATACAGCCATTCGTCTGAATGTATATGTCAGTGATCCATTTGCAAGCCAAACAAGTGTTATGTCTCAAACTGTGCCATTTGACGCACTTTGCCAGCTGGAAAATCCTTTAATTCGCTCTTCGTTTTCTGGTTCATTGTCAAGCAGCAAAAATAATGATCAACGTTGTGCATCACCCAAACATTCAAATCAGCAAGCAGGAGATAACTTTGAAGAAGGGACAACTCCTGCATCTCCTTATTTGTATGACATTGCTATATCACGTGCATTAAGAATGAAAAAATGGATTGATCCAGTGACAAACAGAGTAATGAGGAGGAAGGAAAAAAGCGAACTTAATAAACAAACAAATGCACAAAATGAAGAAACAGTGAAGTCAACAGACGTGCAATCTTCAGTTCAATCATCATCCGCAGAAACCGTCAAGAATTCAGATTGCCCTCTTATTTCACTCGAACAGCAGTTTGATAGAGGAAATTCTTCTTTCTCGGCTTCTCCTTGTATTTCTCTTCGCTCTTCTTTACCTTCCTCTTCATCGCCTTCCTCTAGCCAATCACCTTTGATTCCCCATTTGATGACTCTTCCATTTCCTCCATCGTCTCTGAGGCCGTCTGTTAATACTCTGAATGCCGAAGGGGCATCTGCTTTGTGTATTGCCTGCTCCTATCTTCATCTGAGATGTATCAGGCTTCTTTTGAGGCATCCTTTGATTGATGTAAATTGTGGGTCTCTTCACAACAACGCAACACCGCTGCTTAGCCTGATTGTGCACAGCAAGCAAACAGCAGAAATAGAAAGAGAAGAAGGGTGTTCTTTGAAGATTGAACTGGAGAATGAAAAGTTGGAAGCTATGATGGATGAGATGAATGAACCAAATATGATGCAAGCAGGAGCAGAAAGTAAAAGTGGAATGCAAAAAATAACAAAGAGAGAAGTGGCACCTACAGATATAGTCGATCTGTTAATGAAATCGCATTCGAAATGTATCGATCTATCTTATGGATACCCATTGATTGTTGCTGCAAAAAAGAGGAAAAGCAATATTCTATTCCGAATTCTGAACTGGATATGTGGAGAACAAGACAAAATGAGCAGCAACATTACAAATTATATTGAAGAAAATGCAAGTGCTTCGAAAGCAGCCAGCGATAAATTCAAAACATCTCAAAAAGTGAAAATCGTTGAATGTGACCTGAACTGCAAAGGACATCCTTCAGAAACATTGTTAACTGCAGTTGTGCGCAACGGATTATACGCAGTTTGTTGCTATCTTCTTCAAATCAAAGGAGTTGAGATCAACAGAGTGGAGCCTTCAACTTTGAAAACTCCTCTTGCGATTGCAATTGAAAGGCGCGATGAGATGATGACCAATCTAATTCAAAAACATGGTGGAAAAGAAAATGCACAAAAATAAAGGAAAAAAGATTTTTAGCATTGGAAGTGTAAAGAAAATATTAAATAATATTTTCGTAATGCACTCATTTATAACTTTCAGTTTTTTTAGCAAAGTTTTAAGTTCATTTTGTTTTTTATCTTTTTTTATTTGCAATTTGTTCGGTTTATAACATGTAATACTTTAGAAATATTTTAAATTTTGAGTACATTCTTTATAAGAGGTATACATATCGATATTGAAGTATATTAGACCATTTATTGTACAAATGTGTTATTTTTAATTTTATTATGTTATATGAAATTTTTATATACCCATTAATATAAATTAATAGAATGTCTTTAAGTTCATCTCCAATTTCCAGCAATTCAGGAAAAGAAAAGAAAAGGCCAAGAATAGCTGTTCGTGAAGAAACATTAGACGCAGAGAATTCTGCACTTGATTTTTTCACAAAAGCTTCATCAAAGGATCTTGGGACAGATAACGTTAAACAAATAAAAGGTGTTTTTTCTCACAATTTTATTGCTTCGTGATGCTAACTTTTTAATTTTCACATAGAGGACATATCCCAACGAATTGAAAATTTTATGCAAAAGGTTATTCCAGAGAAAATTACCGAATTTCAAAAACTTGTTGAAGAGATAAGATCTATCACTGCTGAAGAGGTCGCAAAATCAGCTGTTTTGCCTTCAAAAGAAGTGATTTTGGCTGATATTAAAAATAGGAAAAAACTTTTGAGAAAAATCAAAAAAGAACAGAAGGCTCTGATAAAAAAATCAAAAGCGGAATCTAATTCATCAGAGACTTCTACTGATGAAAAATGTGATGGAGCAAAGGATCTAATCAGTGACAGCGATAGTGATAGTGATACTGATGACTTATTTGATGAAGATGTTCATACGCCAGCGGTTATCGTTCAATCAACTCTACATGTCCAATCAAATCAGACTCTCGAAAAGATGATCTCGATTTCGAAGCAAATGAAAGATGAAATGAATCAAATTTTGTTTGATTTACGAATATGGCTTAGACTTCGTATTCCTTCACTGCTTGGTATGCAAGATTAATATGATGTAAATATAAAAAATTTTTCACTTTAATTTTTATTTTCAAAGATGGTGATAATCTTGGAAGTGACATTGTACAGGCTCATGTTGAAGCAGTATCATACGCAATTGAAAGTGTTGCTGGAATGCTGCAAGTTGTTAGCACTTACAGGGTTGCAAGAGCAAAAATGTTGATGAAAGTTTGTTCTTCGCCATACAATGATGATCTCCGTCTAGCATTTGTTGCATCAGATGTAGATTTGTATCATAACCTTCTTCAACTTATTCCAAATACTGTAAATGTATTCATTTCGACATACGATGCCTTGGGGAAAAATATGGCAAAGATTAAGGCTCCTCGTGCTACTGAAGCCAAACAGTGGTTGTATTGAAAAAGGAAAAAATCATTTCAAATTCTAATTGAAGCTTTATTTGATCTTTTATCGCATAGTAAGATATTTAAAAGGAATATTTTTCTTGAGCGGAATTATAATTTTTTGTGTTTCAATACCCTGCAAAAATGATTGTTTTTAATAAAGCTCATATTTCTTCGTTTTTCTGATTTATCATTCAATTCACAATTTAACAATTTGAATGCATTTCAATAAGAAATATAAAAATTGAATTTGATTTAACCACATTCTTTTAGAAAAAGCAACTTTGAATAATTATCACAGCTTATGTGACAAAGGATGTAATGTGAAAATATCAACTAAGTCTGGGTGACGTGAAGAAAAAAATTCGTCACGTCCGTCACCAATTTTCCACTTCCAAAAAAAAAAAAAAAAAAAAAAAAAAAAAAAAAAAAGTAAAAAAAAAAAAAAAAAAAACCAATGGTTAATAGTATCCAATTATTTTCTTTTAGTTATTTTTCTGGTATATCTTTGTTCATAATCACTTCAAAATCATCATCTTGAAAATTATTGGATTTGGATATTTTTCTTTTTTTCGGCTTCTCTTCAGAAGACAAATCTTTTTCAATTTTTTCTTCAGCAGAATCATCAATTTTCTTTTCATCTTTTTGTTAGCTTTCCATTCATCGAAAAATGCTTGGTCAGAAATATTTTTCCCATGAAAATTGAACCGATGGGATTTTTTATCAGCTGAACTGAAGGAGTGTCAGGTAACTTCACCAATACAGAATTGGATTGTCCAAACAACACTCCGCTATTTTCAGATGCAGAGTGAATTGTTGAAGGAAGCAATGCAGTTTGCAAACCCTGTGTCAAGGCATTTGCAACTGCTTTTCGTCGAAGTGCGATCGATGAATAAGATGGAACAGCATAATCAGTATTAAAACTCTTTTTTGAAAACAGCAAAAATTCCGCAATCAAGTTGTTTAGATGAGTGCTACGTGGAATAAACGAAACCACCTTAATTGATGCATCTGCAAAATTTACCAAAAATCTGGCTGTGCTCTTGAAGGATGTGAATCAAAAAGTGGCAATAATCTATCTTCTTTCATGTCCAGCAATTTTCTTCTTTGGACAATTCCAGGAAGCAGCATCTCTTCAGCATAAAGAGCAAATAATGTGTCAGTCATACACGCATCATTGTCTGACCCTGGCGTGAAGATGGGGACCGAGCAAGACTTTCATTTTTGGTGGTTATTTCTTCGACGGCCATAGAATAAGACTCGGTAAAGAATAATCATCATCAGCAACTGCTACCACAAGTGCGGAGTTTTGCAAGTTGATTGATGCTTTTGAAAATAAAACATGAACTTCTGAAGGATACACACCAAGATTTTTTGTGGAGTCGGAGAGACGTAAAGATGATTCACAGGTGTTGAAAATGAGTGAAGGAGAGTATTTTTGAGAGTTATGAAGCGATTGCAGAAGAGAGAAGAAACTTTGAAGGGACTGCTTGTTAGACACAGATTAACGTTGAATATCAACGTGATGAGGTAAGGATGTTTTAAGATCTGTATTTCATTTGACAAATGAATATGGAGCTAATTTTGAAAATTTGACTTTCTGATCTTCTTCTCCTCTTCGAATTATTCTATTTGTTTGCACTGATTGCATCTTTTATTATTATTAGCAACAAATATAAATTTAAATGAAATAAAAAATACAAACCAGTTGTTTTGTTCGAGCAATAGAATAACTCACTCCTGTCATGGTTTCTATTCTTATAACTTTGGTTATTTCTTCATTATCTTCTTTTGTAAATTGCTCTGAACGACCAACTTTTCCCACGGTTCTTCCCTTTTCAATAGCAGAAACAACTCGATATATCGATGAACGAGAGAATTCATTTAGATTAGCAGCGTCGGTAACACGGCATTTTCCATCAGCAATTATTGCAGCAATACGTTCAAAGCGATTTTTTTTATTCGACGACACTGGAGAGATTTCATCAAATCTCTCAATTTAGTTTATCAAATAACTTAACTTTGTAGAACGGTGCTCATGCAAAAAAAAAAAAAAAAAAAAAAAAGGAATAGATCTTATTATACCTCTGTGACATGACAAGAGAAAATTGAAAAAATGACAAAATGACTGACAAGATATTTATGATTTGTTAAAAAGGGTTATTTATAACGATTTCATAATTCTCAATTACTGTAATAATAATTCGAAAATCGATATATAACAATTCTTATTATTTTGAAAAAATCAAATTTTTTAATTATGTGATCAAGTTCCCAATATTTATTTTTTTTGACACGAAATGTCAGTTGAGGAATATATTTGTCACAATTTGTCATTGACAGTCACTGACGGTCACTGACAAAATGGGAATTAACTGATATTTCAGATGCTATCAATAAATTGTATTTAAAGTGCTTTACATAATTATTAAAAATTTCTCTATAATACGTATTATTTTGTATTCATTAATTTTTTTTTTTTTTTTTTTTTTTTTTTTTTTTTTTTTTACGTGACAGATGAGGATTCATGTGATTCGTCAGGTTAAAGAGGTATAGATCTTTTGATATTTATTTGAAAAAATTTATTTAAAAAAGAAATGGAAAATATACAAAAAGGAATTAAAAACATGAAAAACTTAAGTTCATTAACAACAACAACTCTCGGAACACTTTTTACAAAAAGCTCGTTGAAATATGGTGCAGAATTTTCACAGTTGCGAAAAAAACTGAGATATGTTCCAAACTTTTTCCACTATTATATCACAAGAATTCAACCACAACAATGCAAATAAATTCAAAAAATCTAAAAAAAGAGAAAACTATTTGGTAATGTTGTGTGGAATAAAATTCATACAGAAAAAAAATTTGTCCCACATGAGCAAGTTTTTGATCCAAAAAAAAAAAATAAATAAAATAAAATGAAATAAATTCAATATCAATTCACAAAAAAACACAAAATCAAAAATTATTCTCGGAAATAGCATTCCTTAATATATTGAGGGTTTCCCATTATTTTTCACTTACAAAGAACTGTTGAATTCAGATAATTTGTGTGCTCCTTAATTTTTTTGGTTCATTTAAATTTATTGAACCTTCAATAAAATTTCTAATTTTTAGAAAAGTTTTTATTTCAACTATGAGTGATGTTCGCAGTTTGATATTTTGCACAAATATATTTTTTACATAGTTAATTACTTCAATAATAAAATAAAGCAAATTCTGATGTTCCGGGTAAAGTACACATTTACCAAAATTAAACCAGAATGAAAAATAATACTTGGAAAATAACTCATCTTTGTTTGATTTTTCAAAGTATTTTGCATAAACATCAAAATATTCTGTTCTCAAAACAATTTTCTAAAAAATAATAGTACAAACAAAACTTGAATAATTGCATGACTTAAAGTTACAGCACTTTATAAAGAAACCTTTTCGGAATTTTTTCCTTCAATATTGAAAAGTTTTCAAAAGAAAAGGCAACGAAAAATCTAAAAAATAATTTAAAAGAGAGAGTGAAATACCCACAACAAAAAATAAAAAAGAAATTTTTATAAAAAATGTATGTTAAAAAATATATCACAAAAACCAAAAATAAATACATAACAGAGTCAAATCATCTTCACAGACATTTCACATATTCAACAACTTGGAAATTCTAATGCATTTCCTCCTCCACAAAAAAGAAAAAAAGAAAAAAAAATTCTGTAAAAACTCATTTGAAAAATCAAAGCATAAAATAATCACAAAGTGAATAGATAACTCTTTGTAAAATGCAAAGCAAATTTATATTCAATCATTACAGTGCTAAGCAAGTCAACAAATCATTCTAATCAGTGTCCATATATTCGTTCAGGGGAGAACAATTATTCAAATATCTCAGGCATTCAAAATTGCTTTCAATATTCTCCAATCCGCTCTCAATCATTTCTTGTGCAGTTGAAGGTTTCCCTTGTTGTGAGAAAAGAGCAGATTTCTTGCCTCATATATCAACAAATTGACTTAGTGATGATAGAACTTTTTTGAATACCATCGATTTTTGAGACCTTGTAAAGCTTTCTTGTCAAATCCAATCGAATAAAGAACTTTGGATAGTTGAGGCGAGCGTGTAGCATCTTCAAGGAAAAGTATCAAAAATTGTGAAAGCATTATTTGATCTCTGTTCCCGTCTTCATATTTGTATGGATAATCAATTTGCTGATCGTTTATGTTTGAATGCACCCAAAGACAATCGCTTATCTGTTGAGGAAGGGAGTAAGTAGGTAGCGAATCGAAGGACGTCAATGGAACATAGAGGAGAGGAGAGTGAACCTCGTTTGAAATAAAACATCCTGCAACATCAGATTGTCCGAAGAGAAGTTCGATACATGTTTGGAAGATTGTCTTATCTGGTATAAAGGATTCGTCTCTTGCTTCTGTGCTCTGAATGTGAAGCAGCAAACGAAATGCCGCATAAAGGATCTCGTTTTCGCAGCCTGCAAATGCATAGCAGGAAGGGAAAATCGAGCAGGAGGGAACTGAAGAAGGCATTGTATCATCCTCTTTTAAATAATAAGTACCTCCTTCGAAAGTTGTGGATGTCTTCTTCATTTTCTGCTGGTAATTGAAAATCTCTGTGATGATTTCTACCACTCGCCTTGCAGCTAACCGCATATTATCCACTCCAGCTGCCCGAAAGCCAAAAGCCGAAAACGTAAAGCTGTCCATTGCATACAGCGCAGACAGGATGATTCGTGGGTGTGGGAACGAAGAAAGCTCAAGTGCTCTTATAAATGTAGCACGCGAATAAAGCGGACGCATTCTGAAATCAATTCCACTTTGTCCTGCAAAAATTGACATGGCAGTTAATCCACTTTCAACTTTGACTAAAGGATCAACAGGAATTGACAGCTCAACTGAGTTTATTATATTTTCCATATAAGCTTTCTCTTCGTCTTCTTCTCCACATTCAGAAGAAGCTCCGACTTCTTTGAACAAAGCACTTCCTTGTTTAATCTTCTGATCCCCATTTGAACTGCTGCCTGCCTGTACACTTGAGAATTGATCTCTTCGCAGATAACTTTGATTAGCAGACGTTTGTGGAATGCTGATGTCAGCTTCTCTTTTAAGGCCTTCAATACGTCTCATTTCATTCTTAAGATCTTCAAAAATAACACTGTTATTTTCTTTCACGTCGTATTCGCTCCAGTCTTCTTCTGAGTCAATGGCTGATGCAGATGATGATGATGATACCTCTTCATTGCTTTCTGTGTCTTTTTCCTTCAGCTCTTCCAGCTTCTGCTTGAATGCAATCTTCCACACATCTGCATCGTCATCAAACAGCATTGAAATGCATGACTGAACAATTGGATGCGTTTCAGAGGGATAGATCAACACAGGTGGTTCAGTGCCTTTTGGAGCTGAACTGATGAAATGACCCCAATTTGAGAAATGATAAGATTTGCAATAATGATCACAGTCTTTCATTTTTCTCTCCTTCATTTCGGCTTTTCTTCTCTCTTGCATCTCCTGCTCTGTCCATTCAAACGGGTGTCTTCTGTACAAAAGCAAAGACAGCACCCCAGCCGCATCAGCAACACTATCATCCACAGCAGAAGCTGCAAACTTGCGCAAAAATGAGCCAAAGTATTTTGGATGGTTGTCGAATTTCTGCAGAACTCGATAATTATTTTTATCTTCAAATGCTCTGACATAAATATCGTTAAACATGTTCCAAAACATAATTGGCTCAGAAGCATAATGCATCAGGAGATAAATGGAAGGAATAAGATATGGCTCTGTCTTTGTAATTTCTTTGGTTGTTACGGGCGACGACGAAGACAACGAGTAAGAATGCAAAGTACAAAGATTTATCAGCGTCCCGATTAGCGGAGATGTCAGCTGCACAATCCAGAATGCTTCCCTCCAACACACACACTCAGCAACTACAGCCAAGCAAGGCATAATCAACTCCTCTGCGACTTGTGGAATAGCAAGCACCAGCTCAGATGTAATCCCCATCCGCGCCACTTTCAGCGCTGCCTCCTTTCGCACTCTTGCAAACCACCAGAGCACTCTCAGCAGATCATTCAAGAAGCAGCTGCTGGGCAGCAATGCTTTAGATGGCTTAGACAAACGCTGCTTGATGATGCGGAAAATGATGGAGAGAAAAGGCGAATGGAAGAGAAAAGAGCAGATGGCCTGGTGGGCATACATGCTGCGTGCGTGGCGGAACAGCCACAGAAGAAGATTCAGACCTGACTGCGCTGTTTGTGGATCACTGAATATCAAAGAAAGTTGAAAGAAGAATAAATACAAAATGAATAGAATTTTAAATTTTCAACAAAGAGAAGAAAAAAATAGAAAGATAATAAAAATGAAGATAAGGCAAGCCTCAACAATAAAACAGCATTTGTCACTTCTTCTGAAAGTGACCAACTTTCTTTCAACGATTTTGGCAAAGACTTTTTAACTTCTTCTTCTTTTTCTTTTGTTTTATTTTCTTTGCCTGCTTTTTTATCCATTTCATTATTCTGACTACAAACAGCAATCCAATCTATTATCTTTTGTGCTTTTCTTCTTATCTCTTCATTTTTCATTGTCAAAGCAAATCCTAAAAATGCCTGCAGACATTTAAACACATTGACATCTATTTCTTTCTTATATTTTTGTTTTTCGTTGAAAATTTCTTTTTCTTTTTCTAATTTTTCTTTCAATTCTCTTTCTTTATCTTTATCTTTATATTTTTTTTCTGTCTGATCATTCAAAGTTTCGACTGTTTGACCCTTTTTCTCTTTTGCCTCTTCTTCCTTTAACTTGGTTTCTTCTTTTGCTTCACTTTCTTTCGTTTGTTTTTCATTCTTTTCGTCTCCTTCATCCAATCCAACTTCGTCTTCAGGGAGAAATCTTTCAATTGTATTCAAACAAGCCTCGCAAAACAAATAAAACTGAGCATAGTTCTTTTTCCATTCTTTTTCCTTTTCTTCTTCTTCTTTCATTGTGTCTTGTATAAAGGCTTCTATCTTTTTCTTTGAGCCATCATGATTGTTGTCTATCTTTTCCTTGTTTCTCCTTTTCCTTTTCCTTTTCCTTTTCAATGTGACTGGGTCATTAAACTCAAACTTATCAGCTAGTATCGCTTTTGCTATCTGTGAATTATCTTCATAAAAGTCATTATCATCCATAACATCGCTTTCTTCTTCTTCTTCTTCCTTCTCCTCCTCTTCTTCTTCTTCTTCGTTGTCTTCATCTTTATCTTCTTCTTCTTCATTATAATCGTCGTCTTCTTCTTCTTCATTTCTCTTTTGTCTTTCAATTTTCTTGTCACTCGCAGAAAAAGAAGAAGATGACGATGAGGATTCAAATAAAGAAAATGCTTTTGATTCAGTTTTTTGCTTACTTGAATTTTGTGATGAAGTCTTTTGTAAATCTTTTTCATTGTTTAAAGATGAGGCAGATGAGACTGAGGCAGAGGCAGAAGCAGAAGCAGAACCAGCACATTTCGGAGGAGGTGATTTAGATGCTGTTCTTTTGGCTGAAGAAGAAGAAGAAGATGTCTTTGCAGAAGGCGGGGGAGACAAGCTGACTCCTCTTTTGTTCGATGCAACAGGCGGAGGTGATTGAGATTTTGATGTTTTGTCATCTTTTCCTTTGCCTTTACCATTCTCTTTGTTTTGCTTTTGTTTTTGCTGTGCTGATGGAGGCGAGACAGAATGCTCCTTCTTTTCGTCTTTGACTGCATTTGAGGTGTTCTCTTGACTTTTCCCTTTCTGTCCAGTTTCCTCTGGCTTTTTCTGGGTGATGCTCGAAGAATCCACTTTTTGTGCTTTCTGTTGTTTTGAAGACTTTTCTTGTGGATTTCCTGATGAAACCATAACAGACGCTGAGGCAGAGGCAGACGGAGAAACCGGAGGAGACGTAAGAAGAGATGCATGCGGTGATGTTGCAGATGCAATCAGAGATATTTTTGGAGGTGGAGAGCGAGATTTTGAAGAGCATTTGAATGAACGTGAGGAAAATGAGCTTTGATCCGGAGGTGGAGATCTTCCCCTCCTTCTTTGCTGCAACCTTATTTCTTCTTCAAAATAATGCGTCCGCTTCATCTCTTTCTCTATGCGTCTTGCAAGTCTTTCGAAAAACCCAATTTGAATCACTCCTGGAATAAATCTTGGGATTGATTCTATTAATACTCTAAATGAATTATGAAGTTTGCAAGTCTTAATCTTATTTCTAGTGCAAAATTATCATACCCAATCCCACGTATTCCCTCAATTGCACATATGGGACTGTCAAACTGCAGTTAATACCATAAAAATGTAAAAAGGACTATCATTTCATGAATAATTAAATAAAATAAAACAAACATCAACAAGAGCATTGAAAACAAATGCAACTGCTTTTTGCTTAAGAGGCAATGAGTTTGGACAAAAGAGTCGAATAAGGTCTACTAAAATTTTAATTGATGCATTCTTGAAATAAATAAATTCATAAAAAAGTAAAAGGAAAAAAGTTGGAAAAATTACCGAAAGTTCTTTGTTCTCTCGTGAAAACGTTGAATCAACAAGAAATCGAATAAATGAGCTGTTTAAAAGATCTGGAAGCCGCCATAACGGATCTGAATATTTCAAAACGAAGTTTTCAATCAAAATTCATTACAATAGTTACCAAGATAACAAAAAAAGATAGAACCTTCTGAAACAATTTTATGCATCGTTTGAAGATATTCCCAATATGGATACAATTCTTCTTTTGAAATATCATCCAACCTGCAAATTTCTTTCGGCAACTAAAAAAATAATAATTATAATATATATACCAAAATGAATGAATTTCATTCAAAAGCACATACCCATGATAGTGACATCTATTTTAATTTGAAGCGATCGAAATAAATTAATGTTTGTTAATTTTTTCTTTTTTTCTGAAAAACATACCCATAATATTTTTAAAAAACAATTTCTTATTTCGGTTTTTATATTTTCGCTGTTAATAAAAATAATGTGAAAGCTATAAAAACAAATGCTATTTTCCAATCGTCATTGTGAAAAAAAATTTTTTTTAATTATTATGAAAAGATGAAATATAAAATCTGTTTTGAAAAATGATTTTTGGTATTTAGAAAAATAAAGTTGATGATTCCTTTTAACTTCAAAAAAATAATTTAATTATAAAAACTTATGCACAAAAAAGAAAATGTTCAGTTCAAAGTCGAAAATTAATAAAGACATTGAAAATTTCAAAAAATATTTAAAATTCATGTTTTGTTTAGTAGCTTTTTGTTATTGAAAAATTGGTATAATTCATCAAGTTCAATTATTATTAAAACGTTTTTAATTAGTTTTATATGAATTTGATTCTGCAAGATGTTTCTTTTGTGGTTCCCAATTTTTTTCGTAAATTCCATGAATAAATAGCTAAAAGAAAATGAAACGTCAAGATATTGTGAATTATTTTTGTAAATAATAACCTATTGATCAAAACTAAAAATGATTGAATGGATTTTTATTCAATTCTTTTGTTTTTCGATACTTTTTTCAAACTTCACAAAAATACTTAAATTGAGTTATTATCAGTCCTGACATTCACAAATAGCACTTTAAACTAATTATATTACCTAAAAATGTCTTTTTATTGACAATTAATTAATTTTTCAAAAAACTGATTCTAAAAATTTATTAGGGGACAGCTGTTTTTGAGAAAGAGAACTCTTAAAAAAGTTTTATGATAAATAAAATATATAATTAACACCAAAGAGTGTTTACGAAAGTTCACTTGAAAACTTTTGGCCTTTTCATAAAGTTAATTTTCAATTTTTTAGGTACCCTTAAAGGACCAATATGCCTTTTATTCATGTGAGACGGACAAAATACGTACAAATTGCTTTATTAATAAATTTTCACATGAGTTCATGAGAAAAAACTATTTCTCAAAAAACAGGAAAAAAAAAGGGTGATAATTTTTGAAATCATATCTTTTTTCGGGGTGTTTATTTTTCAAAGATTGTTTGTTTTTTAAAGGAAAATAATGATGCAAAAAAAAGTTTGATTTTTGTTTTGAAAAACAAATACTTATACAGATGCAAAGATAAAAATGAATTCAATAAGCCTTTTCACTTTTCAATTTTTATTCATTGATATTCAAGATATTTTTTTGAACGGAAATTATTGTCCGAAAAAATATGATTTCAAAAATAATCACCCAAATATAGATAAATTGGGGAAATTTATGTAACTTGAAGCTTGTTCATTAATATGTTTATAAATATTTTTTTATCATTTTTTTGATAAAAAAACTGAAATATTGGGATCATTTTTTGAAATGCATTTAAGGTCACAAAACATTTTGTTATCATATCAATGAAGTTTGTTTATGGATATGAAAAATCAATTTATTTTGAAATCTGATAAAGTTTAATAATGTTACATGTTTAACAATTTTAATATGTTTTGTGCATTAAAAGCTTGAAAGTCCGTATTTTCAACCAAATAAATTCATCGCCATCGTTCAAAAACCCGGGAATTTTTCAAAAACCCGGACATCCATCATGTTGAAAGATCATTCATTCGTTCTTGACATTTTTCTTTCATACGCGTTCAACAGTTAAATGATGTTCGAACTCTTGATAATTCATATGTTAATGAAAGAATTGTTCATTCTTTTAGAAAGAAATATGAGTTTTTCAAAAATTATTTTGTTATTCTTTCGGTTATCGTGAATTGCATATTTCAAAAATTATTTCATAAAACTTGTTTTATCAATATTTATTCTAACGAATAATTCACAACGAATGAAATCATTTGTTTCTATTTTCATTTGCTTTTTCCAACAAAATCCATTAATTGTGTGAATATTCTAATATTCGATAGCGTCTGATGAAATGAGGAAACAAATGGAATTCGAATAAAAGAATCAAACCTTTTAATTTTTCAAAAAGATAAAATGCAATTTCTCTGGATTTATCGAATATCAAGCAACTAATTTCACGATGAAAAGCGTTGTTATAATAAGATCATGCTTCAAATAGTCTTCGCATTTTCATCATCACTTGTATCGTCATTGTACTCTATCCTCAAACATTTTCTCCACGTTTTCTTTTCACTTTTATTTCATTTTCTTTTCTTGAAATATTCATCATAGCAATCTCATCCTTTTCTTCATTTCTCATCAGTTTCAAAAATTCATTTCTAGTTTGTTTCTTTTTCTTCTTCATCAAAATTGATGCATCACTGATTGCTGAAGTTTTTTTTCTTTCTTCGTCTTTTCCATTCTTAATTGTTTTGCCTTTTTCAATATCAGTTTTCAAGTTCTCAAGAGTTTTTTCTTCATATTTCTTTTTCTTTGGAGAAAATCTTCCATACAATCGTTCTTTGTTTTTTTCAACACATAATGATTGGTTTCTTTCTGGTTTCCAGCTTATTCTTTCCAATACCGGAGTAGATTTGACCGGCCATACACCTGTTTGTTTGAATGCATGTTTAATATTTGATGGAGTTGTGGCTGCAGAAAGTGCTTCTGGGAGAATGTCAAAAACAGCGGAGCGAAATGCAGAAGAAGAACGATCAGATGAAGTTTTGAAGTTGTTGTTGTACGTTTTTTTGAACCTTACAAATATTGAGTTATCGCACGGTTGAAGCAGATGAGTCAAATTTGGTGGAAATTTTTTGATGATGATGTTTCTTTTTCTTGCAAACGTTTCAACGGCTTCACTGCAGTGTGATGAATGAATATCCATTAGAAATAACGACGATTTTATTCCTCCTTTTTTCATTTTTTCTTCAATTTGAACTAGCCAGTTTTCGCACATTATTTTTTCGAATATTTTCGTTGTTATCCAGCCAGATGAAGCAAAAATATAGTTGATATTGAATGAAGAAAGTGTGAGAAATTCTGAAGGTGTTTTTTTTGCTGGCCAAAGAGGATATGAAGGTAAACAAGAGCCATCCGCACGTACACAAAGGTATAAAGTTGTGTTTGAAGTTTTTTTTGGTAACGGGGTAGAAGGGGGTTTCTGATTTTGCAAACAAACCACCAGTTTGCAAGAATTGTCTTCAAAATGGACTGAAGTTTCGTCGAAATTAAATATTCCTGAAGCACTAATATCATTGTCATTTACAATCTGATTTATTTCTTCGAACCATTTTTGTATAGAACTCGATGATTGTGTAGATATTTTTGCTGTGTCCAAAGGTTTGGAAAGCGCTGATTTCAAAACACTGCTTCTTTGAATCGTGTAATACGCTGCAGTTAAACCTGGAATTTTTATCTCTTCTTCGTCATGCAATGATTGCTCAAGATGCTCCACAATCTAAAAATACTTCGAAAAATTAATTTCCTTGATAAAAAATAACAAAAACCATTTTGTGCACGTCCTTCACTCTACTTGTTTCACCTTTTGAAAGAAGAACAATAACTTGATTCTCCATTTTTTCTATAAAATCTTGTGTAATTATTGGTGGTCTTCCGTTCACTCCCGCAGGTCTTTTTTGCTTTTCTGCAGCTATTCCTCTGTACAACGAACCGCTAGAAATTGTGCCAGAATCTACAGCTACTTTCTTTGTAATCAAATGATCTTTTCGAAGTTCGAATATTTTTTGAGAAATTGTTTTCAGCCTCCTAATATCAGATGTGGCAAGTTCCTTTCTCAACTCAGGCAACGATAATTCTTTTGAAATTGTCATTAATATGGGTTTATCACATGATCATGATTGAAAAAATGTGAGAATTAATATTGATTTCTTGTTTGTGCAACAAAAAATGCAATAGTACAGTACTCATTGAACAATAATAGTTCTTCACGGAATTGCTGGTATTGATTTTTTTTGATTTCTTATTGAGAAATGAGCAAAAGATCAAATTGATTCTCTCAACAAGGCGAATTGAATTTTAACGAAAAATGATCTTTATTTGGATAGAAAATTAATATCGATACTTTACGGAAAATAAATATATTGTTGAAAATGCTTTTGAAAGAGATTATCAGATTTCATTTTTTCTTGAAATCCGGGTTTTTGAAAAATTCCCGGGTTTTTGAACGATGGTAAAACATATTATTGGATTTTCTTTTGAAAGATAGTAAAATGAAATCCTTTTTCAACTGGACATTTTGTTCCCACTTACCTATTCACCAATTCCCAAAATACTGTGGATTAAAAAACAAACACAATAATATTAGTAAATTTCATTTGAAATTTGATTTTTAAAGCACACAACAGCAAATAAGATGAAAAAAAAAATCGAATGAAAAAAAAAATAATAATTATAACAAATAACAAATAACAAATAAATAAAATAAAGTAAAATTAACATTTATACAAGAATTAAACAGAAAACAAATATTGCACGTTATGTAATATATTAAAGAAAAGCTAAATTAAGATTGCCAAACAACACAAAATGAAATATCAATAAACTTACATTGCAAATATTAAAGAAAAATTCCTGAAGGAAAAATTTCAAATATTCTACATTGTAAATAAAAACCAATAAACCAGATAAAAATCTTCAAAAAATAAAAGGCAATATAACCTATCTTTAATGCAGACTTGTTCAATAACAATCTAACCTATTTAAATCTGCAAATATATTTTCACAACAAGACGAACATTAGCTAAATTAAATGGGAAAAGCTCTATTATTTCATGAAAGAAGTTAGCCCACCTAACATTTGGCATGGTTTGCCAGCTTCCGTAGGCAGAACAAACTTTGCAAGGAATCCATCTGAAAAGGCAACAAGAAGAATATTCCTCTCCTTTTCGTCAGTCACAAATGACAGCTGGGCACGAGTATGCTGCTTTCGAAGCTGAACTGTGTTAATTGAAGTGAAGTCGTGAAGAGTCAAAGCAGAAGAAAGCGGAGAAGAAGCAGAAGAAGAAGATGAAGAAGATGAAGATGAAGAAGAAGTCGGAGATGCAGATGAAGCCGAGGTGAAAAAAGGAGAAACAACAGAAACAGCACCAGACCACAAAGCACCCAAAAAGCTTTTTCGAGGAGGAGGTCTTTCTCTCTGTGGAGCTTTTTTGATTGCGCTATTAGAAGAAGAAGCAGTAGAAGTGATAGAGGAGGAAGAGGAGGAGGAGGAAGAAATTCGAGTACTGACACTTTGAGCTTCTGAGGCAGATGACAAAGCAGAAGGCGACTTTGCGGTCAGTTCCTGCTCTGTTCTTTCCAATCCCGATGCAGATTTTTCAGACAAATTCTGTTCTTTCCCTCTGCTTTCATCTCGAACTGTTTGCAAGTTCAGAGCCTGGCGAGAAGGCAAACGGTATATGTGGATAGTCTTTCTATCAGAAGATATCGCCAAGAACTGATTGTCTGTGCTGATGGCAATGCAACACACTGCAGACGCACGGCCAATTGAAGTGCGGACACAATTGAACAACAACTGCCCAGTGGAGGTGTCGTGCACATGAACAGAAAAGCCCTAAAATAAAGTATATACACACACACAAAACAATACAAATAAACAATCAAATTTCAAAAATAAAAAACAAATAAAAAATAGAATACAAAAGTTTTTTATTTAAAAATTCTTTCTTAAATTTCAAGTTTAAAGTTATTAACAATAACAACATGGAATAATAAACAGATGCTTCTCTTCATTCCTACCTTTTCATCGGCAGCTGCCAATAACGATCCGTCTCTGCTGAATGCTAACACGCGAACAGGTTCAGTGAATGAATCAAAGCACAGCAGAGGAGGCGATGAAGCATCTTCTGAAGGAGAAGAAGAAATCGAACAGGCAGAAGACACGAGGGGCGATGACAGTGCATTTGGTGAATGTGACGAAGTGATTGGTGAAGTGGATGATGAACTGGTAGAAAAGGAAGCAGAAGAAGATGACAATGGAGAAGAAGAGGAAGTAGATGCAGAAGAAGAAGAAGATGATGATGAAGTTAATGATGATGCAGATGAACGAGATGATATCGATAATGTTGATGAAGTGCGAGGAGGACGAGGAGGCAATTTCGCTGAAGACAATGACGATGCAGATGAGATTTTGTTCATTGAACCAGCTGAAGATAAAGAAGAGGCAGAGTTTGTGCGTGATGTAATTGCAGACAAAGGTGAAAGAGGTGTTTGAGGAGAGTGAAGAGAATAAGAGGAAAAAGGCAATGTCTTCAATGTATCATCCACAACCATTGCTGGAATGTGCGTTGGCATTTCATTCGTCGTGACAGAATAATGCGACTCCCAAAGCGTCCGTCTGTGATCACCCCTTTGCATTGATTTGCTATCTTGTTTATGAGCCGCATCAATTTTTGTTGAATCTTCTATTTCAACTGGCACATTATCACGAGATGCTGCATTAAAAATTCCTTCATTTTGATCTTCTAATTGCTCTTCTGCAATTTCATCATCAAAATCTTCATCATCCTTTTCTTGAATGTCTTTCTCATTTTCATCGGGAAATATAGTTATCAATCCATTCATCAAATTCATTGATCCTTTCTTTGTGGATTTTGATGGAAACGGAATAAAAACTTCAGAAACTTTTTCCATTAATGGATTAGATAATATTGACCCAACGTCAATTATAGCTATACGTCCACGACCAGGAGGAATAGGAAATGCAATCTTAGAAAAACTACACTTAAAATCTATTGAATCATTGTTATGCCTAGCAGTTAGAGCAACATTCATCGACGTTAAAATAGGAGATGCAAATTCTATACGAGCAATTGGAGTATAATTTGCAAGTGAAAAAATAAGGATAGTTGATTCAAAAACTATCAAAAAACTATTAAAACACATAGTATTTCAAAATCACAGAAAATTTCAAACTGTTCCATATTCCCAAGCAATTTCATAATTTTTCGCTGGAAAACATATTCCTTAAATTCAAATTGACGCTTCGTCGAATGAAAGGTCACAGAATTAAACAATTCTCCGTGCCTTCGTAACAATGATAGACTTACAAGTAGAGATGTTCTAAATACTTGCTCGGTCTGAATTATATCACGAGAATTCGCTGCATTTTCAAGAAATAAAAATTATAAAAAAATAAAAATTAATTCAAATGAAAAATAACAATTCGTACATCCTTCAGCTTCCAACGCAAGAGTACCCGTATTAAACGTATAATAACCCCTTTCAGTGCCTACATGAATGCTAGAACCTAGATGATTGAAAGAAATATACTGAACTTTTCTTTCTTTATCATAAACTTGCATTCGTCTTGCATCAGTATGATCAAAAACATAACAAATTAAAACTTGTATATTCAAACTGAAATGCGAATTGATTTTATTCAGGTTTTAAAATTAAATGTATTAACGAATCAATCGAGTTTTGGAATCTGATGTTTGAAGACCATATTAATTTAATGGAAGAAGAAATTAATTTTTATCTAAAGATTTATTTATGTCAGTATGCTCAAATACAAAACAATTTAGTTACTGCTTATTCAACAATACATGATGCATTGATTTTTACATCATTGTATGGTGATCAAATTGGCAACACAGCAAAACCTGTTTTAACATCATACACAAAACAAATGAGACATATATTGTTTCGCCAACTTTCCCTTGCAAAAATTATAAAATTGCTATCACGTGCAATTCATAATGGTACGTAATGCATTTTATTACTTTTAATTAGTTGTCAATTTTTTATTTATTATAATTTTTTGATTTCAGTCCGAACACTTAAATCAACAAAAGCTTCAAGCACAAAAAAAGAAATTAAAATACAAGAACCTCCAAGCACAAAAGAAAAAATGGAAATTGAAACATCATCTGTTTCTGATACAGATTTGTCAAGAAACGAACTTCATGTTGCTGTTGAATTTCCATATCAGTTGCCAATTGAAAAAACATATAAATCACTTTTGTTTTGCAAAAATTATGCACTTGGAACAAAAGTTGCTGCATGTTTACAGCCAAGCGATCTTGGAGAGCCAACTTCAGCTTGGATTCTTGCTGAAGTTACAGCCGTCTTTCCTCTTCCAAGTGGAATAAATCCTCCTTGGTTTGCACCCTCAATCATATTGTTTTTGCAATGAATTTAATTATTCGAATCAATTTTTTATATTGTTTTCTGATTGGTTATTGGAATCAACAATTCAAACATTCATAAAAAAAAACATTAAGTTATTTTGAAATCCTCGATTCCGATGAAGATCAACTACCAGCGAAACGACCGTATTATTTTCTACCATATAACTTTATTATGCCCACAATTGGATCAGCGGCCCAATTAGAGCTGAAGCAAAAGCCTCTTGAGCCTGGAGATCATGTGCTGGCAGTGTTTCCTCACACAACTGTATTCTACCCAGGCGTTATCACAGAAATAGGAAGAAATGAACGAGAAGTCAAAAAGCTTCAAGAAGAGAGCAGCCTTTCTGGTCTTAGCGATCCTTCTCAGAACACAGAAAATGTCTCAGAAACTCAAAACACATCGAACTCATTACTTGGCGAAACTAGTTCTTCTGCAACATCTTCTTCTTCTTCTTTAACTTCCACGACATCAACTCAAACAACTAAAAGCACTTCACAAGCACCCCTCCAGCCATCTCAACAGACCCAGTCGATTTATCAGCCGTCTTCATATTACATTCGCTTTGAGGATGATGGGGATGTGCCATTCCGCAAAATTGATGGCTCATTGATTGTTTATGATCCAGCTTACAGTTCTTCGAAAGAGAAGCTAAGAAGGAAATTGATTGTGAGAGAGGAAGATGAAGACGAAGAAGGAGAGGAGGAAGCAGAAGGTGCCAGGAGTGAATTAGAGGAAAGTGCAGAGAAAGAATCGAAAGGAAATCTTTTGAAGATAAAAGGAAGTGATGAAAGCTCAGAAACTAACAAAACAAGAGGCAGAAGGAAAACAACAAACACAAAAAAGATTAGAAAAGTGGATGGAACAGAAGATTCAGAACAAAGCGACAGAAAAGAATCAAAAGAAACGACAACGAAACGGTTGAAATGGAAAGATGTGAAAGAACTGAAGGAAAAACAAGCCAAAGAGAAGGAGGAAGAAAGTGCTCAAAAACAAAGCAAAACATCGAAAGGAACACAGAAACTGACATTTGCACAGAAATTGAAGCTGAAATTGAATGCGAATAAAACAAAAGAAGCAGCAAAATCCTTCGCAGAAGACAGCACAGGAAAGAAGACGATAACACTCGAGTCTTCTGACGATGAAATGAACCAGCCAACAGACGGCGAAGATTCTGATCATTCAGACACAGACAATCCTCAGAACATCAAAATGGATCTGCATCAGTCGTCTCCTCTGTCCCCTATTCTCATCTCTTCAATCACAGGCGGAGTGAAAATATCGCCACAGAAGAAGGACTCTTCGCAGATGCATCTGGATGAAGAGGGATATGGCGCAGAACAAGACACAGACAAAGGATACGACAAGGACGACCAGGGCAGCGACGTCAAAAGGCGCAGAAAGAGACTCAGGCTGAAGCAAAACACGAGAGAGCAGTCGAAAAACAGGTTCAAATTCAAAATATCGAGTTCGCTGTCGAGTTTGGCGAATGCTAGCACAAAAGTGTACTCGTCACAGAAAATAGGAAGCAGCACAAAAGACAACAGAGTGACTTTCCAGCAGCAGCAGCAAACAAAATCGAAGCGGGCGAGAATAAACAAGATAATATTCCGAATCACAAACAAAGAGTCAGAAGAGAAAGAAGAACCGAAAAGAAGGGGAAGAAAAGCGTTTGGAAGAGAAAGTGGCTCACATTCAGCTGGAAATTCAGTGAGAATTGAAGAAGACGATGAAGGAGAAGAAGACAACAAAGAAAAGAAAGGGAATTCCAACAGCAAAGAAGACAGAAGTAGTTCAGATGACTTGGAGAGAGAGTTGGAGAGCAGCAGCATCGAACTCGACTCGATTGAATCAGAAGGAGGAATACGGCGCAAGCAGCACAACAGAGCAGCATTGTCAGGAGGAATGGCACAGGAGAAGAGAAGTGCATCAAGCGATGAAGTTCGAAGGAAGGGAATTGGGATGGAAGGAGAGACTGGAGAGAACGATGGCACGGCTGTTGAAAGTGCAATGGCAGACACTTCAAACAGAGGAGAAGCTGGAAATGCAGAAGGGCGTACAAAAGCAGAGACAGCTGCACAGAAAAGGAGGGAGCAAAAGAGAATCAGAATGGAAGAGAAGAAAAGAAGGGCTCAACTGAGAGAAGAAGAAGAGAAGAGAAAGCAGATGGAAATGGAGCAGATGAGCGAAGAAGAGAGGCAAAGGCTGATTGAAGAAGAAGCAGAAAGACAGAGGCAAAAATTGATGGAGGCGAAAGAAAAGAGGATAAAGAAAAAGGAGGAGGAACGGAAACAGAAGGAATTGGAAGAGGAAGAATTGAAAAAATATGCATCGACAAAGCGGATAACAAAGAATCGATTGATATTTGCAATGGAAAAAGAAGAGAGAGAAAAAGAAGAAAAGGAGAAAGAAGAAAAGGAAAGGGAAAAAGAAAAGGAAAGAGAAAGAGAAAGAGAAAAAGAGAAGGAAAAATCAGCGTCAAAAAAGCAGAAACAAACAAGCGAGAAAAGAAAGCCATCAGAGAAAAAAGGAGAGAAAGAGAAAGAGAAAGAGAAAGAGAAAGAAAAGGAATCAGAATCAAAACAAAAATCAGACAAAAAATCAGCCAAGACATCAAAGGAATCGAAAGATAGCAGCGAAACAGACACAGATGAGGCACAAAAGCAGAGGGAGGCAAACAGAGAAAAAGAGCTGCAAGAAGCGAAGGCGAAGAGAAGAAAAGAACGAGAAGAAGAGGAAAGGAGGAGGAAAGCAGAAAACGACAGAAAAATGGATGAGCGAAGGAAGAGAGAGGAAGAGAGATGGAAAGGGAAAGTGAGGATCATTCCGACACGCCATCACACAGCAGAGAGCAATGAAACGAAAGAGATTGCATCGATTGACGAGAACTTTTCGAGAAATCCAGAAGGAATAAGAAGAAGAATAATAAAACCGAAGCAGAAGAAAGACGAGACGAAACAAGAAAGCGAAAAGACAGAGGAGAAAGAAGGAGAATCAACACGAAATGCAGAAGGAGAAAGCTCCAATGAAGAGGAAAAACACAAAGGCGAAGAAGAAGAAGAAGATGATGATGAGACAAAGAGAAAAGAAGCATCTTCAAAAGAAACAAAAATATCAGGTGAAGAGAACCAAAATAACGATGAAAGCAAAGAAAAATTAGAAATTGCGAAGTCAAAAGAACACAACTCATCCGAAAGGAGTTCACAAATATCAACAAAAACAATCGACAAAAGCGACAAAACAGACGAAACAAACGAAAAAGATGAAGAATCCGAAGAAGAATCGGAAGAATACCAGCAGCAAAGCAGCGACGATGACTCGCCTTCTCGGAATAAGCCCAGAAGACTGCGAAGTTCATCAGCCGCACACACTTCACAGACTCGCTCTAAGTCCCAAGCCATTTCACATCTTCCTTCCTCTCCCATTCGATCGCCTAGCAAAGCAAGGCAAATATCAATCATGTCATTCTTCAGTCCGAAAACAGAAAACAAAACATGAAAGTCAAAATTGCTTTGGATTTTATTTGCCAATTCAAATATCAAACATCAACTCTTCTCGTTCTTTCTTTTGGAGGATTGTTCTTGACATTTGATGATCAACGCCACATACACTTCACATCAACCACATACATTTTGTAAATTTTCATCCATTTCACTTTGTTTATTCGTTTCAAACCTGATTGGAAGGCATTTCGACGGTTTTTTGAATTCAAAATATGTTTTATTACCTTTTTGTATCATTTCAATGGATATGATCTTTTATTTTATTGTCATTGTACATTTATCATCTTTCCATCAACAATTTGTGCTTTGTTGTTTCACTTATGTTACAAACTTAAACATGAAAGTAAAACAAAATTATAAAAAAGGTTCGTTATAAAAAAATAAAACAAAACTATTATAATCGACATTATCAAGAAAATCCATAAGCAGAAGACTCTTCTTCTTCATCTTTCAAAGGTGTTAATGCAGTTTTTGATGCTGCAGTGTCTTTGAGCCACATCAAATTTGATTCATCGACATCTTCCATCTCATCACGGGGATCTTTCTGCGAATCTCCCATCGAAAACCTCATCCTTTCCATTTCTTCTTCAAACTCTTTTCTTATGCTCCTTTCTGTTAAAGCTCTTCTCGATCGCTCAAGTCTTTCTAAACGGCGTTGCTTTTCCTTTGTCTTTGCTATTGAGTCGTCAAGTTTTTGAACAAATGACTGAGTCTGCCGAAGAAGCCACATCTCTTCCTGTGTGTAATTCCTCCCATCTTCTTGATTAGCAGGCGTTGTTTTTGCAGGCGAAGGAATCCAATGACGTCTCGAGCCTTTCGCAACAAGATCTGTATACGGATCTTTCTTCTTCTTCTTCTTCACGACTGGTGGTGGCGAAGGAAGTCGTATTTTTGGAGGAGGAGGAGGTGGCGGTGGAGGTGGAGGAGGAGGCGATGGAGGCGATGGAGGTGGCCGTTGAATGGGATCTGTTTGCAGCTGGGTACTGACAATATCTTCAGGTTCTTCTCCATGAATTGGGCAAAACCGTCTGAATGTTTTCCCACATGTGCAAACTGCATATGATTTTTGAGGTGGCTTTTCGATTGGCTCAAATGTCGTTAAAAATTGTTCGCCATATCTCACAATTCTAAACGCACAACTCATATTTCCAACTGGATTGTCATCAATATCTGTAATTTGAAGAATTGCGGAAACCCATTCAGGCATCTGATCCAAAATAGGTAGCACAGGAAAATATGTCACTCCAAGAATTTCTGTTTCTTTTTTAGATAATGAATCAACAATGAGAAGTCTAACTCGATCTTTTGCCATTGATTCAACTGTTTCTGAAAGATAATTTTGCTTAACATTTTTATTATTAAAACAAAACGCTATTCAAACTATCAGTTGCGGAAAATGCTCCTGCCACAGCATCTGGAATTAATTTACCATTTCTCTCTCGAACTTTTATTGCTACAGAAGGTAAATTTGAAAATCTAATTATGACGTTTCATAAAGCAAAAAATATTAAAGAAAGTTCATGTCCATACCTAAATATAATGAATGGATTTTCAAATTCCGATAATGATGTATTGAATTTCAATGACTGCACACAAACATCAAATGACCATTTTATGATTGACATTGAAATTATTATGGTGTCATTAAAAGAACTATTGTTTTCATTTTTATTGGTTATATTCAAGCTTATTCATAGAATTCGAATAAAAAAATTCGAATGCAATGCCCCATTTTATAATTTTTTGATATTAAAAAATGTCAAATACAAATAAAAGCGAGCCAACTGTTTGCGTTTTAAATGAGGATTCTGAATACTTCGTTAAAAAACCAGAATTTTCACATCAATTTGATTCTATATATTCGCAAAGAGAGGCGATTACATTACCTTTACTTAAACAAGCGATTCGAAGAAAATGGCCCGATACAACTTTCAAAGATCAACTTTTGCTTTTAACCACAGATCCTACGCTAACAATAAGCGTTTGCGGTCTTGTATTTAAAGAAAGCAAAAAAAGGCCAAACGTTATTAAACAATTTCAAAAGGATCGTTCTTTAACTACTCTGTATAAAGATGATTGCAAATACATTGATCCAGAAGATACCATATTCCTTGAAGATAGTCATTCAAGAGTGCAATTAATTGGAAATATATCGCCAGATTTATATGTGACGGGAGTTCCTTTGGCTGTGAAAGGACATGTTGAAGAAGCAGGAAAGCTTACAGTTGAAGATGTTACCACACTTCAACTTCCACCTCAAAAAAAAGTTGCTATGTCATCGTCAGCATTTTCCATTGCATTTCTCTCAGATCTTCGAATTGGATCAACTGATCACGATCCTCTTCGCTTGGAGCTTGCGACTGACTACTTGTCCTCATTAAATGCGGGACTTGAATCTTCTTCATCATCATCGTCTTCCAATACAAACATTCATCTTGTTATTAGTGGTAGTTCTTTGACACCAACTCGTCCAATTGAACGGCAGTTTAAAGAATTCAGTGCTTATGCACCACAGAAGATAGTCAGTCCAACGCAGGAACTGGACGAAGTCGTATCACGTCTCTGTGAATCTATGACCGTGGCCTTGATTCCCGGAGGCAAAGACCCTTCAAATCATTTTCTTCCACAGCAGCCATTTCACCATCTTCTTCTTCCTCAATCATTCAAAATGTCAACTTTTATTCCAGCTACAAATCCTCATCGAGAAAGAGTGAATAACATGCTGTATGCAATTTATTATTAACTTTTCATTCATTCATTCATTTATATCTTATCTCATTTACCCGCTTATTAACTCTTTAATTTAATTTATTTATATTATTTACTCCCGAACACTGTACTGAAATTTCTTCTCATAAATAATATCAAAAAGTGTGATTGGCACTTCAGGGCAGAATCTAAATGACATCACCCGTTTCACAACACTTTCTCCACTTGATGCACTCGAAAAGCTGCTCCGATGGAATCACATCTGCCCATCAGCACCAGACATCACTGGAGTATACCCCTTCAGCGATACTGACCCATTCATCCTCGATGAAACACCTTCAATTCTGTTTGCAGGAGGAATGAAGCAATTTGAGTGGAAGATAGTGGAAGGTGTGAACATTTGCAGATTTTATTTTATTTTTATATTTTCATTCTTCGTGTTCAACAGAAGGCGATCTCCGTTGCTTGCTTCTTCTTGTTCCCTCATTTTCTAAAACTGGGGATCTTATTATTGTTGATCCAAAGACACTTATTCCAAGAGTCGTGAATTTCAATGTTGGACTTTCAGCAGAAAACGCAGAGCATTTGCTCGAAGATGGCAAAGGAGCAACAGGATCTGCTCTTCTTGGTCATAAAGGAGTTGATGAGAGCGGGAAGACAAATCAAGGCGCAGATGATGATGTTGTTATTGATGAATTGGACGAGAATGAAATGGAAGATGGAGAAGGCTAATCTTTGAAAATTTTGTTGCAAAAATAATAAAAGCGTATATTTTTGTGCTTGGAACATGTTTGATAAAAAATCGTTTTATTTGATCTTATTTTGATCTGGTAGAGGCGAAACAGGCTTTAATTAAATAATAAATTTGAAAATTAATAACTGAATAACTTTTGAACGTGCTTAATATTATCACATCACTATTAAAATGAGTTATCAATCGTCAGCAGATAAAAAGAAGACTGTATGAGAAGTTACTAATTGAAAAATTAGAAAATTTTTTAAATATTTATTTGAATTTGTACGATTAAATTCAACCAACTTATCGCAAATATTTTTCAAATATTAATATTATATTTATTTTTAGCGAGAGGATGTGCGCCAAGATGATTTTCCAGGAGCTACAACAATGAGTACAGGTTCTCGGTCTACATCTTCAATATCTGCACTTCAACCAAACAACTTGGAGTTAATAAAGTGTGATTATTACAGTTTTTATTTTCCAATATTATTCATTTAAAATTATTTTTGATTTTGACCAAAACACTTCAGATTTTTTAAAAGAGCGATTCAAAGGCTTTTGAAGCATCAATATGCTTATCCTTTTGCAGCCCCTGTGGATGTTAAAGGACTTGACATTCCAGATTATCCACTTATCATTAAGCACCCAATGGATTTGGGCACAATAAAAAGCAATCTGGATCATGGAATATATGATACCAATTACAGTAAATGTTTAGATGATATTTATCTTGTATGGGATAATTGTTACCATTACAATCCACCTGATTCCGACGTATCAAAGATGGCCGTTACACTTCAAAAAGTCTTTGTTTCATTTTGTGAATCAAGCGGATTACTTACAACGGAAGAATTGAGAAGAGTTTCCGCAACAAACCCTCATAAATATTTTAAACCCCAATCTTCAACAACAGGTGCTTCTTTAACTTCGACAAGGGTAGCAACAGACAAGAAGGGGCATATTGCTCAGCAGCTACCAATTATAAAGCCAAATTTAGATGAGCTACTTAACAGATTTGAAGGAGATGATAAACCGATGACAATGGAGGAGAAAGAAAAGCTTTTTCACCACATAAAGCACCTTCCAGAAAAATTTCTTGAGAAGATAGTCGAATTTATACAGCACATTTCACCACACACAGGAGTGGAAGTTGAAGACGAGGTTTTAGAATTCGATATCGACGACTTCGAACCACGTGTTCAACGAAACCTCGAAAAATACGTGAAGACTTGCATTGAACACATCGAAGCCGCAACCAAAATGCAACGACAGCAATTTTCTGAAAAGCAGCAACCGACTCAATCTGCACAAACAAATGAACAGCAGCAATCAAACGAAAACAAAGTCGAATCATCTTCAACAGAACAAAAAATAAATACTCCGGCGGAAACAGTGCCTTTAAGTTCCACTTCATGATTTATTTATAATTTTTTTAAAAAATAAAAATGAATTTATGTTTTTTTGAGTTAGTTGAATGAAGTATTTATTTATTTATCGTGATCTTTATTCCCACTTTATATTTTCTTTTAATTTAAATTACAAGAAAACATGCTGCTCAACGATGTGCACGAAAGGGCTCATCGTAGGGTTAAATCATACACATCTGGTTTAATTAAAATTTTGAGATGCTCATGATTTTTAACTGTTTTGAATTTATTCTTTTGCGTTGCAGATTTTTCTCCAGATATAAATCGAATACAAGGAGAATTTCATAGTTTTCAGCTTCGAACTCGTACGAGAGATCAAGATTTAGCACTTAGAAGAAATGTAATAGGAAGAGAACAAATATTTGAATTACCTAAAAATATTCAAGAAAAAGTTTGAATTCTTCAAAAGGATATTGATTGACAAATATTATTAAATTAGATTGAATCACTCCCATTCACGATTTCTCAATTATCATCATCAAATTCAGAAGTTGTTTATCGAAGTTTAAAGACAATAACTGAATTAAGTTCAGAAAGTTTGTTAATATTTATGCTCAAAGATTTTTTCATCAAAAAATTTAGATGCAATGATAGTGAATTTAGTTGTAGAATCTGGAATTGTTCAATGTTTGATCCAAATCCTGAGTACTTCGGATAATCCTCAACTTCAATATGAAGCAATGAAAATTATTGTTAACATAACTTATTACATGGGCAGAGGTGTAACTGATA
This sequence comes from Monocercomonoides exilis, assembly GCF_001643675.1. NCBI lineage: Eukaryota > Preaxostyla > Oxymonadida > Polymastigidae > Monocercomonoides > Monocercomonoides exilis. The sequence continues at coordinate 183,672 of NW_027150607.1, read as the reverse complement.
TGACCAAGTATTGGGGAATACCATTACTTATATCATTATGTCAGTCACATTACAAGCAAATCCAGGAACAGGCAATTTTGGCATTAGGAAACATTGCTGGATATTCTGAAAGCGTCTGTTTGTTGATGTACCATTCAGATCTGCCAAAAGTTTTACATTCATTGATCATACAGCACATTTCAAAAAACAGTTCAGCCCATTCATCGTGTGTATCTTTGAGAGATGATACATATTACGCATCCCTCTCTCCTGCAAATTCTTCATTATCAACCGCTTCACCATCATCTTTATTGCCTTCATTATCAATCCAGAGCTCTTCAAACGGTTCAGCTATCTGCTTTGATACGATGATTGACAACATCCTGTTTTTCCTTTCTCGCTATTTTCGGTTCATCAGAAATCGAGATGAAATCGAACTGTTTCTGCCTTTAATTACCACATCGCTTGCTGTGTCTGATCCACTTGTGCTGTCTGACTCTCTAACAGCTCTGATGTACATATGCGAAGGAGGAACATTTCTTGATCTGATAAACGGAGAAGAAATAATTCCCTTGCTGCTTGGTTTTTTGAAGTTTGCCGGATTGTTTTCATTTATATGTCGGTTATTATTTTATGCGATTCTTTATTTGATGTATTTGCTTCATTGTTCTTTCCCCAAAGGCAATCTCAATATTACGTCATTCAGCCTGCTGTTAGAGCTCTAAGCTACATGGCTTCGTATTCTGCAAAATTTTCCCAAATAATGGTATCCAAAGGCGCAATACAACTTTTAACAAAAATCATTGCACCATCTATGCTCATTTCAACCACTTCAAAACACTTCGACAGATCATCCAATTCATCCTCTTCTCAATCCGTTTTCTCATCTTCATCGACTTCGACACAAATGCCATCAACGTCATCACCCTCTTCTTCTTCGCCTTCACAGTTTCTTTCTATGTCTTCTTCTCCTTGTTATGACTCAATCACTCCACCACTGTCTCCACTCATTTCATCCACATACTTTCAGCCTTCTGGCACATCTGCTTCTTCACACTCCACATCAACTTGTAATATCACTTCTTCAAATCCCTCCTCCCAAAGTGACTGCTTATCGACATCATCATCTACAACATCCTCTTCCAATCCATCTTCTCAACAACGCCAAGTTGGATACTGCCAGCCGCTCTATTCACACGATGCAGAAATCCGACTGGATGCTTCTACAATCCTGTCAAACATCGCCAGCGATGGCACCACAATCAACAGCGTTGTGTCAACTATGCTGCGCTGCGGTGCCATTGATGCTGCTCTGGCCGTTATTTCAGACAGCTCACAGCCGCTGCGCGTCAGGCGGGAAAGCTTGTTTATTCTGAGCAATGCGTCGCTAGCACAAGTTTCTCATGTCAAAGCAATCACACAAAAGGGGACAATGCGAATTGTTCTTGAATTGATTGAAGAAATGACATCGAGCCATTTATGTGAAATAGAAGAATGGAGCAAGCTGACTGAAAAAGAACAGAGGAGGTGCACATGTGTTATGAACAAGTCAATCTCATCTCAGACTCCAATACAAATGGCTGGCATTGTTATGAGCATCCTGGACTCAGCTCTGCATATTATATACTTTCATCTTTTGGCTGGTGCGAGCGTTGATATCAATGGCGATGCTGATTCACACTCTTTGACTGTACAAACCACAGCACCTTCAAATTCCTCAATGTCACCATCTCCGCATCTGCAGTCAAGTTACTTCAGAAATCATGCTTCAGATGACTTTGTTAGGGCACAGGGAATACGAACATTATGCGATTTGTATCAAGTATGTGATTCAACAAGGCAAAAGAAAGTGAAGCGCGTATTCACAAAGTATTTCTCCGAATATGTCAAATTGTTGGACAATGCGGACTCAGCATCAAGTTATTTGTGCTCATTGGAAAAGGAGATGGACACGCAATCTTGTTCTTCAGCAGCTCTTCCTGGTATTTCTAATGCAAGCAAACAGAATGTAACTCGCAGAACGCTTATTCTCCCTTTCTTTTCAACTCCTATCACAATAATGTCGAATGAAAACGCTTCTACACCCAGTAATTCGTTAAGCAAAGAGCTTGAAGAAAGCAATTTCGAACCTTTAGAAGAGAATGATATTGTAGATGAAACTGCAGATGATATATCTGATATTGAAATGCAAGAAATTGATTCTGTCCAAAAAATGACAGAACCAAAACCATATGTTTTACCATCTTCTATGTTAATACCTGTGCCAGATGTTGTTGAGATTAAGACAACCTCATAACCAACAATGTTATTAAATTTTTTTTACATCAAAAATTAATTTTTTTTTTTAAAATTTTAATTAATCGAATGAATAGAGTTTATTTAATGTAATTTTTAACTACTTATAAATATATTACCGATTAAAGAATTCCCCAACAAACTATTTATTGCAATGCTGATAACCGTTTTTATTACCCATAATCCATTACTGATAAATGGTATTAGAAAATTATTTCTTAACTTTATTGTTAAAACGAATATGATCATCAAATATTTATTTTCAATATCTATATTACATAAAATATCGTACATTTTTACACAAATTTTAATTTTAGTCTGAAGTAGAAGATACAATTAAAAGAATCTGCAATCATAAGGGTGTTACAGGATGTATGGTGTTTAATAACCAAGGAATTATCATCAGAACATCACTCGAACAACGTTTAACAATTCACTATGCTGCTCTTGTTACCCAACTTGTTCATAATGCCAAATCAACAGTAAAGAAGCTGGATGAGGTTTGAATTAAAAATGCGAATATATTTTGCTATATTGAAAACAAATTTCATTTTTATTTCGAAGACTGATGATTTAACATTTATTCGGCTACGAACGGGCAAAAATGAAATATTGATCGCACCAGGTTTGTATTTTTTTGAAATCTTTCAAATTATAACATGATTTTTTGTACTAGATCGGGATTACATTCTTGTGGTAATTCAAAATCCAACATTTTAATTCATTTCAATCCTTCACTGCAATCACCATATTTTCAAATTCTAACTTTTTACCATTTTCCATTTCTTCACTTTTTTATAAACCTAAACATTGAATTTCCAGAAAACGTTTGTTTAAAATTTCTGTTATCGATAAAGTTAAATTTTCATTTCCTTGTTGCTTTCTGAAAAATGTTAATTATGAAAAAGGGCGTTCACGATCTATAGGATCAGTTCTTTTTGCTTTTTATTTGTTATTTTATTAACAAAAAGAAAACCGCACAGAATTGATCGTTAATCATAATTGTTGAAAATACTGCAATGTCTTCTACACAAGTGAACGGAGGATTTTGCGTATTTGGGCAGATACATCTTCGAATTCGAAATATTATTTCTGAACGTTTGTATAATTTATAATATTTGTTAGCTTACTAATTTTTGGATAGGACAAGGAAGTAAGATTTATTTAGCGCAAGATTCTGCCACAGGTATTTTTTTAAATTAATTCTTTTCATAAATTTTCTTTTTTCAAAAAAGGAAAACTTTACGTTCTTAAAAAGAAGCAAACAGTCGCAAAGGAAACATCATTTATTTACGAGAATAAGTTATCGACTATGGTGTGATTAATTTTTTGTCAATGTTTTGATTCACGAACTTTTTTTCATTTTAATTTCTTTTTTGAGGCTTCCATTCATCATCCTCATGTAATGGAAACTTTTAAAGTTGGCTACATATATGGAGAAGCAGATAATCGAGATTACATTTCGCTGCTCGAGTTTTGTCCGACAAATCTTGCAGAAGAAGCAACAATGCGTTATGACAACTCGCCATTTACAGAATCTGAAGTTTTAAAAATATTTTATCAAATAGTGAAAGGAGTTGTTTATTTACATACTCGTAATCCATCTATTATGCATGGGCAAATAATCCCGCAAAATATTTTCCAAGGGAAAGACGGTCTATTTAAGCTTGGAAGCATTAATGGATGTATTCCTCAAAAAGGAAGTTTTTTAAAAATGAATCAACACGATAAAAGAATTGTAGCAGATTACCTTCGAACAAAAATCCCGTTCCAAGTGCATCCTCCAGAACTAGGTGCTTTACTGGGAAGATTTGAGATTGGCCCAAAGGTTGATGTGTGGGAATTAGGATGCTTGCTGTATTGGATGTGCTTCGATAAGTTTCCGTTCGAAGATGCTGATGCTGATGACGGAGATTCATGCTCAGCGAAAAAGAAAGATTCGCTTAGCAACCACGAAGCAGAAAGAGATAATGCTTACGTGAAGCAGTTCATGGTGCAGTACTCTTACCCAACTGCAATGGAATGGACAAGAGCAGAAAACGAAAGATTGGGTGCCGGAATATCTGATTCGAATGGAGTACTTATGGGATGTATGCTAGATTAAGAATGATATATGAGATTTGGTGCTATATTTGATTTTGAGCAATTCTTCGATTGTTTCTTTTTGGATAAAGAGCCTTTTTTTTTTATTGCTTCAAATTTGATGAAAATTTTTGATTATGAATTTTATTCATGCTATTTTCTGAACTTATTTATTTGTTTTTCTTTCTTTTTAAAAAAGTGCCAAGAGAGATGTTCTCAATTGAAGTGTTGTCGCTGATTGACTTTATGCTCGAGCCAAATCCATTGAACCGCCCCACCTCGTTGCATGTGCTGTGGAGAGTGTCAAGCATTTTGAACGAGCCTTATCCTTCTGATTTGCCTGTTTGATCTTTTTTATTTATTTGTTATTATTCAATATTTATTTTATTGTTTATTGCATTTTTTGCTTTTATTTTATATAATTCTTCATTGTTCAACAATGAATATGGATACCATTTACTTCTTATCATCTCATCTCATTTCATTCATCATCAATTCCATTAATCAACACGATATTTTCTTCAATAACACCTTCAAACACAATCACCATCAATTCTCACAGCCACCTTCAAATCTGCCTCCACCTTCTGTTCTTCCACGGCATGTTCTTCAATTCCCAGTGCATCCACTCATCTTCACTCAACAACAGCGTCTGCAGCTGACCTACCGAAGATATCAGCAGCAGATGCAGGCATCTCTCCAAACACGACAAAAGGCGCTGCAATCAATTCGATCTGGATCAACTTCTTCTTCTTCTGCTTCTTCCTCTTCCTCTTCTTCTTCATCTAACTCCTCCTCCTCCTCTTCTCAATCTGCTTCTGCTTCTACTTCATCTTCATCTTCATCATCATCTTCCCCTTCTTCCTCAAATCCCACTTCTTCATCCATTCCAAAGCCATCACCCAAAGCCTCCCAACCATCTCCTCCAGACAAATCCCCCAGAAATGCAGCAGACAGCCACACACAGAAGACTGATGAGCAGCCAGCCAGAGGAAGAGACCGGTCGATTAGAGAAGACGAGCCCGAAGAGACAGAGAAGCGGTGCATGAACATGTTTGACTACATCATCTGGCGCATCTGCGACGTGATCAACTGCGAGTTTGCCGACAACCAGGCGCTGATCACTGAAAAGTTCCACAAGTTCACCACAGCCGACGCCTTCCGCATGCTCCCGCCAGCCAAATCGACGCTCATGTCGCAGTCGGCAGTGTCTCTTGAACCAGAAGCACTTTCGCTGCGGCTGTCGATGATGGACGAGACGGAGTCTGTGTGTGCAGAGGCGTATGTGATGGAGAAGGACAACGATGACTACTTGAGGCAGGAGAGGGAGGCGAAGGAGAGAGGGATTGAGACGCCATACAGACTGACCACACATTTCAGCAGAGACAGCGTCCCCTCCACGTCGATGACATTCCTCACACTCAGATACTTCCGCCGATACACTCACAGCTTCAACCCAAATGCAACAACTCTTCTGCTGTCTAATCCAACTGCCACACTGGGCGATTCATCCATCGCACTCACCACATCCACTTATGTCCTCTGCCATCTCTTTGCCATCTTTGCCATCATCTTCTCTGCATTTTCACTGACTTTCTCGTCTGCTCCAAACAGGACACAGAATCATCCTGCGCGCAGAGGAAACAAAACAGGCAGCGCATCTTCTACTTCACAAGGCTCCTCAAATTCAAAGTTGTCTTCATCTTCTGCAATTTCACTCCTCACAAAGACCTCCTTCGCATCTGACATGAGCAACATCGATGCAGAACTGGCTGAGTCTTTGCGTCCTCCTTCCCCTCTGCCACGCCCTGAACGCATGGTGAATACGTTTTCATCGTTCAAAGAGCTGTGGAGGGACTCTGTTGAGAGGGCAGGGAAGATGGTGGCAATACTCGAGCGTGTGGCAGAGCTGTTTGTGAAGACCAACTACAGTGTGCTCCACAAGGCAAGGAGGATGAATGTGCAGTGGAAGGACGCGCTGAAAGAGAAAGGATGCACACGAATACGGACACATGCACACTCACACTCAAACAGGAGACAGCAGGAAAGCAACAAGAAAGCAGAGAATGAGACATCAAAGGCAAATGAGCAGAGGGAGAAGGCTGAACACGATGCATCACAGACAGCTGGCTCAGACACAGCGTCAGTCTCAGCAAACTCAGAAGCAACTGCAGACACACCCAATCCATCTGTCTGCTCAGACGATGTGGAAGAGCTGTTCATGTCGTTTGTGGGCAGTTCTTCTCTCAACACGTCTGAAACGAATGAGCGCAATGGAATTGTGTATGCCATTGCGATGAAAGGGATTGATGCGCTGGTACAGCTGAAGCTGAAGCAGAGGGAGAACATCGAAGAGAAGCAGCATTCTGTCATCTACGGCGTTGCGCAGACAAACAAGATCAGCAAGCGGCTGTCTCGCTTTGCCCCGATGCTTTGGATGAAGGAAGAGCTGACAGACAAGCTGATGCTGTTTAACGAGAAAAGCATATTTTCAGAGGGGCTGATGGGGACACAGAGCAAAGAGGCAGCTGAAGCGATGAAGGAGAGTGCGAGTGAAGGAGATCTGCAAAGGAACAATGAAAGACAGCAGCAGCTAAAGCAGAGGATTCAGGAACAGAAAGAGCAGATGCTGCAGAGGAGGCTGAGGGAAAGACACGGAGAAACACTCAGCCAGATGCAGATGAATGAAACAAGTCAAAAAGTCAATCAAAATAACAGTCTGCACAACACAATACACAACAATTTCAGCAGCATTGCACCAACAGACATACCCAAACGAGCAGCAGAGTCATCCAAGTCAGTGATTGAAGCAGCATTTTTGAAGGATGAATGTGCAAGAAGAAAACGCAGACACCAGATGGAGTATTCGCTTCTACATGGAGACAAAGACAAAGACAAAGACAAAGACAAAGACAAAGACAAAGACAAAGACAAAGACAAAGACAAAGACAAAGACAAAGGGAAAGGGAAAGACAAAGATAAAGAAAAGGATAAAGACAAAGACAAGGAAAGCGAGAGTGAACATCAAAGTGAAGACGATTCTTCCAGTTCTGATTCGTCAATGGATACAGACACAGACTCTTCCACATCGTCTCTTCTTCGAAGCATCACCGGCTTGCCTAACGAAGCTGTGGATGTTCTGAGCAAAATACGCCCTCGAAACAATCCATTGTCTTTATCCTCATCCTCCTCCTCTTCCTCGTCTTCGTTGAGAGAGCTGTCTGCCATTCAGAAGCAGCTGTTTGATCTGTCAAAAGTGGATGTGCTTGGAATGATGGTCGATCCGTCACAGGTTCCGCTGTTGAAAGCGCCTTTCACAAATTCTGTTTATTCGATCAACACAAAAATTGAGATTAGCATCAAAGAGGTTATTAATGAACTGATTCATTACTTGTGCGATACAGAATTTGATGTGAAAACAAAAGAAGCAAACAAAGAGAAGGAGAAAGAAAAAGAGAAAGAAAAAGAGAAAAAAGTAAAAACATCAAAAGATCAAAGCAAAGAAGAAGAAGAAGAAGAAGAAGAAGAAGAGAAAGCATATGAAGAACTCGACATTAGCATTCTTGATTCTCTCAACGAGTTTGTTCTGTTGGAACTTCTGAAGGAAAAGAAGTGGATGGAATATGCATTCAAGCGGAAAGACAGCCAAATAACATCTTCTCAATCACAAACACAGCAACAGCAACAACCACAGAATCAGATGCAGCCACAGCAGTCTTCAATTAACACTCAAAAGGGCATGCAATCTCCTTCAGACACACAAAATCAGCCTGTTTCTCTTCCTCCCCCACCTCCTCCTGCGATGGCAGGCAGAGTCGGCATGAAGCAGCAGCAGATGCCTTTCCCATTGCCCAGAATGATTAGACAACTGCCGCCTCCTCCAAATCCTGAGCTGCGGAATTATCTGCTCACTCATCCATTCGACACTTTTCCTTCTTCAATGCTTCCTCCCCCGCCTCCTCCTCCTCCTCCAATTGACCCAAAAATGATATCTTCTTTCGCTTCTCTCTTTTCATCTTCATCTGCTTCAGCTTCTGCTTCAGCTTTATCATCGCAATCTTCATTTATTCAAAGATTGCCTCCTGCAGTACTTCCGTCATTGAATGATCTGAATACTCCCTCTTTATTTAGTGATCATGCTTCTTCTTCAAATGATTCAGTGTTTCAACCAATGTCCTCTTTTGGATTACCTTCCTCTTCCTCTTCCTCCTCCTCTTCTTCTTCATTCAACAAATTTCCTTCTTCGATCTCTTCTTCATCAGAAATACAGTCAAACATTGCTGCTCTTCCACTCTCACCCACACACATCCCATCCATCTCATCTGACTCGCCAGGAGAAGACCAGCCAAGCTCTCCCACCACTTCAACAGCCACCACCACCACCTCCACTTCAGCCTCCACCGAAACAAATGCCTCTTCCTCCAAACAAAGACAGCCCTTTCTCTCTGACCATTACGTTGCCCGCACAATCCATGCATATCCCCAACTGTCTCAGCTGTTTGCCTCTCGTTTGGATCCTGCTCAGTTCGGGTACTACGGTCAGCAGCCTTTTGCTTCTCCATCTATTTATAATCCACAGACTGACACTACTTCTGCCTCTGCCTCTGCTTCTGCTTCTTCTTCTGCTTCTTCTGATTCCTCTTCTTCTTCTTCTTCTTCTCAGAATGCTTCTCTCTCCAACTACCCCATTCCCATTCCTTCTTCCTCTGACCAATCAACATCCCCCGACCAGACACAGCCTCCTTCACAAAGCACAACCTCTCCGCCTCAGCCAAACATGATGCAGCAACCTCCCATCCCTCCTCCTCCTCCTCTTTCTCTCTCTTCTCTCTTCCCTGCCCCTCCCTTCGGCCTCTTCTTCAGCGAGATGGAGCGGTCGGTTGTGGTCGAGAACAACTTGATTGTTGGTTTTGTCAGCCAACACGAAAGAAACGCTGCTTCGGCTCTTCCTCCACCTCCTTCTTCTGCTTCTGCTGCTGCTTCTTCTGCTGCTTCTATTGTTCCTTCTATTCCTTCTGCTGTGTCTGCTGCATCTTCGCCACCAGCTGGGCAGGAAATGTCAAAGTCCAAAAGCAAACGAGCAAGAAAGAACAAGAAGAAAAAAGATCAGAAATCAAACATGGCATCATCATCCTCATCCTCCTCATCCTCATCCAATTCATCGAATTCAGCTTTATCTTCCTCTTCATCCCCCGAAAACACTCTTCCTCCTTTTCTATCTCCCACATACAGCTGGACAACGAGTGATCTGATATCCCCTCTGCACATCCATGTGATGCTGCCTCTCTTCATTGCCCTGTACACAAGTGTTGTGGAAGGCAATGGAGTGACAGTGGAGATCACACACATCGAAGACAAAGAAGACAATTTCGGAAGAGAAAGACAGACACCTCACTACAAAAAGAACAGAATGAGACAATGCTTCATCCCCTTCTGCGAAAGAGCAAGACGCGTTGACGACGCGGAGGCAACTGTGAAGCAAGGAAAGGGGGAGAAGAAGATGAGCAAGAAAGAAAGAGAGAGAGAGAAGGAGAAGGAGAAAGAGAGAGAAGTGTGGGAAGGCACACCCGACGAGGACAACGTCTTCCTCATTCAAGAGCCAGTTCTCAGGTTCATTCAGAACGGGCGAAAAAGAGTCTATCTGAAAGTACTCTATTTCTCCGAGCAGCCTCTCCAGGGAGCCTCAATCGATGCCTTCATCGCAGCGCAGAGGGCAAAGATGTCTTCATCTGCTGATGCAGATGCTGTCTATTCACAAATACAGGAAGGAGTGGCACATCTTCGAACAGCACTGATCACCATCACTTCTCTCTGTGGAGACATCCAAGTGCCTGAAATGATCGTCAACCAGATCTACAACGAAGGCAGGGGTTATCCAACAGACATACGCATTGCACCTCCAAAGGACGATGCTTCGGCCTCTTCTTCATATTTCTTTCCTCCACCTGCCTCTCCTTCTCTTCAGCAGCCCATTCAACTACCTCCACTTCCACCAGTCACTCCAATTTCTCTTGCTTCTGCTTCTTCATCTTCTTCTACTTCTGACAATGCAATGGAAATACCATCAGGAAGATTGCCAAATCCACCTCAAATGATATCTTCATTACCTTCTCCACCAGAGTCACCCCACACACACGCCACACTCGCTCAATCAAGTGCCCTCTTTGCAGCATCCAACCAGATGATATCTTCACTCCCACCACCACCACCTCCTACTCATCAATCTCTTCAGTCATCTTCTTCTGCTGCTGGACAAGCACATATGGCTGGCTTTAATACACCAAACAACCTCAGCCAGATGAACAGAATGAACAGACAATCCATTCAACACACACACAACAGCCAGCAGATTGAAGCACAACAGGGAATGATGTACAGACAAGGATCAAACTATCCATCAGCAGAACAACATCTGCCTTATGGACACATTCCCAATGAAGCAGAAATGCAGCAGGCAGAGATGGAAGGGGAAGATGAGAATTCCGAGGCAACAGAGAGAAGAATGGAGGAGACAACACGCAAAAGCATTGCAACCTCAAATAACATCAACACCTATAACACATCCTCTTCCAGAAATCGCATTCAGCCCAAAGTGCCTGCCCCCAAAACATACTCCAAATCATCTGCATTGCAAGTCACACGCGATGGAGTATCTGTCCGTACTGCTTCCAACACAACAGCTCCTCCACCGCCTCCTTCTTCATCTGCATCTGTGTCATCTTCTGCCTCACAGACTGCCTCAACAGAGAAGTCACATTCATTGCGAGAAGCAGCATATGCCAAGCTGAAGCAGCTGGCAGCGCTAACAGAGCTGGAGAAAGAGAGAGACCGATTATTAGAGAACGAGAAGAGGAAGAGGTCGAAGCTGGAGAGCGAAAGAAGAGCAAGAGAAGCAAAGGAGAAGGAGGCACGAGAAGCGAGATTGAAAGCAGAGGCTGCGAAGAGAGAGAGGAGCATGACACAGAAGGAGGGCAAAAAGGGGAAGGACGGAGGAGGCAATGGAAATCAGGGAAAGAAAGAGACACAGCCAAAGACAAGGGCGAAGGCAAAACAAGACAACTCAGTGAAGCAAAAATCGAATGCATCTTCATCATCATCATCTTCTTCTTCTGCTCAACCACAGTCAAATGCACATGTGAGCACAAATGGAGCAGGCAATGCAACAGCAGCTGAGTTGAAGAACAAGTCACAGATGGTGTTTTCGCTTCCTCCCCTGTCACAAGTGTCATTTGCAGCTAATAAATCACACAAGCACCCCACAGCCACAGTGGAAGAGATCTCAGACAATGAAGCAGAAGCGCTGGAGAGGATGATGAAGGAAGGCTCCAGAGACAAGAGACAAGGAGGAAGCCAACAGCAAACCATAGCTGAACAGCGCTCTTCTCGTTCACCTGCTTCCAAACGGTCGCCTTCAGCTTCTTCTTCTCAGCCATTGTCTTCTCTTCCTTCTCTGCCTTCTCGTGTGCCTCCACTTTCTTCTGCTGATCGAAGCAACCTTCACAGCCCAACACCCAAAAAGGGTATAATGTCATCTTCCCCGTACATTCAGTCAACATTCACAGGACTTCCATCGCATTGTCCAATTGTCATCGAAAGACTGCCTTCGTTTCCTCCGCCTTCAGCAGACAAACAATTAGCCGCAAAACAGCAGAAACTGAAACAGCAGCAGCAACAACAAAATGCAGTGAAAGAAAAAGAGGAAGAAAATCAAGTTAATAATATTTTAATTCCTCAACAGAATGCAACCACTTCTTCAAAATCTATTCCTCAATCTTCTATAATATCTTCTATATCTCCACCAATAATAACTTCTTCTTCAACATCATTACCACCACCATCATTACCATATTCATCAACATCAACAACAACATCCTTATTCAGTGAAGGAGGCAACACATCTTCCATCTTCAAATATCCCACAACCCGTCTGGCTGTGCCTCGCCTGCACGAACACCCCAACTTCTTCATCCACCCAGCATCATCACCCGAGACACTGATGAAGCAGCTGCAGCGGCACGAGAACATTCTGCACAGAATTCTAGATGAAGAAGGGAACATCCACACAGCTGCTGACAGCAGAGAGCAGGAGAAGCTGAGCAACATCTGGTCGACGAAGCTGTTCCGAAGGAAAGTGCGGAACTTCGAGCGGTGGAGAAAGAGCACAGCAGCCCCACTGTGGAAGAGTGGGGAGAGCAGGACAGCTGGCAGGAAGATGCTAGGTGCTGGAAACAAGTCGGTTGGTGTTCGGCTGAAGTTGGAGGACGAGTGGGAGAGCAACGATGCGAAGAGAGACAAGTGGGTCAACAGCCTTGTCTTCAACGAGGATTCACCCGTGATTGAGACATTGCTGTGGAACAAGCTGTTTGACAAGAATCCAGAAGATTCCTCAGGTACAAGTGCAAGAGTGTTCTCACAGTTCTTCACGGGGCCTGCACTCATCACAAGAGACATGTTTGATGGAGTGGATGAGTGCGAAGTGATGAATCTGGTGGAGCAGCAGAAAAAAGGTGAGACACAGACAGGGGATGAAGATGAGGAGAAAGACGAGGATGAAAAGGAATCAATGGAGGAAAAGGAATTGCAAACAGAAACTGCACAAAAGACTGAAGCAAACATTTCAACAGAAGAAAGTACGTTGAATTTGAATAATACACAAAATGCATCAAATACAGCAAATGTACCAAATGTTTCAGTTCCTTCAGCCACAGGAATACAAACAGGTGGATTATCATCAGAAAAAGCACAGTCATCAACTCCTCCTCCCGTTACAACATTTTCTGCTTCATCTCCTTCCTCATCTTCATCTTCATCCAACAATTCTATTTTAAACAACGAAACATCCTCTTCATCAGCATTATTATCACAAACAGAAAATGTCATTGACCAGAACCACATTCTTCTTCAGACCATCACACCTGCCTTCCGTCCATTGCACACACGCCATAAGCAGCTCATGTCCTTCCCTTGTCTGCCCGTCCGCCCTTCAAAATGCTCTTCCACACTCACTTGGACAAACGACCTTAACTCATTTGGCAACAGACACACCACTTTCCTCTCAACACTCGCCATCCACAATGACTGGTCGTTTTTGGAGTCGTCATTTGCCCCGTTTCAGAGTGGAATTATGTCGAACACAAGAAGATGCTGTGGAAACAATGGAAATGCAGACAATGCAACCAACCAGCAGAACAGGATCTACCCATCCTCCTATCTTTTATCCTCGTCCGAGTTTCATCTGCCGCTGGAGATGATGTCGCCTTATTCGATGAACCTCTTCCATTTCTCTCCTCTGACACACACATTCATCATCTCTGCGCCTCAGCAGAGTTTCTACGGGACAGAGTCTATCATCGCAGCCACTGCACATCCTGTCAGCTCTCTCCACACACGAATGAACACAAACAAGACTATCAATGAATTCCCCTTCGGAGCCATCCAGCCAACGGTGATGGACACACTGGCAAAATCAGCTTCGTCTCATTCGAATGGCTCAACAGCTGCAAATTCAGTTGATTCGGATCTGGATCCACATTTGGGTTGCTCTTGCCCTTCTTCTTGTGGATGCTTCCCGAATTGCTTGAAACATCGCAATAATATCATTAAAGAGTCGACTGAAGATACTTCGAAGAATGAAAAAGAGCGTTCACCATCGCCATCTCCTTCAGCTTCTTTTTCCGCTTCTTCTTCCGCTTCTTCTTCCGCTTCTTCATCAGCTTCTTCTTCATCTTCTGTTTTATCTTCTGATCATTCATCGGCTTGCTCTCATTCTTCATCTTTATCACCTTCTCCATCTCCATCTGCTTTTCATCCAAACAATGCTGTTTCATTTGATCCATCATTGTTTGGTTTTCAATTAAACCCATCAGGCATTGAACTCTCCAACTCACATATTCCTCTTCTGCCCATCGACTATTCATCCACTCCCGTTTGGCTCACATGGAACGGAAAGGCAATCAGAGCGACACCTCGTTTTGCCACAAAAGTCGTCAGCCGCCCAATACGAACAGCCTCAATGGACACGTCCTCTGCTTTGAATGTGCAGCTGCAGCAGACAGCAGAGCAGATGATGCAGCAGACAGACGAAGACACACAGAGAGACATCGGCACCTCGCCTGTCGCCAACTTCCCTGTCATCAAAGAGAACCAACGGACAAGTCCAAGAACAATCGAAGAGGTGCACTCAATCAGTGCACATCCAATTTATGAGGGAAAATCAATCACTCAACTGAGACTGGAGGATTATCGCCTTGGTCGCTCGTTCAAAGCGAAAAACAACTCCAAAGAAAAGCTGCTGGCAATGCAGGGAATGAGACAGAGACAAGATGGAAGAACAATAAACACTGAATCAATGACAGCTAATCAATCAGCGTATGACCGACCTATTGGCACAAGCACCAACAATCAAGATGCGATCCACCCACAATTGTATCAAAGTCTGAGGAGCTACGAAGTCACTGTAAAACAGGCAGTCACAGACCTCGACATTCCCATCCTGCTGCCAACAGTAGAGAGGACGATGAGCTTTCTGCACTGTTCTATTCCTCTGCCTCTGTCAATCGTCATCACCACTCCGTTTTCGCTGGAACCACTTTTGACTTTCCTTCTGCAGCTGATCGAGATGGAAAAGCAAGCGGCAGCCAGAAAACTGAACGAGCAGCGCAATCTAACTCGAGTGACTGTTGAACAGGCACAAGCGAATAACAACAAAAATGCATCCTCTGCAAACGTGCAAACCACATCCACTGCAGCTTCAACACTACAGAATCAATTGAAAACACAGAAGACACAGACAATCACTGGACAAGTTAAAACAGAGCAGCCACAGAATGTTTATGCAACACAGTCGAAGCAACAACAAAAACAGCAGCAACAACAACAGAAGAAGCAACAGCAGCAAAATAAAAAAGGAAAAGATGGAAACAAGTCTCAAGCAACACCTAAGGCACAGTCAAAGCAACAAGCTACATCAAATGCCAAACAATTAAATACTCCTCCTCAACTACCGCCTCCACCTCCACAGCCACAACAGTCAGCATCGGCATCAGCATCAACACAAACACTTCCATCTGAAGCAAATGCCACATTTGCCCAGCCGATGGATCGCCAGCATCCCAATCCCTATCAAGCACAGCTCAACGACATGTTCTTTCCTCAGCTCAATTATCAAGCACCAATCACACTTCCATACGAAGTCGCTAAGGACACACTGGAAAAGGCTAAACAATACAACCTGCCATTCACTGCCTTCCCATTCACGAGGCACCGCATCCGCATTGAGAAGGCGATTCCGATGTTTGCGATGGTCAATCCAAGCATCCCACACTTCAGACAGAACTCAGCTTTCTTTGAAGTGATGCCCTCTCGCTTTCAGCTGACACCTGAGTACATCATCAATTGGGGAAGTGTGATTAACTTTGACGATGAAATAGACAGAATCGAAAGAGCAGCAAGAATCCACTTGTATCGAGGGTATGGCGACAACTATTTCAGCACCACAAACATGAGAAGCATCGAAGATCAGGAAAAGAGGTTGAATGAGAGGAAGAAGGAGCTGCGGTATCTGACTCGCCAGTGGACAAGAGTTGAGCCAGAGGAAAGCGAATCGACTGAAAGTGATGGAGAAGATGCGTTGGAGAAGCAGAGGATGGAGCTTGTGCAGAAGATGGAGGAAGAAGGGAAGACGTGGTGGAGAAGACTGAATGGTGGAGATTTGGCTGATGAATCGAAGAAGTCGGAGAAGTCGGAGAAAAAGAAAAAGAAGAAAGGGCGCAGAGGATGTGGATGTGGGTGTGGATGCGATGGGAAAGGAGGAAGATGCTTTGAAAACGAGACGTCTTTGGAGGATGCCAGAGATGTTAAAGAGCGGGTTTATTTTGACAACAAAGACACAGAAGAGCTTCTTCCATCATCATGGATGGAATATGGCAAAATGGGCATTGTTTCTGCAAATAATGTGACAGCAGCAGATGTCAATCCAGGACTGTTTATGGACGACGATGAAATATTCAGAATGCTCAACCAGAACAGCCACACTCCAATCTATGTGTCAGAAAGAAAGAATCAGAATAACATCAATAGAGAAAAGTCTCAATTGAACGAGCTGCTTCATTCAGATGAAAGGAGAAGAGGATTCAACAATACCAGGCCTCACAAACTGCTAAGTGAGAAGTTGGATGTCAGACAGAAGCGAATGGAGACAGCACAATCTGTTGCCTTGAAGAGAAAGCTGAAGGAATACGACAAATCAAACGATGTCCAAACAACGCTATCTGAATTGAACAGCTGCGGATTCTATTTGGACAATCTTTTGCGCCAGGGAAGCAAAAACTACACAGAGAAAATGGTGCAAGTGGCAGCAGCAGCTGCCAGACTGCGCCCGTACAATTATTCAAACATTACACCAACAGCCTTTGCACAGCTCAGCACTTCTGCACGGCGTGCCCAGATGAAAGAGACATTCAACGTATTTGTTCCATCCACGCCGTCAATCACCCTGGCAGCCATCACACGCTCACTGACACACTTCCGCCAGATATTCATTCCTGATCGCCCGCCTTCTGTCTCTTATCTGCCTTACACTCCCCCAACTGGCTCATGTGCATTGCATCTGCCTCAGCCCTATCTCCACACAGCATATCAGGACGAAGTGCTGTTTAGACAGGCAGAGTTCCAGTTCTATCAGATGGAGTTGTTGAAGAACCAGCTGAGGAAGAAGCAGATGGGGAGACGTGCAGACGCAATGGTGAATGGAGAGTATCGTTCAGCTGTGATTCTCAACAGGAAAAGAAGGAGACTTGGCACACTGAAGATAAACAGAGTTGTGCGCTCTGCAAAGAACAAAGCAAATGCAAATGCAAAGCCAAGGAAGCAGACGAATGGCAAAGTGAAGACAGAGCAAAGCAGAGTGAATGCTCTCAGAGAGAATCAAAGACACGCAAAGGAAGTGCAAGCAGACAGAAATGCAACTGACGACGATGCGAATGAAAATGGCAGTTCAGAAGTGAATGATATTAGTTCGGCAACAGACAGGGAATATCAATCAGGCAAAAAAGGAAGAAGCAGACAGAACTTGTACAATGCAGAAAGCGACGACAACGAGACAGAAGAAGAAGACTACGACGAGTACGATGAAGAGACCACCGAAGAGGAAGAAGAGGAGGATGAAGATGACAGCACATCAGAGTGGGTGACAGACAAGCTGGATGAGTCAGACATCTCAGATGTGATGAGAGAAGTGATCGAAGGAGAGTTCGGGGCAGGCGCACTGGCAAACATAGACAACGAAATGGATCTGAGCTTTCTCAACGAGAAAGACGAAGGAAACAACAAAACAACACAAAAGGAGAATAAAAACGAAGAAAATGGAAACAAATCAGTTGAAAAGAAAGAGGAAGAGAAAGAAAAGACCGAAAATGCAAAGTCGCCTTTGGAGAGGTTGAAAGAAGAAACAATCAAAAAATTAGCGAAACTTCTGAGCGAAGACTTCCAATCAAAACAAGCAGCATTTCAAAATAATTCAAGCACAGAAAACAATGGTCAAAATAGAGATATAAAAGATGGCACCAAAGTGAATGCAGGAAATGCAAATGCAAATACAGTTTCAAAAGATGAAGAGAACATGAATGAGAAAAAGAATAGCACAGAAATTGCTGCAAAGCAAACAGCAAATCAGAACATGAAACTGACTCCTTCAGAAACAGAAAAAGACTCTTTGAAATTGATCTCTTCTGCTTCTGCTTCATCATCATCATCATCAACTTCTTCTTCTTCAAACACAGCATCTTTATCTCCCTTCCCTCCTCTTTCTGCACTTGTCCCTTCTCAACAGCAGAAATCACAGCTCCAATCACTTTCCTCATCTCTTCTCTCTGCTAAGCAGCCAAATGACTCGTTCTACAAGACAAATGTTCCACTAATGCTGTGGAACGGTGGATTCGAAGAGATGGCACAGCGCTTTCTCGCTGCAGCAACGCAGAGCTCAAACAGTGTTCTGTTCAAAAGGCAGCTGATTTTAGCACTCAGAGAACAGCAGCAGCATCCGTCTGCACAGAACAACGAGCGAATTAGAGCTCTTCTCTCAAACGCCCTCAAAGACAAGATGGCAACAACCAACCAGACAGCTCAGAGGCAGTCAGCCGCACTCTCAAGCAGACTGGGAATGGCAGATGAATCCAGCAGGAGAGTGAGCAGCAGAGCACTCGACATCCTCCAAAGCATCCCAGCTGATGTGCTGAACAGGGCGCTGGTGAACTTGCAGCTCTTTGGCCACTCTGAAGGACCCATCGTGATAGACTCGCTGGAAGCAGAGTTCATCTCCTCTTATCCACCCCCTGTGCTGGCAGGCACATCACCATTCACTTTGATTGCCCTGGCTGACGATGAAGTGCCAGTCGTAGTGAACAACTTCGAAGCTGTTGCATGGGAGGAAGGAGAAGAAGAGAGCGAGGAGGAAATGCAGATGATGAAGATGATTCTGATGGGCCATCTGACTGGCAAACTTGATGCCAGGCGTTTTGATGGAAGCATCTTCACTGAGATCCCGTTCAGACCATTTAAACCGTATGTCCCGAGATTCTCAGACCGATCGGCCTTTTCGAAAGCATCTGCTGATCTGATTTCAGCAACAACGTCTGCATTTCAGGCATCTTTGCATTCAAATAACCAATATGCACAACAGCCTTCAACTTCAGCAAATGCACGTGTTGTGTCAGTCGATCATTCATTGCTGCCTTCTCCTTCACCTTCATCTGCCTCTGCATTCTCTTCAGCCTCAGCCTCCTCCTCTGCTTCAGCATCAGTCTCTTCTTCCTTATCATCCAATCCGCTTTTGTCATCTTCTGCCGAGATCGATCCCAAAAACACAGCAGAGTTCATCCGAAGAGTGTCACAGAACTTGGAGAAGCGTCTGAATGAAGATGTTGCAAAGAGAATCACCAGCGAAGGAAGGACTGTTCTTGAGAAGACGACCCAGCTGCTGAAAATGCTGAGGCAGGAAGACGGGGCAAAGAGGATATTCACAGAGAAGGAGATGGAGGAGATCAGGAGAGCAGAAGAAGAAAGGAAGAAGGAGATGAAGAAAAAAACAGAAGAAGAGCTAAGAATAGAAGAGGAGAAGAGAAAAGAGGAAGAAAAGAGGAAAGAAGAAGAGAGAAGGAAAGAAGAGGAGCGTAGAATGGAAGAAGAGAAAAGATTGGAAGAGAAAAGAAGGGAAGAGGAGAGGCTTATGGAAGAGGAGAGGAAAAGGAAAGAGGAAGAAGACAAGAAAAAGAGAGAAGAGACACGTCTTTTGAAGGCAAGGTTGGAGAGAGAGGAGAAAGAGAAGAGAGAAAGAGAGAGACAACTGAAGATGGAAAAGGAGAGGAGGGACAAAGAACGAAGAGACAGAGAAAGGCAGAAGGAGAAAGAGAGGAGGATGAAGGAGAAGTCGATGAAGCTGAAGGAGAAAGAGAGAGAAAGAGAAAGACAAGAAAGAGAGAGGGAGAAAGCACTGAAGGAAGAGGCAGCACAAAAGGAGAGAGAGAAGAGAGAGAAAGAAGAGAGAGAGAGGGTGATGAGAGAAAGAGAGGAGAAGAGGCAGAGGGAGAAGGAAGAGAGGGAGAGGAAGAAGAAAGAGGAGGAAGAGTTGGAGCGACAGAGACAAGAGAGAATACAAAGAGAAGAACAAGAAAGACAAAGAAAGATATTGGAAGAGAAAGAGAGAAAGAGAGAAGAGAAGAGGAAGAGGGAGGAAGAGGCAGAGAAAGAGAGAGAAAGGAGAAGAGAAGAAGAGAGGAAGAAGAGAGAGAGAGAAGAAGAGAAGAACAAAGAGAAGAAGCAAAAAGAGGAGGAAAGGAAGAAGAAGGAGATGAAAGAGAAAGAGAAAGAGAAAGACACAAACAAAGACAGAGACAGAGAGAAAGACAGAGAGAAAGAAAAAGACAAAAAAGAACAAAACCAAAAGTCGAAAAGAGGAACTATTTCGCATGTGATGTTGGGGCAGAACGACCTCAAACAGCCAAAAGCGACACAGCCAAGCTCGAATTCATCGCCACACGGTGTGTCTTCTATTCTGTACTCTTCCTCCTCTCCATCAACATCCTCATTCCTGAATATGTCTCAGCACTCAAATGAGAACGGCTTCTCTTCTACCTCTTCCTCATCCTCATCTTCCTCCTCTTTATCTTCTTCTTCTTCTTCTTCCTCCTCTCTTCCTCCTTCCTCCTCTTCATTCTCCAACTGTCCAATGTCCTCTTCCTCCTATGCCTCCTCCAGCCTCACCGACTGCTTCAACCACCCCACCATCGAAGAAGGCTCTGTCTCTCGTGTGCCCACAAAACCCTTCCTCATCAATGGCATCCCCCACATCATCGTCGGCGGTGCTGTCGTGCCAGCCACATTCGCTCAATCCCCACAAAACAACCAGGAATACACTGAAGATTACGCCCAGCAGCGGAACTTCCCTTCGTTATTCGGCTTTCCTTCTGCTTCTGCTTCGTCTCCTGCACCTTTTCTTCCCTCTCAGCAGGCTGAACAGCAGCAGATACTGACACAAGCACAGCAGGCCCTGCAGCTCAATCAGATGGCCTATCCGTTTCAGCATGCTGCTGCCTCTCCTCTGTCTGCCAAACAGGACAGCAGCAGAATTCTTGCTGGCTTCAAAGACGACGACATCTTCCTTCCTCCTTCTGTGTCTTCCTCTGCAACTGCCACACCTCCTCGGAACTTTGGCGGATTTAACTCCTTTCCAATGATGAATGCTCTGACGCCCACACTCCCCATGGCCCATCTGCAGGGCAGCTTCTACCCAGGCGCCTCTGGTGCCTTCCCTTCTCCTTCGTCGTATCCATTCTCCTCTCCTCTCCATTCATCTTCTTCTCCTCTGCAAGCAATGAGCGACCCATCTGCTGCTTCAGTTGTCAACTCTCCTCTTCCTTCTTCCTTTGCCATGTCTATCAACGGCCCTTCCTCTGCCTCTCCTTCTCTTTCTGCTGCAAGCTTAGCTTCCTTCATGGACATCGACACCGACATTCTCCTCCAACAGCAGCTGTCTCAGTCACAAATGCCTCAAATGCAACAAATGCCACAAATGGCTCAGATGTCATCTACTTTTCTGTTTGCCTCCACAAACACAAACACTTTTCGCCTGCAAACAACACTTGGAGCTGCCACGTCGTATGCTCAGCAGTCATTTGGCTCATCTGCTGGGCAAACATCCTCCTTCAGATTTGTTCCACAACAACAACAGCAGCAGCAGCATAAAGACAACACAAATGCGATGCCTTCTGCTAATTCTTCTTCTCAACAGACTTCAACAAAGAAATCTTCAGCTCAGAACGAATCGACTTCAAATAAAAACTTGTCTGCTTCTGCTTCATCTGCACAACAATCAACTTCTTCACTCAATGTTAACACAAATACACCAAATGCATCCAACCAATCTTCATCTCATGCTTCCAATGCGAATTCAACCCAATCTTCTGCCAAACAATCCAATCTTTCTGAACAGCGAGCAACTTCATCATCATCCTCTGCCCATTCGTCTGACCGCCAATCTCGTTTTTCTTTTCATCCGCTGCGTTCTTCTTCTGATTTGGAGGCTGCTTCTCAAATGGCTCCACAAAACATTCCATTCGATGCTGATTATCCAATCGATATTCCATCGAATGTCCTTTCTCCTTCTTTGCAGTTCTCTTCAGCTTCAAATCTTTCTTCTTCTTCTTCTTCTTCCTCCTCCTCTTTTGGGTCAATCGAATCGCCACAACTTGCAGGCACAGCAAATGCATCCACAATGATTTCTGATTCTTCAAAAATGTATCCACATTCTTCTTCAAGAACAGCATCAACTTCATCTTCAACATATCATCCATCCTCAACATCACCCTATCAGAAATCTTCCTCTTCCTCCTTTTCGTCTTCATCTTCCTCCTCTTCTTTGAGCACTGTCTCCAATGCCTCGCTTGACATGAGTAACATGAACATGTCATCCCCCTGGCATCCATCAGACTCTTCGTGGCAGACTGGAATGAAGAGAGCATCTGACGCAGACACTCAGCTCGGCTTCTCTGATCCAAATGCTTTCTCTCCACACTCCTTCCCAGCTGGCTCGTTCCACCTTCCAATGGCCTCTTCTCCTCTCCCTTTCTTCCCTCCCTACAGCAGCTGGGGCAACCCTGCTGATCCTTCTTCATTCAGCGCTGCATTCTTTGCCCAGTTCGGATTTGACCCGACGAGTCTTGCTCTTCCACAGACTGGCTTCATTCGCTCTTCTCAAATGAATGGAATGCAACAGTTGAATATGCAGCCATCATCGTCATCATCATCTTCTTCTTCTTCCTCTTCTTCTTCTTCATTCTCAAGCAATCGCATGCAAATGGACAGTCCCAACTTCTCAACATCCACAGTTCCATCTGAAAGATCAGTTTCTCCTTCGTCTTCTTCTGCTGCTTCCCTCCAGAACATTCCATCCTTCCAATCGTCGAAGTCTCCTCATCGCTCTTCTTCATCCAGCAACCAGCTGCATCCAATGCGTAATCCATCACAATCATCCCAAACATCCTCATATGGTAGGCCTTCTTCGCAAACGCAGTCACAGTCCCTGTCTTCCCTCTCAAACGGTTCAGTTGCTTCTAATTCTGCCCAAAGCCAACAACAACAGCAACAATCTCAACAGCAATTCCAACAGCAGATTACAGCCACGCAGAGGCAGCTTCAGCAGCAGCAGCAGCATCTGATGATGCCATCCAGCCCTTTCCAGCAGAACACGATGTGGATGAGCCAGTCGCTGCCTTATCTTCCTCAGCAGAACAACACCTCTGCCTCTGCTTATGCTCCTTCTTTGAACTCCCCTCAGCTCCAGCCGCAGTCATTCACCCAGCTTCTGCTGGAATCAACTTCTCGGAATGCGTTTTCTTCTTCTTCTTCTTCTTCCTCTTCTTCTTTATCATCTTCCTCTTCTTCTTCTGCATTGACTTCTATTGCTTCATCGCTATCAGATTCCATCCAAAACATCCCCTCTTTCATTCCTGCTCGTTCGCGGAGTCTTTCTCCATCTCTTCAACAAACTGTTCAGCCAAATCAGATGAACAATATGAATAATATGAATCAGTTACTCTCTCAAAACAACAATGGAACAAGGAACTTGCCAGAAGAATGTGACGATGTGTTTGAGTGGGAAAATGGAAAAGAGGAGAGAGAGATGGAAGAGGCAGCAGTTGCAGCAGCAGAATCAGCTGATTACATGACACATGCATATCAGCCATCATCAATACAAAGTATCAATTCTTGTCTTACAGACACTGCAACAAACAATGAAGTCGCTATGAATCTGCCGAAGCTGTCTCTTGTTGATGGGCAATCTGCTTCTTCTCCTTCGTTTGGCAGCTCCTCAGCAAAGCAGCGAAAGGAGGAAATATTCGATTCCAGTTTGGATCAGGTTTCCTTGTTTGTTTCGTTGCCACGCATTCATTCAGACGCAGACAATCAACAAGCAGCAGACAACACAGAACAAGAAGCACCCCTTCGCTTTCCTTCTCCTCCTCTGCCCAGCCAGTCAGATGCAACCTCTTATCTTTCTCCCACTCCAACCTCGTCTTCGTTTTCGCTGCTATCTCCAGAGCATTCTTCTCCATTTGTTTCTTCGATGTCGCAGTTTATCCCTGTCTCTCCGCCAAGCTATTCATCCAACACACGCAGCGTTGGATATAACACAGACAGCAGCATCAGGAGCAGTCTCCACAGTGCTGATGAGTCCATTCATTATGATGCAGCCATCGAGAGCATAGCTGCACTGCGTGGCTCGAGTCGCAAGCATGCTGAAGATGAGAAGCAGCTCAGCACTTTTGAGACTGATTTGTCTCCGCCCCCTCTTCTTTCAGACAGCCACTCCGAATTAGACTGGCAGAGCTTTGCTTTGTCTGTCGCACCACAGAAGTTTACTTCGCCGCTTCTGCATTGTGAGTCTCTGGCAAACGCATCTCCTCTTCTCTCCTCTTTCTCCCCATGTTTTGTAAACACACCTGAAAGTGGCTTCGGAACAGCAGATGGAGAAATAGATGCATCGGATGGTATTTTGCTTTCTGAGCTTTCTGTTCCAGGAATCGCTTCAGCTGACACCAAAATCAGCGCCTTTTCATCAACATTTGTTTCTCCTTCTTCGCCATCTTCTTCTTCTTCTTCATTGTTGAACAATTTGCAATTTCCATCATTTGGCTTCATGCCCATTTCCTTTGATGACTCTCTCGAACATTTTTGCCTCTGCACAAATAGAGAATGAAATTATTGAATCTATTGATATCTTTTGATTCTGCTTTTTAATCATTTTAAACTATATTTTGAAATTATTAAAAACGATTATCTTTTAATCTTTTTTTATCAATAATATTTTTTTGAAAGCCAAGTGCTTTAAATTTTGCCTCGAATGCTTCGATAATTTTTGATTTATAAATTCTGATTTTTTTAGATTTGAATTCCACAAAGAATTCTTGCATCAATGATTAATGTAAATAAAAAAATATTTTTTTTTGTTATCTTAGTTGCTTTAGAAAAATATCTATGTTCAACTTAAATTCATTTTTGTAAAGGTGAAGCTTCCTCATAATCTTTCAAAATAATAAAAATGAAAAACTATGAAAACATATAAATTATACATCAACTTTATTTTTTAATGGGTTGATCAAACAATTTACATGTTCGTTTTTATTTCGTTTATTTTTGCACAACAAGTATTTGGCTATGGAGCATCTGGTTTACAATTTGTTGTTAATGGTTAAATTTAATATTTGATTTATTGCTTTCGTAGACTTCAACAAACCAGATATGTTTGCTGGAATGGCAAATGGATTGCACAATGCAATTCGAAACACTTGCAATGGGAAAATTGGAGAAATTCAATTATATCCTGATTTGAATATGCTGCTTAATGATATACTTTTTGATGAGGAAGGAAATATGAATATGGATAATTTTAATCTTGATAGCGATACTGTTATTGGTCTTGCCATCGTTTGTAGTAACAAAATTATTTATTATGATATTTCTTTTATCTTTTTCAATTTTTAACTAGAGCCTGGGAATTCCAATTGCTGTAATTGTTGTATTTTGGCTTTGCATTCTGATTTACTGGGTTCTTTGGATTTTCGCGCAGTGTTGCCAATGCTGCTGTTGCAAAAGAAGGGAGCCTGTTTGTTGGTGTTGCTGCTGGAAAATTGCGGGACCTAAACCATGCTGCGTTTGGTGCACAAAAATTTTCTTTTCTATTGTTACTGTTATAATGGCATTTTTCACTGTCGTTGGAGTTGTAGCATCGTTTCAGTTTCCTTCAGTTATCAACGATGTTGAAGAACTTTTCCCAAAAATGGAAACATTTATGTCGAAAATACCTGCTCTTGGTTCAGCTATCGAACCAAGTTTGACTTTCGGAATTCTTACAATTATAATAATTTAAATTATTTTTTTTAAATATAGTTCCAGAATCTATGGGCGTTGCAGTTGATAATTTATTTGACTTTGTTACAAATGAATTTCATAAAGTACCAATTAAAGAAACTTTAGATAAAGCAGAAATTTTTGTTTCAAAAGCAATAAAGTATGTTGGTTTTTCAATTAAATTTTTATTTTTTAATATTTTATGTTTATTTGTCGGATTTCTAAATGCGCCAACTGTCGTTTTATTTTTTATTAATAATTATTCATAGCAACATAAGTGAAGTTGAAAGAGTGGTTTCTAATCTTCTAAACGATTATACATTTATACCGTTAAAAGATGATGTTAAAAAACTGAAAGCTGTTTGTCTTTTTTTTTTTTAAATTTTCTTTTTCACGTTATTTGTTGATACGATGTTCTTTTCCCCCACTTTTTTAAAATTTTTGTAGTCAAATCCCCAGTGCAGCTTGCATGCGGAATATGATGGAAGCACAACTTCTTATTCACTGAAACCTTTCAGTGGAAATGATTTACAACAAATTACCAGCAACGTCGATTTTAGAAATAGCGTTAAAAATGTTCACAATTATTTGCATCATTTTAATAATCCAGAAAGTGATATATCAAATGATTTAAATAATAGCATTGAATCACTTCAACAATTAGTTAATTTGGACGATGAGAAAAGTGATATAAAAGTTCTGTTGAGTGATTTCGATGAATTGAAGGTAAGAGTGAATGGTATGTCGATATTGCTATTTGATTTACTTTTTCAATTGATTTTTTGTGTTATTGTTTAAAATTTTGACGATTTTATAACTTTATTTGTGTTATTTAGCATTTCTGGATGAAGTTATTTCAATTGAAACCTTAAATCTGGATGTATTGAATGAAATAAACAGTAAAGTTGAAACAGCGATTAAAGGTAATTTAAATTTGGATCAATTTGGAGATGGATTTACTGAAAATGTAGACAAAGTAACAACAGATAATGTGGCAGCCATTTACTTTAAATACATTCAATCCAAGTTAAGATGCGCAGGGATAAATTCTACTGATGGAAACATGCTTGGTGGCTCGGATTCAGATTCGTGTGAAGAGGCTTTAACTATTCTCCAAGATGAACTGAATATTACTCTGCCAGATTATACTGTTCCAGCTCCAATTTCAGTTAGGAAGCTTAAGATGGCGAATGTTGGATTTGATCGGCAATTATCATTATTTGAAACGAGTAATGACTTGAAAAACGATGGTAATATGAAACCATATATTGATGAATTTTATAAAGCATTGGATGCTGTTAGTTCATCAGTTTCGAGTGCGTTAACTTCAATATCAGAAGGCAAGGAATCTTTCCAAGGAAGTTTCGACATTACAAGTATTCGTAGTTCTATTGAAGGCATCGATGGTCAGATAGATTCTATTAAAGATACTATCGATCCGATAAAAACTCAAATGACTGATGTTTTCAAGCCAATTGCCAGTGAGTTAACTGAATTCAACGATCCTTCAAATAAATTAGTTGAATTATGGGAACAGTATGTCGTTCCGTATAAGAAGTACATCAATCTCGGAGCGTATTTGTTGGCAGCAGTGCTGATTCTACTGTGTGCCATGTATGCACTTCAAGTGATGTGCACATTTTGGTGCCGTAGCTCGTGCTGCTTTTGCTGCTGTCAGTGCGGTGAATTTGCCATCTTTATTATATTTGGACTTGTGATGTTGGTGTTCGGAATTCTCGGATGCGTTCTTCGCGAACTCAGCAAGGTTGTTTACGATGAAAATGGATTGATTCCGATGCTTACAGAGTCGAATTTTCTTTCAAACAATGAACAAATAAAAGACATGCTTTCACAGATAACTAAGTTGACAGAAATTTCTTTTGGAGGAATGACAATATCGCTTGATTTTCTGAAGGAAATAGATGGCAAATGGCTGTGTGATGTATTAAAGATGTATTTTCAATACGACGAAGCAGCGGACGATGCAGAGCAATCGAAACCACTGCATTTGATTACAGACGGACTTCAAAATGTCATTGACGAACTTATCACAGATTTCACAAGCGAAGAAACGCTGAATTCTTTTGTCGATGGAATCAAATTTGGGAAGAAGCTTATTAAATCACTTCAAACTGACATGTCAGTCGTCGGAGATAAAGTTGATGTTTTGATCAATGCAGCGTTAGATATGCTTGAGCCTAAAGTTGTTACTCCGCTTTTATATTCAGTTATGGATGTTCCTCTTTTGACGCTGCCTAACATCCTGATGATGTTCTGGATGATTTGTCTGCTTTTGTTCATCTTCTTCTTCTGCCATGTCTGCTGCATGGGATGTGGGCGTACATACTGGCCGAAGTATGTTCAAGGAGAATATGACTCAGATGATGAAGAAGATGTCGATGGGCACAGAAAGCATAGACGGCATCGCCACAAGCACGACAAGCACAACGACGGGGACGACGATGACTCGACAGACAGCAAAAGACACAGACGCCACAGGCACAGAAGACACGACGACGAAAACCCGTCATTGGACGATGAAGCTGACGACTACACAGTCAAAGACAGAGGAATCGAAATGTCAGAATTCTAATAGCTATTTGGAATTATGATTATTGTTATTGACTTCGATCTTATCGACTTCATGTCGTTGCTTATATAATTGAGTACATTCTGATTATTGCATAATGAACAGAATGTTCTATGCGTAAAAATATATACAACTCTTTTCTTTCTAAAGAAGTTTGAAAAACTCTTTTTTTCCACTAATTGAAAGAGAATATACAACATTGATTACTTTTGTATATCATTCTATTTTATTGAAGTGTTTTGTCGATTTGACTTATATTGGTGCGAAGAAATGTGCTTCTTTTTAAGCTTAAAAACTTTTATTCACTTTTTTAGATTATTTTTAATTGCATTTTAATTCGTATTATTTTGTGGAACTAAGCAGCGATTTTATTTTTCATTTATCTTAATAATTCTACTTTATTTGTTATGATACACTGTTGTTCAACTTTTTATTTGCATTATTCTTCATTTTTATTTCCTTTATTTCTTTTGCAAAATCCTTAATCATTTGTATAACTTGTCGATATATCCATTACATTTGCAAATCCTTTTGTCTATTCACTTCGAAATAATATTTTGATTTATTAATGAATCACTAAAACGAGTATAACAATACATCGGTAAAAAATTAAATCATTATCTTTAAAAGCATGATAGCCTTTTCTTCCATTTGATAAATGCTGTACTTTGGCAATAGTTAGAAATTAATTTTTAACTCAGATTATACAAATTTTTTTTCAGATCAGGATATTATTATTTTTTTGTTTTTGGATTACTGATGCTTCTAGAGATACAAGGTGTTAATTTCGGGTTTTATACTCAAGAAGAAATTAGGAAGATAAGTGTAAAGCAAATTACAAATCCAGCAGTCCTAGATACGATGCAACTTCCTGTGAAAGATGGTTTATACGATTCTGCTCTCGGACCATTTGATCGTCGCGGAAAGTTTGATAACACGCATATATAAATTTAAGTTCTATTTAATTTATCATGCGTTATTACTTTGTTTGTAGCTTTTCTTGTGGTACATGCAAAATGGATTATGATCATTGTCCAGGGCATCTTGGCCACATTGAACTTTGTACTGTAACGTACAATCCTTTACTTTTTTCTACGCTTATGCGTGTACTGAAGTCGATGTGTTTTTGTTGTCATCATTTTCTTAGAAGCAATGATGAAGTATATTTTTTTGGATTTAATGTTAGTTTAAAAGATTCTAATTCATATTTTGTTTATTGTAGATTGAACGTTACGTTTTGTCTATGCATCTTTTAAATATTGGATCATTGTCAAAGCTTGCTGAACTGGAGTCTATTCCTCTAAATGTAAATGCAATTGCATCTGCTGAGAGGCGTGCAATCATAAATAAGAGCAAAGAAAAGGAAGAAAAAGAGGAAAAGGCAAGCCATTCTGTTAAAGGAGAAAAGGCAGAATCTGACAGCTCCGAGGATGATACTCCACTTTTAACGTTAGAAGAAGGAAGAACAATTATAAGAAACAAACTTGATGAACTTTGGAAATTTGTAAGAGAAGAAACAAAAAAGCTTCAAGAAAGTGGGTCTTCAAAGAAAACATTTCAAGGATGTCCTTCTCATTTGTCGGAAAAAGCCAAAACCACACATATTTTAGCAAAGAAAAAGCAGCTATTGAGATCATTTTTCAGTGATCTTCCTATTAAATGCCAAAATTGTGGAGCGTTTGCTTAAATTCATTCAATGTTTATAATTCATATTTTTAATTTACAAAATTTGATTGTTGTGTTTATTTTTATGTTTCTCTTTCAAATGCTTCCAAATGGATGATCACCAAGAATTCAACCAAAATTACGGCAAATCGAGCATTGCAAAGTATTCAGAACAAGGATCACTCCACCAAAAGGCAAATATGGAAATCTTTCGGACGACTCTGAAAGTGACAGTGACTCTAGCGATGGCAGTCAAAGTGGCAATGAAAGCAGCGAGAGTTCAACCGCTGCACAAAAGAAATCAATTGCAGCAGTTGTATGCAGATTTTTTGAAACAATTTCTTTTGAAATATTCATTTTTTATATACTTAAATCTATTATTATGCACTTTCAGAGCTCGGCTTCCCAGAAGAAATCAAAAATGTTGAAAGAATATTATTTGCGAGATCTGGAAACGATGAAGGATGGAAGTGTCGTTGAGAAAGGAGGCAAAGGTCTTGTTTACATGCCACAGCACACTGTGCAAGCGCATCTGATGGCGCTGTGGGAAAAAGAGCGCGAGTGGTGCACAATGGCATTTGGATCAGCCAACAAATACGATGCATTGAGATACAATCCTCACCTTCCGAATGGCGTATCAGACAATTATTGGGGAGCTGGAAGGACTGGAGAAAGAAAAATAACACACAAAGCAGGAAAGCAAAATGAATCAGACATTGAGTCTCTTCGCCCAGTTGTGTTGAATGGGATCAATGGAGAATCCGGCCAGCCAAAAGCGAGTCAAGGCCAGGATGCTGATACGTTCTATGCGTCTTTAATTCCTTCTCCGCAGCACTTCTTCATCAGCTGCATTCCTGTTGCCCCAAACAAGTTTCGTCCTGCTTCTGTGCTGATGGGGCAGATATTTGAGAACTCCCAAAACATCCTCCTCTCCAAAATCATCACTGAAAATAACATCCTCCTCAACCTTGTCAAGCGGCAAAAGGATGCACAGGCTGGTATCAGTTCCACTGTCAACCTCGGATCGTCTGCTTCTGCTGCAATTTCGCGCGTAGCGGGACAAATCGTGCCAGGCGGAGCACATCTTCCCACTCTGGATCAATATGCACGCCCAGAGTACATCGAAGACCAGCTGACTCAGCACACCATTGAGCTGCAGATCTTCGTTAATAGCCTTTTTGATTCATCCTATGCTATGTCTCAGTCTTCATCTTACAGAATGGTTTCGTTTGCTCAGCAGATGGCAGGTGCACAGCAGGATGTTGGACAAGGACTGAAGCAGATTCTGGAGTCAAAGGAAGGATTGTTCCGGATGAATATGATGGGGAAACGTGTCAACTACACTGCTCGTTCTGTCATATCACCTGATCCTGCCTTGGACACCTCAGAGATTGGTATTCCCGAAGTATTTGCGAAGCACTTATCTTTTCCTGAGGGAGTGACAGAATTCAATGTGGAGCGTCTGAAGCAGATGATCATCAACGGTCCAGATGAACATCCAGGTGCAATTGGACTGGAAGACAGCAAAGGACGATACATCGACCTCACACACTACTCTGCTGAGTCAAGGCGTGCACTCGCCAAGCAGTTGGGCACATCATACCATCTGAAGACAAGCAGTGGAGCTGCTGGTGGAGGAATTGCTAGTGCTGCCACATCGCTGATCAACGGTGGCAAGACACCTGCATCGTCGAGTGTTGTTCTGCAGTCGATGCGAAGAGGCGGATGGACCAGCGCCGAGGGAGGTGGGGTGTACAATGCTGCTCCAGTTGGATCGTATCCACGGCGTGTCTATCGCCACTTGTGCAGCGGCGATGTTGTTCTGATGAACAGACAGCCCACTCTTCATCGTCCATCAATTATGGCCCATCGAGTGAGAGTGCTCAAGGGGCAGAAGACTATCAGAATGCACTATGCTAACTGTGCCACATACAACGCTGATTATGATGGTGATGAGATGAACATGCATTTCTTGCAGCGTGTTGCGGGGAGGGCTGAAGGATACAGCATCATGTTTGCAGACTACCACTATTGCTCTCCTGCTTCTGGTGCTCCTCTTCGTGGGCTTATTCAGGATCACGTTGGTGCAGGTGTGCTGCTTACGAAGAAAGACACTTTCTTGACTCCTTCAGAGTGGATGCAGCTTGTCTATGCTGGTTGCATCGATGGAGATGGCTTTGATTCGCCAGAGCTTCCTTCGATGCAGACTGTGCGACCAGCCATTTTGAAGCCAAGGAAGTTGTACACTGGAAAGCAAGTGATAACGGCACTTCTGGAATTCATCACACGCTCTTCCACAACTTCTACCACTGGCAACGACGATAAAGGGAGAGGCAGAACAGATGAACAAGGAAGAGCCAATGGAAATAAAGCAGGGAATGCAGATGCAGTGGATGTTACTGCACAGTCAATGTATTCATTGGCATCGAGTGGATTAGGCATGAGTGTGAAGTCTGGAGAGAGCAATGTCAGCGAAGAGAACAAAGGAGAAATCGGAGGAGGTATCGGAAAGGGAAGCAGAAGAACAGGACGCCCGCCGCTCAATCTTATCAGCAAGACAAAAGTGCCAGCTGATTTGTGGGGAGAAGGCCATGAGCTTGAAGGTATTGTGAACATCCGCAACAATGTGCTTCTACATGGTGTGGTGGAGAAGTCGCAGTATGGTGCCTCGTCACATGGGCTTGTCCACAGTGTGCATGAATTATATGGCGCTCGGTCTGCCGGCGCTCTTCTGACTTCACTCGGGAGGCTGCTGACAGCATTCATCCAAAACTACCACGGATTCACCTGCGGCATTGAAGATATGATCTTGGTTGAAAGCGCGACGAAGAAGCGTGAGGAGACTTTGGAGAGAGAAGATGACAGAGTCTGGGAGTGCTATTACGAGTTCATTGGAGATCAGAAACTTAAGGAAACCTTTGGCACCACTCTGCCTGCCCTGAAAGCAGTGCTGAAACCTGATGCCACTTCAAAATCTCCCATTTTGCCGCACAACAGATTTCCTGAGAAATTCCGCACGTTGCTGGCAACATGCATGCGTACCGCTCAAGACATAGCTCGTTTGGATGGTATTGTCAAGTCTCGTCTGCACAAAGTGACATCTGAGACAATCAAAAATGCTATTCCATCTGGTCTGTTAAAGTCTTTCCCATCAAACACTCTGGCACTTATGACCACATCTGGTGCCAAAGGGTCAATTGTCAACTTTTCTCAGATCTGCTGTCTGTTGGGCCAGCAGGAGCTGGAAGGCAAGAGAGTGCCAATGAACAGCTCTGGGCGCAGTCTGCCGTGCTACGAGCGTTTCTCGATGAAAGGAGTGGCTGGTGGGTTTGTCTACGATCGTTTCTTGTCTGGCTTGCTTCCAGGGCCATACTTCTTCCATGCGATGGCTGGGAGAGAAGGGCTGATTGATACGGCTGTGAAGACATCTCGTTCTGGGTATCTGCAGCGGTGCTTGATCAAAGGCATGGAAGGGCTGCGTGTTGAGTATGATGGCTCAGTGAGAGATGTGGGCGATGGTTCAATTGTGGAGTTCTTGTATGGAGAAGATGGAACAGAAGTAGGTGCAACGAAGATGCTGCAGAACTTCGAGCTGATGGCAATGAATGCAGATGTGCTGAGAGAAAAGATGGCTGAGGAAGAGAAGATTGCTCGTATCCAGCGTATGAACAC
This sequence comes from Monocercomonoides exilis, assembly GCF_001643675.1. Lineage (NCBI taxonomy): Eukaryota > Preaxostyla > Oxymonadida > Polymastigidae > Monocercomonoides > Monocercomonoides exilis. The sequence goes on along the minus strand of NW_027150607.1, from coordinate 149,987 downwards.
TCTGATGTTGAAGAGAGAAGCGCAGAAAGAAGAAGGAAAAGACGGAGCAGGCAACCAAAAGATAAAGGATCCATCAGCAATGGACATTGAAGTGGAAGATCTTCTGGGAATGAACTTGGACGAGGAAGAAAAGGCGATGAAAGAAAGCCAACAAAAGGAAATTGAACTGAACAATAAGCTTCCAATGAATCCAATTGAGAAGGCGCTGTTTTTGGATAATTCGATAGTTAATACCTTGTCGTCCATTCCTTTGTTCAAATATGAGAATCAGGAAGAAGAAAAAGAAGAGAAAGATTCCAAAAAGAAGAGTAAAAAAGAGAAAAAAGAAAGCAAAAAAAGAAAATCCGAAAAAATTGAAGAAAATTCATTCTCTTCTTCTTCTTCTTCAACAAGTTCAGATGCTAATTCAAATACTTCAAGTTCAGCTGAATTGTTTAGTGCAAATGACCCACTTCTTGCACGTTATTCTCCTTACAACACATTCGGTGTCACCAGCGAGGCATACTTCAAAGCATTAGCTGCATTCACTTTCAAGAATCGCTCAAAATTCCTTCCTGATGAGCCAGCAAACAACGAGGAATCTCAAAAGACAAGTAAGCACCACAAAAGCAAAGTGAATGACAATAATTGCTATGATTTTGCTCTCTCAGAACTGAAACTGAACACTTTCGACAAAGTGAAAGAACGTGGATATCCTTTCAACACCAACATGCCTTCTCCATTGACTGACAAGTCTTTTCTCGCTCCTTCTGCTTCTTCCTCTCTTTCTCCCTTCCTTGCCTCCAAAACCTCTCGTCTTCCTGTCTCTGCACGAGAGTTTCTCTCTCTTGGCCTCAAGCACTACATGCGCTCGCTTATCACCCCCAACGAGATGGTCGGTATCATCGCTGCTGAATCTATTGGAGAGCCATCTACGCAGATGACACTGAACACATTCCATCTAGCTGGCCATGGTGAAATCAATGTGACGTTGGGTATTCCTCGTCTGAAGGAAATTCTGACAACAGCCTCAATCGAAATGAAGACTCCCACGATGACTGTGCAGCTTGCTGAAGGAGTGACACGCGAAGAGGCCGAGCTGATGGCACAGAAGCTGAATCGAGTTGTTCTGGCTGATGTGCTCAAGGAAATTGTGATACAAGAGTGGATCGAGAACGCGTCTGGTGCTGAAGCTTCGATGGATCATGCTGCACCGCCGCGTCTGTCTTCGTCGTCGAAAGGAGAAAACACACAAATTGTACGATCGAAGTTTGCTGTGCGCAGAGTGGAGATCCAAATGGACTTTCTGCCGTACTCAACCATCACAGACTCCCTTGGTGTGGAGAAGAAAGCGCTGAAGAACATTTTGAGAGAAAGACTGACGAAGAAAATACAGAGCGAGCTGAACAAAGCAATCAAAGCTAAAGCTTTTGAGAAGGATGTGGAATCATTAGAAGTTCAGAAGGCAATCAACGATGAAGCAGGAGAGAGGAAAAAGAAAGGCAAAGACGATGATGATGAAGAAGGAGCAGGAAATGACGAAGACGAAGCAGGAAGCGGAAAGAAGAAAGCGCGCAAGGGCAAAGGAGGTCTGATGCTTGAAGCAGGAGAAGAAGACAATGATGATGAAGACGAAGATGATGATCAGGATGAGATTGATGAAGAAAGCGCAAAGAAACACCACAAAAAGGAAAAAGCAACATATGATGATGATGAGGATGATGATGAGTCTTCTGAAGCAGCAAAGGAAGATGATGATGAAGACGAGGAAGACGAAGACGACGATGAGGAAGAGGACGATGAAGAAGAAGTTGCAAAGAAAGGCAAAGATAAAGCAAAGGAAAAAGCAAAAGGCAAAAAAGAAACTAAATCAGCGAAAAAGAGTGGCAAAGAAAAGAAAAAGAAGACTATCAAATCATCTGATGCAATGGATGCGGAAGAAGATTCCGAGTCAAGTGAAGACGAAAAAGAGAAAAAGATGGAAAAAGACGAAGAAGAAGAGGAAGACGATGAAGACGAGGAAAGCGCAGAGGAAGGAAAAACATCTAAAAAAGCCAAATCTCGCTCATCCAAATCAGTTTCTGAATCTGAACCTGAGAAAGAGAACGAAAAGCCCTCTGCAAGTGCCGAAGTCGAAGAGGAAGAGGAAGAAGGCGACGAAGAAAGCAGTCCGCGCTTCACAGTTATGCTGAATGTTCCTGTGCAAAGTCAGAGGGTTTCTATCCGGTCACTTGTTGAGAAGATTGCAAAGACATTCCCACTTCGCTCTGTCAGCGGAATCAAAAGAGCCAAAATCTCTGAAGCTGATAAAGAGGTCGAAGTTACACGTGTGAATCCACAAACAGGAAAAACAGAAAAAGTGAAGGAGAAAAAGAAGGTGCTGATGCTGATGACTGATGGTGTTAACTTGCCAGCCATGGTTGCCTTTGATTCGATCTTCGCAGAAGGAATTCTGAACAGGCGGAGAAGAAAGATTAAGAAGGAGCTGAAAAAGAGGAAGGCACAGTTAAAGGCAGAGAAAAAGAAGCAGAAGGAATCCAAGAGAAAGGAGGAAGACGACGACAGTGAAGACAGCAGCAGTAGCAGCAGCGACTTTGACAAAGATGACGAAATTGAAGTCGACCTTCGAAGGCAGCTTGCCAAACTTGAAGCCAGCATGGAAAATGCGTCTGTTCTCCTTGTTGATTCCATTGTGTCTAACTCAGTTTATGCGATGCTTGTGGCGTATGGTGTGGAAGCAGCCAGAGCAACCATCATCAGTGAGCTGCGGAGTGTGTTCAATGTGTACGGAATTGGTGTTGATCCACGCCATCTGGCGCTTGTTGGAGAGAAGATGACATTCACAGGAGGATACACGCCGTTCTCTCGTGTTGGAATGACAGACGTCGGCTCGCCTCTGCAGCGGATGTCCTTCGAGACGACACTTTCGTTTATGAGCCAGTCAGCCATTTCAGGTGAGTCTGATAACACTAAAACAGCGTCTGGTGCAATTGTGGTGGGGAGAAGATGCCGCTTGGGTACAGGTGCTGTGGAGGTGATGCAGGATATTGTGAAGGAGAAGCAGCTTATGGACATCAGAAACAGCGAAATGGACTGGCAAGATGAGCAAGCGCTGACTTATCAAGCTGGTCTGGAATCAGAAGACAGAGCAAACGAAGAAGCAAACGAGAAAGATGAAGGTCACATATTCGGTGCTCAGCATATGACATTTGACGATGCCTATGAAAATGAAGAAGAGAATGCATATGGAATACAAATACCACAAGATATTGACGAAGTATACGATGATCTCATTGACGAAAATGAAGAAGATGAATATTCTTGAAACTAAAAGCTCACTTCAAATTTTTTTGTTCCTCGATTTATAGAATTTTTCTTGTTTTTTCATTTCACTAAGCTGATAAATGCAGTCCTCACTTCTCTTTCTGCGTTTTCCGTATTTAACATATGAATATTTGATTAAACGAAAAGAATTTTTATTTTTCTAAGAACCTTCTTCTCTCCATTAGAAAAAAGAAATTTGAATTTGAATTTTTGCATTAGGAAATGGATTATTTGATCAGAATGCAAAAATCATGAGGTGTGAGGAATATGTGCTGATTACCAGATGGTTGATGGACGTTTTGCCTTGAAGACTGTTCTGTAGTCGCGTGTTGTTGGTCTTCTCTTTCTGTGAAGAAGAGGGAATTTCAAGTCAGGATTCTGTTTATTTTTGAAAAAAATTGCGAAACAATTGCAAATAGAAATAAAAATATAAAATCCGCATAAAAAAAATTATCATACGTGGAAGGCCTTAACATTAGCACGTCTGCAAGATTTGCTTGGAAGACGAACAACAGAGATGATATGAATACCAGTTTTTTGTGCAGCGTGACGTGAGGCCATTTCATTGTCTTTGAGATAAAAAAGAAAAGCATTTCGATAATTAAACAGAATTAATAATTCTTTAATTCATTCGCATACACATTTGCTGAACAGCACCGCATTGTGTAACATCTCTATATTCCTTATACACGTTGTGAATTCCTGTTCTGCTTTCAAATCTCAAAAGAATTCCAAAGTTTTTAACTTGAAGTGGTCTTTTCTCAACAATCTACGATCAAATAATTTGAAAATTGCAAGATAAGAGAGAAAATAAAAATACCTGCTTGATTCTCAAAATCTGGCAGTTTGACTTCTTTGTCTTTTGAAGACGAGTCATGTAGTAGTTGTACTTTGAACGAGCAACAACTGCATTTTGTGCAAAGATTTTCATCTTGTACAACTTTGGCTTTTGAATTCTTGAGTTTGGATAATGACGTCCAATGATTTCGTATTGCCTCAGCTGAATAAATGCAATGTGTTAGTATGACAGTATCGATATATAATTAAACTATGGCAAAAATAGCAAAAAAATACCATTTTTCTTTTACAGTCTGATCTCTATGCCAGTTAGGCTTTTTTAGAAGACCCCATTAATATTTTCTTTTTAAAAATTATTCTCTATTGCATTTATTTTTAAAAAGGAGAAAAAAGAATATAAGAATAAACTGTTTCAAAATTTGAAATTTTATTTATTTGTTTTTATTGTGTTGTTTTCAATTTTTCAATTTTTTATTTGTTTGTTTTTTTTATTCCATGAATGCAAGTGTTTTAATTTTTATATTTTTGTGAAAAAAACAGAAAGCTTGAATTTGTTTTTTTCATATTTTTCGAATATGAATCATTCAATAAATACTTTTTTTCTTCGAAAAAAAATTATACAGCAGTTCTCATTGATCAGTTTTAAAGTTTCCCTTTGGATATGACCCTAACTCTTTCTGAAGTTGAAAATATTAAAGCTGAAATTAATGGGGATAGTTCATTATTTGGAGGAGTTGTTCAATTATATGAAGAGGTACAAACGAAATGGCAATATTCAGGAGTCTATGGAGCTTTATTCCTTACAATAAAGGCACAGCAATCATTTTTAGTTATTGTAGAGCTAGAAAAGACTCCTTATCGTCCGAATTTTGTTTATGAGTGTTTGATTTTTCTTTTTCTTATATTGAATGTTATTTTTTTTTTAAAGGCTACTCAGGACTGTCTTTAGTGAAGGCGAATGAACATTTTATCCAATTTTATGGAGATAATTGCTGGTTCGGTTTTTTGTTTGTAAATCCTGGTGATGCATCAATGTTTGAAAAGCAGTTTCAAATATTTTTACGAGATATGAAAAAAGGACAATTGAAGACAGAAACAAAATCTTCGTCGCAAGGTGGATTTCTGAGTCGCATTTTCAAAAGAAAGGGCTCTCAGCAACTTGTCATTGGATTACCTACTGATTTTAGGCATGGAATGGGATTTTCTTCGCAATCTGGAAGTCTATCCGGTTCATTTAATTCTGATGTTCTTGATGTAATTCGTTCACAGGGGCTAACAGACGATGATATATTAGGGGATCCAGATTTGATGAAATTTTTAATGAATTTGACAAGCAAATATCATGATAATGAAACTCCTCCACTTGAAGAAATATCAAAGCTTGCTGGTATTGTGATGTTAATTGTGATGAAGAAAAAACGAGGAGCCGTTACTCTTCAGCCAGCAAAGGAACAAACAAGTTGTAACAGTAGTAACTCTCAGCCATCTCCTTCTTCACTATTCTCTCAGAATCAATCACAAACTTTTGATTCGTCTGGTGCAACTGTAAAAGGATTGTCAACAGAAGCTCAAGAATCATTGGCATCTAAGCCTTCATTTGAAGCATCATCTTTAACTTCTTTAGACACTTCATCCTCGTCTTCACAGCAACATACCTTGGCAAGTGCTCAAAAGTCATCTGTCTCTAACCCACCTGCACATCCTCCTCCATTAAAGCCTTCTCTTCCGCCTCCTCCTGTACCAAATCGCCCTCCTCCAATCGCACCGGTTTCTCATGATGCCTCTCAGCAGTCGCTGAATCCTCAAATACCTTCCTCAAAACCTTCGCTTCCTCCGCAAAATCCGGTCGCGCCGGCAACATTGTCTGCAGCTTCATCGCAAGTCGAATCATCTTCTTTAAGTTCAACTGAATCATCTTCATCAGTTGCTTCAGGAACACCCCAATGCTTTTCAGCATCTTCTCCATCATCAAATATTTCACCAGCAGTTGATACAGCTCAGAGTTCACATGCAACTTCAACAGATTCCACACCTGCTTCTTCTGTACAGACACCAACAATACAAAGGCAATCATTAAAATCATGCATTGCTCTTTCGCTTCATGATGTGTTAGAAAAAAGAAGAAAGTGTGTTTCACTCATATTGTTTTTGCAAAGAAATGTTAATGTTTTTGACAATTTAATTATTTTTTATGTAAATATTTTTTATTAGAATGATGGAATCTGAAGATGATGATGAATCACTTGACGGTTCATAATTTTTAAAAAGCGTTTTCAAAAAATCATATGTTTTATTTTTTGAGTTTCTTTCTTTTTTTGTTTTTGTTTTCTTTTATTTGATCATGTGTATATATTGGTTGCCTTTGCAATTTTTGCAAAGAGTTATATTTTATGTTGATTATTTGTTTTTTGTTAAAAACGATTTCTATTAATTTTTTTTACCAATTTATTAACGTAACGCGCTTATAACTAATTAGTCTTTCGATGTCTTCGTTTGATTTGTTGGCGTTCGTTTTATTTTATTTTTTTTTTCCAATTTTTGATCAATTTGCCCAACATTACATTTGAACAGTTGTTTTTTTGTTTTTTTTGGAATTTCTTTCGCATGGAGAATTTTGATCCATTTGTAACAGAAATTTTAAACAATAAAACTTCTGACAAAACATATATTGAACTATTTCCTTTGTGTAATGTGGCCATATCTTTGCAAGCCTTGTTTATTACTAAAACTATTTCTCTCCTTAGAAAACCTTTCTATCCCAGTTATGATTTTAAAATTGGAATGATTGGATGTGGTACAGTTGGATCATTACTTCTTAGAACTCTTCTCGATTTCAGTGGAATAAAGCCGCACAAATTTGTTGTATCAACAAGAAGGCCTGAAACGCTTTCTCATTTCCAAAAGGAAGGAGTCTTTGTGTGTTACGACAACCAAAAAGTTATTGAAGAATGTGATTTGATATTTGTTACAGTGCTACCATACCAATTAACAGGAATGTCAAGTCTTCTTCATTCACCTCCAATTCCAAGAGACGAATTTTCCAATGATCCAAATAATACTCCACTGTATGATTATTTTGCCCCTGAAGAGTCTTTTTCTCAATTTATAACGGATAATGAATCAAGTGCAAATGTCGAGGCAAACTTGAAATCTTCATTTGATAACGACACTTCAAAAACTGAAGAAATTCCACAGCTCTCTTCGAGTCCATTTTCAAAAGATCAAACTAGAGATCGTAGTGGTTCTTTTATCGGTGGAGCTCTATCTCTGCCATTTTCTCAACTTCACTCAAGCCAAGCATTAAGGCTTTCTTCATCCATTTCATCTCAAAATTCTTCTTATTCAAGTCAGCAAGCTTATCATGCAGGAGCCAATGTCCAAAGAAGTGCGCATCCATTGACATCTTCTTTTTCTCGTGGAAAAGGACCAGGGCGCATTTCTTCTCCAAGTGTTACAAGACCTCAATCGCCTCCCTTACCAAAGAAAAATTCTGGAATAATACCTTCTTCTCCTCTTCCTCAGTCATTTTCGCAAACACCAAAATTGGAAGAAGCAGTAGAAGAAGAAGTTCATTCGTTAACATACGCTCAGCCTCTTTCCGCTCCGCTTCCATTTGATTCATCCTTCATCGATCCATCTGATTTACCTCCTCCTTCTGCTGCTGCTGCTTCAGTGATATTAGGAGCAGGTTTGATTTAAATATCTAATTATTTGAAAGTTTTCATATATTTGGATAAATGTCATTTTATCATTTCTATGTTTATTGTTTTTTTGTGCGCAATGGAAATTTCCATGAATTGAATAATAGGGAGATTGTCGCGTAAAACATCAAGTGGGTTCAATGAGGAAGAAGAACTGCCTCCATTCAAGCGGATCGAACGAAGGGGATTGGGCACAGAGCAGCCCTACGGCTTTGACTTGGGGTCAACTTTACCACCGTCTCAATCATCTGTTCCTCCACCTCTGTTTGTTTTCTCGTCCTCATCAGAAAAAGCTAAAAAAATGACAGCTCTTCCTTCAGTTGTATCTACTGCAGATTCTGCGAATCGACAAAACATCATTCCACCTGCATCTTCTTCAACAACTTCTTCGGCAGCTTCTTCTTCTGTCTCTTCACCAATCATTTCACCTCCTGATTCTTTCACAGCACGCCCTTCTTTTTCTTCAGGGTTGCCACCTCTTTTGACTCAAGGGGGAACAAAACTGGGAACAGTCGGCAAGCTGTCAGCTGCTGTCGAGCCACATTTCAAAGACTTTGGTGGCTTGTCGTATTTTGATCTTGTCGATTCGGGAATGGCAGGCGAAGATGCACAGCGATCAGAGGCTGGCACGCCAGTTGAGAGGAGAAGAGACAGGGATCGCAGCAGCAAAGGTGAGGCAATGTTGGGTGCAGCAAGCGGATTGAAAGGACAAGCACAAACAAGACGATCAGTATCTCCATTCAACACAACAAGGAACACGTCAGCAAACCTGACTTCTTCGCTGTCGAGATCCCAATCTCCGCCTGTTTTTGGAGAAAGATACAATTCAGGCAGCCATCTGAACGGGCAAGGCACACAATCACCTCATCCATCACAGCAATACATTCCAATTCCTTCTTTTGGCTCTCCTTCTTCCACGTCACCTCAACGCTCGTCTATTTCTTCGTCTTTTGTTCACACACCATCCTTTCCAACAACCACATTCACTTCTTCTTCTTCTTCTTCTTCTTCTTCTTCTTCAAACAGTGATCCATCCATTTCCCCAACTCACATTCCTTCTTGGCTCCAAAAGAAGAAGCCGTCACTTCGCCAAAGGTCACCTCATCCCTTCACTCTCCATATGTCATTCGAATCTCTGCCAATCGAAGAAGCGATTTCTGAGAAAGCTCCTTTGATCATCAGCACACAATTGAAAGATGACTTAAAAGAAAACGATGAAATGACAGCCAGTGTGGACGCGAAGCGAAAACAGAGTTCCAATGATTCAGAGAAAAAGAGCATCAATCAAAATGATCAAACAATTGAAGCACCTCTTCAAAAGGAAGATGTGGCTCCAGAAAGAGAATTGCTCACCAGTGAAAAAAGTCGGCTGAGAATGCAAAGGCAAAGGCAGCAGAAAGATTCTCAATCATCAGCCGAATCTTCAATCGGATACGAGCCATCAACCATCACAAAAGGAGAACTGCAACCTTCTGCAATTGAAGGTCAGAATGCTGATATGCAGAAAAGCGATGGCAAACAGAATTTGAGTCGGTTTCCAACAGAAATTCCGGTTCTTCAAACAAACAGCGACAAACGGAGTACTCTTGCAGAAGGAGAATTCGAAGATCGCATCGTTCGCGAAGTTATGAGCAATGGGCGCAAGAGAGAAGAAAGAGCATCTGGTGAAGGTGGGCTTGAAAGCAAATATGACTCCTCCTGGAGCGATAGGACTGAGCAGCCTCTCCGCTTCCAAGGAAGCTTTGAGCGAATGACAGCAAGAAAGCCGAAGGAGAAAGAAATCGGAGACGAGTGGCTGATTGCTGAGAGGAAAAGGCGAAAGCAGCTACGCATTTGGGAAAGAGAAAGAGCAAAAGAAGAAAAGGAGCAGGAACTGGCAAAGTTGAAACAGCAACTGCTTTCTCCAGCTGAAGTCGTTGGAATGAAATCGTCAATTTCTGAATCTTCTCTGCAAGCAACGTCAAATGGACCGGTCATTCTTCCTGCAAATGGAAGCTCTTCAACAGCAAAGTCAGTAAAAAAGAGAAGTTCAATAAACAACACTGCACCGACTGACGAATGGGGGAATCTGCTTTCTGAGAGGAAGATATCAGCTCCTCAACTTCCAAGCAGAAAGAGAAGGAAAAAGCATCTTCCTGTTGTGTGCTGCACTTGTGCAGGGATGACATTGAAGCGCCTTGCTCTTCTCTTTCGAAATGTGACTCCGTTTGTGTGCCAGACGAAAGTTGTTTGTTAATTTCTATTCTTTTGATATTTTAATAATTCTCAATGTTACTTTTTTTCTATTTTTCAATTATAATTTTTATCGTTTGCTATGTTTTGTGCTCTGTTGATGCTTGGCTATTAGAACACTCTCAATTTCGCAAGGGTGCTCTCAAATCCTTTTGTTGTCTTGCCTCAGAGAATAGACGATCCTGCTCTTCTTCGCCTCACATTACCACCAGAAGACTCAAAACAAGGTATTGATTAATTTATCATTCATTTTCAATTCTCTAAACATTTCACTGTTGCAACTATTCATTTTTTGCATTGTCGACACAAATGGTTTTTTTTTTTCCTTTATTTGTTTGTGTATCAAATTGTATTCTGCTTATAGATGAATCAATGTCTTTCTTTGCTTCCCTCCTCCATCTTTCACAAGTGCTGATATGGCATCTGTTAACCATGCGCCTCAACTCAACTGTTCCTCCTCTTCCACCAGCTGATATCAAAACTCAGTGGATGAAGCTTCGCCAGTTTGTTTTTTATCTTCTTCTCTTCACATTTATTTAATTTTTATTTTACACTACTTTTTAAATGATTTGTAACCATTTTTGAAATCTGCAGTTTAATTGAAGTTCGATTGTGTGGTTCAAGTAAAATTGAGCCCGAGTCAAACCTTTCTTCATTCATTCATCAACGAATGGCGACAAAAGTTGTTTCGGAACCTGTTCTTATTCGTCCATCCCAACATCTTTTGGACACATTTCAGAAACACTTCATAACTGTTTTAAAATTCTCTCTTAGCTCTTAGGTTCTTCTCCTTCGTATTTTCTTCTTTGCCATTTAAACTGCATTGCTTCAAAATTCAACCTGAGATGAATTGTTCTTTGCTGCTTCAAAGCATCTACGAAATTGTTGTAATGTTTATTATTTTCATTTTCAGCTAAATGTTATGAAAGAATTAATAAGTGTCATTTGAATAAGGTTTATAATATCGTTTTTTGTTGACTGTGAAATTTTAAACTTTTTTTGCAATTCTTTTTTTGAACTAATTAATTTTTTACTTTTGATTTCTTTTGATAAAAATAATAATAATAAAATAATAAATGTTTCGCTCGCACACAAACATGCAAATAATTGCTTATTGTAAAAAACAAAATAAATCTTGTAACTTAAAAGAATAATCATTGAACAATTAAACTTATTTCAAATTACAGAGTTATAAATAATCTTAAAAAATATTATATAAAATGAACTTTTATAACTTTTCTGCTTTCATTTACAATATGCGGAAAGTTACACTCATAAATTGCTTCAAAAACGATATCAAAATTCATTTTTGAGAATTCATTCAACTTTATTAATTGCATTTTGGAGTTCCAGCGTAAAAATCCATGTCATTCGAGAGATTACGCGATAAACGAAAATATCCGCCCTCTCCCCACTTCTCACCATAATGTGCTTGACCAATGAAATAACGTTGTCCATTTTCGTTTCCCCAACCAATGAGAGCAGCCTCTCTAACTTCAACGAATTGAGCATTTTTGGGGGCATATACTCCTCCGCTATATTTTTCAAAAGTAGAATCAACAGGAAAATTCATAACAACCGGACCTTCATTCATTACACTGTACATTGCATCATCTGGAGAGTTGTAATATGTAATATTAGAATATTTATGTCTGACAATATTTGAACCGTTGTGACACATTTGAATGCATTTTGTTACGTGTCCTGTCCATGAAGTATAAATGAAGCATCGTTCATCAGTTATTCCAACTTTTTGGATCCAATCGAGTGTATCTTTTCCATTTCCCCTGATGCAAGCATTGTCGGAAAGGTCGCAAGAAATAAGATCTTGAACAGAGTGTGTAATGTTTGCATGACATTTAATGTTATAACGAGCAGTAAAAACTGTCGATGCAGCAAATGCCCAATAAGCGTTACAGCGTTCATGATTTCGAATCGGTCCTAGTACTCCAGGTCTTGCTTTTCGCATATCATAAGAATCTGGTAGCCTTTCAATTCCTTTGAATTGCTTGCCTTCAAGAGCGAAAAATAATCCAAAGACAAAAATGAGAATCATAATTTCCAGTATTTAAGCCATTGTTTATATTTTCACCAAATTTTTTATATTAATCGAACGATTCATTCACAATTTCAAATTTTTAAAGTTGATGAATTTGTAAAGTTACGATGAAAAATTTCATATAAATCAAGAAAAACAGTTTTTGATAAATTTTTTACATTTGATAGAATGAATTTTTTAGTACTAAAATTTCATCATTTGCAAAGCAGTTCTTATTGAACTTCTTAATAAAATGCGTTTTCTCAACTTTTTTCAAAAAAGAAAACAGTTAAAAAATTTTCTTTTCTTTTCTTTTCAAACAAAAGATCAAAAAAATATTTATCAATTGAATAACCTTGTTTGATTTTTCTTGATCACTTCTTATTTCGCAAAACCATTTTCCATTTTCATGTTTCTTTTCACAATTTTTATCATTTGTCTCGGTTTAAGTATTTTGATAACCAAAAAATATCTTTGATGGAAATCACAAATAATTATGGTTCAACAAAAGCCCATAATTTTATTAATCTTGATATCATTGCGTATTTTTTGATTTATTTCATTAATTTTTGTAGTTCAGCAGCTCTTAGATGGGATGCTGTGCAAGTTCACAAGAGCAAGCAGTGCCAAGCAATGGTATGCTTTTTCATCCTTCAAGTTAAGCATTTTTTTAATTATTGTAAATTTTTGATTTGTAGAAACGCTAGAAGGACCAAAAATGGTTTTCCGAGTTCCTGAAGTCAGAAAAATAATTACTATCAGGCCTGAGGGTCAAGGACTAAAGGAGTTTGATTTATGATATTTGTTGAGAAATTATTGATTTTCTTTTAATGTTCAGAGCTATAGCCGGAGAAGAAACTCATTTTGTTATATACATTGAAGGAGGAACAGTTAGTGATGCAGGAAAAATAGGGATAATATTTCAAGGTTTTTTAACTTTTTTTTTTAAATTTCATAACTTTTCACGTTCTTTTTAAGGCCCAGGCGCAACAGATGAGTTAACAACAACAAAAATGAATGAGTATAAATTAGATGTTAAGTATAAACTACTTCAAAGCGGGTCATATCGAATATTGTTCAAAATTAACGATAAAGATCTATCATTTGATTTTCCTCTCGTTGTTTATCCTGCATCAATACATATTCCTTCGACAAAAGTTACTTTACCAAAGAGCATTTGCAAATGTGGAATGCAAGTGAGTGCTTTTCTTGAATTCTTTGATGCTTGGCAGAATCCACTTCTTCCATCAACATGGCCAACTGTTCATGTAAAATCAACACCTATTCAACAAGTGGAAAGCGGAGAAAGATCAAAGTCGGTAGGAATCTCTTGGAAATATGATGAGATCGAAGGAAATAAATGCAGGATATCCTTTTTGTTTGATATGCTTGAAGGCGAAACTGCCGGAAAAGCAGCTTTTTTTGTGGGAGACGAAAAACTCCCGCAGGAATATTCTTTTGTTGCTCTTTCAGAACAAAGCGAAGATGCGCTGAGTGAATTTATGAGACAAAGACAGGCAAGTTTGACTTGTTATGTTGTCGGAGTGGAGTTTGTGAACAAACAAGCGTCGTCAACACTTCTTCCTCTTTTGGACGAATCAAGGCAAAACGACAAGCAAAACCAAACTGGTTCTCCGTCTCCTTCGCCTTCGCACGCTCGCACGCCTTCTCAGACATTCTTTAATTCCGTAAAGTCGTTTTTCGGTGGGCTTTCTTCGTGGATTTCGCCTCAGCCGAGTACTTCTTCAAATAATGCCCCGTCAAATAACACTCCATCTGCATCAGATGCTGCCTCTCCGTCCACTCAGAATGCCTCTTCTGCTTCTTCAGCACTTTCAATAAAGCAGCCAGCTTTGAATGCAACAGAACCGCAAAGCAATAATCGATCATCGTCTTCAAGCAGCGTGAGGCGGCCCCCAACAAATGAAGAAGACGAAGAAGAAGAGGTGGAGGAGGAGGAAGATGGTGATGAAGGCGAAGAAGATAATTCTAATTTTGTTATTGTTGATTCAGAAGGCAACACACCAAATGATGATGGCTCCTTTCCTGTTGCATCGTCTTCATCCGCATCTTCATCACAAATATCTTCATCACTCTCTCCACCTCAGCCATTTTCTGTTTCTTCTGCTCTTCTTTCTCAGCCTGATTCATCAAAAGAATGCACACAAGAGAAAAAGCAGATAGCTAATTGCACTGATAATGGCTTGACATCTGATCAGATGGCATCTTCTTCTTCTTCTTCTTCTTCTTCTTCTTCTTCTTCTTCTTCTTCTTCTTCTTCAAGTGCCTCATCACCAAATCTTCATTCTACAGATTCTCATCCACTTCAGCAATCAGATGCATCATCATCTTCCAGTTCTTCTGCTTCTTCTTCAAGTGTCGACAATCCACTTGCTGATTCTTCAGAAATTATGTCTTCTTCCTCTGCTTCAGCTTCATCTTCTTCAAACAGCACTTCATCACCTCACATTTCAACCCAACAAAACACTTCATCTTCAGACACATGTTCACCAAAAATGGAATCTTCCTCTTCTTCTTCTTCCTCCTCCTCCTCTTCTTCCTCTTCTTCTTCTCCCCAAAGACCCAAAACCCCTCCTTCCCTCCAGCCCCCAATCATTCCCCAGCAACATTCAGTCCAAACTGCCGGGCTCCTTCCGCCTTTCCGCCGCAGCTCAGCCGAGCCCTCAAACGCACAAAAAGCGAAGCTGCTCTTCACTCCGCAGCTCCTCGTGATTGAGAAGACAAAATATCTTTTCTTCAAAGAGTCTGCTGGGATGGTCTTTCTTTCGCCTTCTGTCCGCTTCGAAGCTGACCCGCTGCTGAACCTGCTGGCTGTTGTCAACGAAGGCGAAAGCATGACTCTTCTGTCATTCACTTACTCCTCTTTCTCCCTCCCTCTCTGCGCTGCTGTTCTCCTCCTCTTCTCTCACCCACTGTCCCAGTCCTCTTCCCTCCTCGCCTTCCAGCTCTCCACAAACTGCCCTTCCTCCTCTTCTGTCTCTTCTCTCAGCACATCTCTGAATAGCCCCTCGTCTTCTCGCAATGGTCGTCTCTCTTTCCTTGCGCCGTCTGTGGCTGATGAACTGGAACTGCACTTGAGAGCGCTGAGGAACAGAGGGACGATCGAGCTGAAGGTCAACCGCCGCTTTCTGTTTGGCTCGTCGTGTTTGGAGGCGATGACGGCGTCTCTTTCAGCCAGACGAGGAAGAATTGGGGTGGATGAAGACGAAGAGGGGGATGTGCGCTGCGGAGTGAAGGTGAAGTTCGAAGGAGAGCCTGGGATCGACGCAGGGGGTGTGAGAAGAGAGTGGATGGAGCTGATTGCGAAGGAGTGCTGTCACAGCGGAGAAGGTGGTGAGGGAGAAGGAGGTGACGAAAGCAGCAGCCTGTTTGTGGCACCAGAGAACTCGACAGTGTATGTGATTAACCCAAGAATCAGCGATGAAATAGAGAAAAGTGTTGGAGGAAGTGAAGGAGGAGGAGGAGGATTGTGTGATGACAGTGGAGAAGACAGGGAAAGTGCGATGATGCGGCGGAAGAAAGGGCGGCTGAGCCAGTCGGAGCTGAATGAAGGGCGAGCAGCGCTGGTGAGAGAGTACGAGAGGACCTTCCGTTTTGTGGGGCGGATGATTGGGTGGTCGCTTGTGATCAACGAGCAGTTTCCGCTGTGCCTGGGGCAGAGTGTGCTGAAGGCGCTGCTGAACCAGCCGGTCACGCTGGGCGATCTGGCGATGGATGAGCCAGACTTCTACAGGGGGCGAGTGAGGTTTGTGCTGGAGACGAACATGGACAGCGAGGAGGGGAAGGCGGTGGAGCTGCACTTCAGCGAAGAGAGGAGCGACGGGACAGAGGAAGAGCTGTGCAAAAGGGGGAAGAGCAAAGAGGTGACGGAGAAGAACAAGATGGAGTACATCCAGCTGCTGACGAAGTATCGGCTGGTGACGCGGCATCAGAGATGGCTGGGGGCGATGGCCACTGGACTGGAAGATGTCATTTGGAACAGGGCAATACTGAAAGACCTGACTGCTGATGATCTGAGGACTCTTTTGTGCGGAAGCAGCAAAGTGGATGTAGAAGATCTTATCAGGTTTGAAATTAAGTGATAGTTGCATTTTTGTATGTATTTTGTTGACAATTTCTTTAAATAAATAAATTTGTGAATTCTTTTTTATTTTTTTATCTTCAGCCATCTTCGCATCAAGCACTCAACACGTTCTTCTGATGTTATTCAGAACTTGTTCAAGTTTCTTCGCAACATTTCAGCAGATGATTTAACAAGGTGTGCAAATCAATAGATTACATATTCATTGAGTTTCTCCTTTTATTCTCTTCTCTTCTCTTCTCTTCAAACATTTCCCTTCAAACATTCACCTCCTTTCAGATTCCTGAAGTTCACCACCTCCTCCTCTCAGGTGAGAGCTGGCGGGTTCAATTCGTACGATCCACCAATCACCATCAGTGTTGAATCGAGCATGTCGTCTTCTTCTCTTCCAGAGGCACACACCTGCTTCAATGAAATGTGGATTCCTCATTACAAGTCATACTCTGTGCTCCATGCACGTGTGCTCTACGCCATCAGAGAAGCCTCTGATGGGTTTGCATTCGCTTGAGATGTCCCTTTCTGATATATGTTTCAACCTTCTTTGTGGATTATTTTTTTCTTTCTTTCTTTTTTGGCAGAAAAAAAAAGTATTTTTTGTTTATGTTTGTGTAATGACTCATTGCTTAGTCGGTGTTTGTTATTTTGTTTTGGATAACACGACAAGAAAAAGCGCTAATACATTTTTTTTTAAAATAAAATAAAATAAAATAAAATAATTGTTCATTCAAAATAAATGCAACGATTGTTAGATTGGAATCGAGCAAGGTTGCTTAATCATGAGGAAGAAAGGAATAAATATACAATAATCCACAGAAAATAACAGATAAAAAAAACCAATACAATTAACTTATTAAAAAAAGATAAAAGCGAAATGAAGAGTGTTGCCTAAAGAATCAGAAAGAAAAGTTAGATAAAGCGAAACGAAAGAACCACTCCTGTTTTTTGCAATCAAAACTTGTTCTTTCTTTCAACTTTTTCCTATAAAAACGACATTTTTTTTGGATACTTCAAAATCAGAAGCATCTTACGAAACGAATACAACATAACATAATAGACTTCCCTTCCTGTATTCCCCTTGTTGGGTTTGAAACAGCCATAGGGAGGTTAAAAGACAAGGATTTTGTCTTTCGCATATTGAATTAAGACTCGACATCTGCTGAAGCTGTAAGCTCAGCCTCAACAGAAGTTCAGCAAATCGATAGTGTTTTATATTGCTTTGAATGATTTTTTTCTTTGCTTTGCTTTGATTTGATTTGCATTTCAAATTTTAACTTTTGTGTGCAAATTGATTTCGCTTTTCTTTGGCTTCTTTCCCTTCGACTCATTGTCTACTTTCCCTGCTTTCATTGGCTTGTTAATCACTCCCATTCCCAATTAACAATTGGGCCAATCTCGCTTATTTTGATGCCGCAAGCTCGTCTCCTTCTCCTTCGCCGGCGTCTTCTCTTCTCTTTTCGGCTCTGTTCGCGACATTTTCTGCTCCCTCGCCTTCTTCCACTCCTCTCACTTGGATTGCTTCTTCTTTCTTTTCCTCATCTTTTTCATTCTCTTCGCCTTGTTCTGGTCCGCTCGAAGATGACATTTCTGTCATTGGAATCTCTTTTTTCTTCTCCATTTCAACTTCTTCCTTCCGAAGCTTCTCCTGCGCCTTCGCTTTTTCCCTCAGTTCTCTTTCTCTCTTCTCAGACTCTGTCTCTTCGCCGTCGTCCTCTGGAATTCTCTTCCCTTTTGTCTCGCGCACAACAAAGATCGAGAACAGCAGCTGTAAAACGCATATGCCCATCAGCAAAAAGAAAAATCCCCCCATCGTCATCCCGTTCGCAATCGGCTGGAACACAAGAATAATAACAATGTTCCCAATCCACATGATGAACTGCGAAATTGACGATGAAAGCGCTGAAACAGAAGGCGGAAGCACTTCGTTGATTACGATGAAGAACACAGGGCCAATTCCAAACTCAAATCCAGCTAAAAATACAACCATTCCTATTTTTCAATTTTAAAAAAAAAATAAAAAGCAGAAAGAAAGAAAGAATGTTAAAAGTGAATTTACACAAATTACATTATTGGAATAAAAATTTTCTCATAATTTTATTAGAAAAACTAAAAAAACAATGCAAATAAAAAAGATGAAATTCGACCCTGCGCAACTGTAATAAACTGCAAAATAAAAAGTTGCTTTGAATTCATACCGGGAATAGCCATTGCATAAGAATATTCACCAAGAGAAGAGACTGTGTAGCTCAATGCCACCAAAAGCATCCCAATTGCTTGTATAATCGATCCGACAATCAATAAAAG
Organism: Monocercomonoides exilis; assembly: GCF_001643675.1. Lineage (NCBI taxonomy): Eukaryota > Preaxostyla > Oxymonadida > Polymastigidae > Monocercomonoides > Monocercomonoides exilis. The sequence goes on along the minus strand of NW_027150607.1, from coordinate 131,512 downwards.
CTTTCTTCCAAAACGATCAACCTAAAAAATATTTTAAAAGAGTCACAACATACAAAAAATATTGCATATAATAGGCATTTAGCTCAAAAATTACTTGTCACACTATGAATAATGGAACAATAGAGCAGGCTGTATTCCACAATCCGATAACTACTGTCAGCGAAAGAGAAAGCACTCTTGTTGTAATTCCAGCCTGTGACAATAAACTTGGAGCGTAATACATCAGAATATTCAAGCCAGTCAGTTGATATGTTAAAGCTAGAACAATTGATACAATAACTGCCCGTGGATGCCTTTTATAGACTTTCAAATAATGTTTTGCAACTTGTCCTGCTGACTGCTTCGGAGCTGCTGGAAGCCCGGATGCAGCCAAAGCATCCAACTTTGACTTCTCTTCTTTTTTTTTATTTTCCCATATAGGTGATTCTGGAAGGAGGAACGAGCCAACAGCAATTAAAAGTGGGAAAAGAGAATTCAAGCCAAGTTCATAGCTGACAAATTCGCATTCAAACGAATATATAAATTGAAATAAAATTAAAAAATGTTGAACATACTGCCAACCATCATTAACGTTGCAAAATGCCAAATTAAATATATATGCTAAAAGGATTCCAACGGTTATGAAAACTTGAAACAATGAAACTAAAATCCCTCTCCTTTTATCTGATGCCAGTTCAGAAGAATAAAGTGGTGTTATTGCGCATATAACTCCAATGCCAATTCCATTTAGTGCTCTCATGACAATCATTACATATATGTTGGACATAAACGCCATTATCAAACTGAAAACAAACGCCACAACCGAAAATATCAAAAGGATCTTCTTTCTTCCAAAAGCATTTGTCAAAGGAGATGAAATGAGTGTTCTAAAAACCAAAAACCCATTCAAAATGATAGAAATAGCAATAATAACTCATCATCATCATCACACCCTAGTGAAACACCGTAAATAAGCGAAGAAGCGAATACCGACAGTTCGTCCACTGAATATTGAGCCCAATGATATTCTAAAACCATTTTAGCAATAACATTTAAAATTATTTTTTAAAAAGAACAGAAACCTCCTTGAACTCCAGATATTATTCCCGTCGCAGATCCATATGTCATTCCACCACAAAGGCTAACAAATCCTGCCCATGGATCATAATTACTTTCTTTTGTTTGCATATGATCTTTTTCATCGCTTGATGTTGATTGGTCTGTTAAACCTGCATCAACTGTTATGACTTGTGTGTTATTTACCGTCATTTTTAATTTTTTTAATTGTTATTTTGATTGTTAACTCAAAACAAAAGTACAAATTAATTATTTGATCAGTGCCTTAATTTAAAAAATATTTCTCATTTTTTTTTGTTTTAATTGGAATAAAACATTCACTTGTCGCTGAAGAAAAAAATTTTTGAATTCGTTGAAGAAACTTCATTCGGGTTGTATGAACACAAATTTTTATTGTGTTTTTTCCTTGTTGGTATTTTTTTAATTCCCAGACTAATAAAGAGAAATGGTTTCTCAGAAATGCGGGAAAAAAGATTTGTTCACAAAGAATTTAAAATTGCTTAATTTCTGAACATCGAATTTTTTAAATCTATTAAGTTTTTGAAGGAACATCATTGAAACTGTATTCATTGCAGAAAAAGTCCAATATTTTGTTTAATAGATGAATTGTGAAATAAAAAAAAATTTCAAAATTATTGGGTTATTAAAGTACAAAGTACCTTAATTCTAGAGAAAAACCGTTATCTACAACACCTCTTTATTAAGGGAGTGAGCTCTGCATTATGGGCTCAGCCGATCACAAAATTCGAAAGATGACAACTTTGTTGGAAGGACCTGCGTCGGGACTGAGCGGGATATTCCCGCAAAGCGGACCTACAGGCGGTATGGGAATGGCGCCTCCCATCTCCATTCCAACAACAGAGGCCCCAGGATCCCAATTCCCAGCCATGTCAGCTATGTCCTCAACAACCTCGACAACCTCAACATCAACTAGTTCAGTTGGCTTGCCTCATTCCCCAACACAACCTCTATTAGAGGCAGCTAAATTATACTTTGGAGAAAACTTGCAGAGTACAATATTTGCTTATCGTGTTGATCAAGGAGATCTACTCCAGACATTACGAGATTACGAATCCTTATCGGTCCCCCAGTTCCTGCCTGCTACGACTCATCCACATTCGCGATCGCAAAGTTGGTTCTCCGATGCTTTAGACGAAGGAGCGTATAATGTGGAATCTTTATTAATGCCCGCTTTGAAAGCGATGTTGATGGCAACACGAGGGACAACAGAAGAAGCACAACAACACCAGGAAGATGCAATGATGCTTACAGTCGCAGCTCTCCAAGCGGCTCGCCACATGCGCATTCAAGCCAGATTCGGTTTCAAGGCCGCCAAAACACTTCAAGAAGAAAAGGATGATCCGTTATTGACCACAGAGCAGCTGGAGAGGATTAAGCCAATGTTGCAGGCCAGAACAGAGCGGAGACAGGGAAGCTCTGCTTCACACTTGTCACAAAGAACAAGGAGAATTGGTTCATGGAAATCTAGATCTACAAGCTCGGGAACTGGAAGATCAACACGTGCAGCATCAAGAAGCAATTTTTTTCGGAGAAAGTAGGGGGCCGCACCCAAGCCTTTGCCGAGGAATGGAAGAAGATCGGAGTGACCAATTGGATAAAAGACGGGATAAGACCGATTTGGAAGGGGAGAGCTGCAAGGGACAGGTTGAAACAGGAAAAGATGAAAGGCAAAGGCTTCCTGGGTGGCACAGAGGAAAAAGAGGCTTGTTCAGAATGGATTCAAGAAGGACTCAGGACAGATATATTAACACAGTTACAAGAAGGAGAGGTCTGTTGCTTGAACAACATATTTTTCATAAAGAAAAAGACAGGGAAGTTCCGTCAAATCCTCGATTGCCGTGCACTCAATTCCGCACTGAAAGATATTCATTTCAAAATGGAAGACCATCGCACTGTGGAGAGACTGATCCAAAAGGGAGATTTCGCAACCTCACTAGATCTATCTCAGGCTTATTTCCTGATCCCAGTTCACAAGGAATTCACCCCATTCCTAGCCTTCAAGTTCGAAGAGAGATTCTACGGGTTCAAAGGCATGCCCTTCGGATTCAAAGACGCACCGAGAATTTTCACGAAAGTCATGAGAAAAGTTTCGCAAGAAATCCGAAGAAGATGGAAGGTGAGGTGCATTTCCTACTTGGACGATGTCCTATTGCTGGATCCAGATCAAGTCAAGCTGAAGTTGGCAACACAAGAAATTGTCGAGTGGTTTCAACAGTTGGGCTTAATCATCAACAGGGAGAAGAGCGAGTTCTTCCCCAAGAAGAACTTCAACTATCTCGGATGGACGTGGAATACGAGCCGGATGGTTGTCTCAATGGAACAACAGAGACGCAGGGAACTGAGGAAAGAGTGTATCAAATGGATGAAGAGGGTGAGGAAGAGCAGCTTTGCAAAAACGAGAGACTTCGCTTCATTCATAGGTCAGCTCAGCGCCGCACGGTTCGTGTACAAAGACGCCTCTTTATACATGAACAAAATGTACCATTTACTGAACAAGCAGGTCAAGAAAGATGGCTGGGAAGGAGCGGTTCTCTTGAACAGCAGCATAAAAAGACAATTGGACATCTGGATTCAAAGGCTCAAGGAGAATTACATCAGAGAACTGGTGGACTTCTCGAAGCCCGACGCCATATTAACGACAGATGCTTCCCCTTGGGCTTGCGGAGCGACCTTGGCAGTTGGAGGAGAGAGATTTCACTTTCACAAACAGTTCAGCAACATCACAAGGCTCCAAACATCCAATTTCAAGGAGCTCCTTGCAGTTTTATTGGCTCTCAACAATTTTTCATCACAAATCACTCACAACCATGTGTGCAAGATCCTTCTCCGTTCCGACAACACCAGTGTAGTGTTCAACATCAACAGGTGGGGTGCGGGACCCAACCTCCTGCCGTTATTGAGAAAGATCAAGGCCACATGTCAGTCGATGAAATTGACGATGACAGCAATCCACATTCCAGGGGAGAAAAACACAACCGCAGACGCATTGTCCAGGTTGGAGGCCGCAGGAGATTATATGATAAGGAGTCAATGTCTGAAGGAAGCGGAGAGGGCTCTCGGAGTGATAGCAGAGATAGACGGTTTCGCAAACGAAGGAAACAAGAGGAAGGAGATATGGTATGGTCCAGGAAGTCCGTTCGCTCAAGATGGTCTCACGGCAGATTGGACAAGGAACACAATGCTCATTCACCCTCCCATTCCGTTGATTCTTCCGAGTCTCAAGAAAGCAAAAGCAGAGAGAGCGAGAGCAATCATCCTTCTTCCGGCATGGAGGAATCAGATATGGAGCAACTTACTGGAAGAGATGATGTCTCAACATTACGTTTGGAGGAACTCGAAAGCGGTTTTAATCCCGGGAGCAGGCCTGAGGAGAACGGGTGCAGCACTGCCTCCCGGGGGATACATGGCAGTAACAATCAATTGGTAAGAGAAGTTGGAGAAGAATGGTGGTGGAAAAGCCTCAGGATCTGCGGAGTCCCGGATAGGATCATTTCCGTTACGAAGGAGAGCATAGCAAAGTCCACATGGAATCAATACACATTTGGCTTTGCACACTTCAGCAGGGAATGGGAAGAGTTGAAACTGGGGCCGTTCCCGAAATATTTCGATGAATGGTCAATGGATTGTGCAAATTGTCTACTATCCATGAGAGACAAAGGTGGTAAATATTCATGCCTGTGTGCTACACGGTCAGCGATTTCACTCTTTTCCAAGACGGTATATGGTAAGGACTTGAGTAAAGTTAGTTTAATAAGCACAATATTCAGATCGTTTTCATTTTCCCAAACCCATCGAAAGCCGTACACAAAGATGTGGAGCCCCGACATCGTGCTGTCATATTACGAGAACTACGGGCTGAACGAGTATCTTTCTTTTTTGACCTGACTGTGAAGTGCATTTTGCTTGTTATGCTGTTCACTTCATGTCGATTCCATGAGCTTGAGCAGATATCAATGGCTAACTCAATATTCGAAAGTGATGCGATTTATCTATCCACAAGACTTAAGACTTCCAGATCCAGGGAATACATTACTGTTCCATGCCTGGAGGAGGTTCACAAACGAATATGTCCTGCAAGAGCTATTCACACCCTTTGGGAGAGAGTCAAAGCAACGTATGAAAATAGAGATACGTTCCTTCTTAATACAACGCACCATACACCGTTAACTGCAAAGGGGATAAGAACGCTTGCTAGAATAGGTTTGCGGAAAGCAGGAGTTCCTGACGAATACAGACCATATACGATTAAGCACGCATCGATATCCAAGCTAGCATCAAGTGGTGTCCCGGAGGTGTGCATCGCCAAACACGCACGCCTATCAACAACTGCTCACACTCCGTCCAGATCATACTACAAAGCGAACCTGGCAAACCGGATGGCCCGCGCACTCCTTGCCTCAGAGGAAGATAGCTCCCAACAAGATGAAAGCACAGTTGTTGAGAAGAGCTGCATTTCAAAACAGATAGAGGGCATTCCCTTCTGTGCCACTCAGCAAACAACAACCATAATGTTTGGTCTTCCTCCGCTTCAACCACTTAATCACGCGGATTCAACAGCCGAACCTTTTTCTACACAAGCGCCTTCCCCAGATCTTCCATCGCAGCAAACTTTTCCAGCGACACAGCCTAATCAAGCGATAATATTTCCAACGAGTGTTGAAGAGCCAGAGGACAATAATACTGCAAAGAGGAATGAACCAGAAATTACCAGAGGAGAACCAGAGACAGATAGGACTGATATACGCACTGAAATATGTAAATGCAAAGATTTGCCCAACTATGAACACTCCCTTAATAAAGAGGTGTTGTAGATAACGGTTTTTCTCTAGAATTAAGGTACTTTGTACTTTAATTCGCGGAGAAAAATCTATCTACAACACCTCTTTTCCCTCCCAGAGCATAGCTCCTCCCTCCGCTTCACACTTCGTGTTTTAAATAAATTATGTTCCACCGAACGGACGTGGTCCAATCATTCCAGTAATTTTCCCAAGCCAAGACCTTTAAATAATAATTCACAACCTGGAATAATGGAAGAGATATTCAAGGAGAAAGAAATACAATGAAATTAATTGAGTCAAAATAACACAGATATCATTGATGAAATCAACAGAACAAGCCAAAGATAAAGCCACACCAAAGGAATACCAAGAACGTGAACAGCTAGCCAATACAAAGAGCCTATGCGGATAGCCGTGTGCTGTTGCCGATGCCTAAATCGAGCGCCGTTTACAAAATGCCAAAACTACGTCCCAAGCCGAGCCAAAGACAATTGCCAATCCCTGCAACGCCTCAGTATGCCATTAGGCACAGAATATATTTATTGTAATGTTATTTTAACACTTCATCCATTTGAACACATCACTTTTGTGACCGGCTGAGCCCATAATGCAGAGCTCACTCCCTTAATAAAGAGGTGTTGTAGATAGATTTTTCTCCGCGAATTTTGAAATAACCCAATAATTTTGAAATTGTCAATGGAAATTTTGAAATTTTTGGGGAATTTTGCAATTAATCAGGTGGCCAAATATTTTCTATGAAAATATATATTATGCATGTTCAAGAAGTTTTTCAAAGCATTTTATCGAAAAATGCTCTGCTGTTTTTAAAATTGAAATTAGTTGAAAAGATATTCAAAAGATATTTTTTAGTGATTAATTTTGATTATTCAAACAAAACCTATAAACACTGCAGTTTTTAGATAAACAATTGGGTAAAAATTACAATAAACGATACTCATTTCTATTTCAAATATTTTTTTGAAGGATTTATCCCAAAAAAGAAATTTGAAAATGAAATTTCCAAAAAAAAATTTCAGTGATGTATTTCAACAGAACATCATCTTTTCCACAATTTCTCTAAGTTTTTGCAACAATAAAACAGCTATTTCCTTTCATTTGTCTTCAAGTTTCAGGTGCAGCATTATTTCCTCTTTCTTTTTCTTTTTTCTTCTCTTCTTATTTATTTCTTGCAAAACATTTATTCCACACAATTCTTCGGACTGTGCATCATAATCATTATTGAAATAAAATAATTTTTTTCAAGTCCTTCCAATTATCTGTTTACTCAGATGTTCTGCTCCTTCAAAATTCATTTTTCATCGAATTGCGAAATGCCGCGTGTTGAATCCAAAAAAAGTTGCATAAACATTTGCAACAAAATATGTTCAAGCTCTAATATATTTGTTTGAAAACATTTGGCTTGCTTCCTCACTGTTCTGCTCTGCAAAAAATAAATTGTTCATTTTAAATAATTTGCCTGAATCACGACTTTGGGGAGGATACGGATGGAAACATCTTCACAATCAATTGAACAATAAAAAAATACATACGCATTAAATTTCAAATTCACATTGGAAATATTGTTGCTCCACAGCCATCCACAAATTAAAATGAACAACTTTTATTTTCTTCAAATAAATATCGCTTTTGCAATGTCCCGTCTCTTCACGAGAAATATTTCATTTAGTCAATCTGCCTTTGTTAAAATCTCAGAGTCTCACTCCGTTGACAGTTTCTGAGTATTTGACATTTCTTGATCATGCCCATCACATATTTTCTGCAATAATAGAAAAGAAGGCTCAGCTCTGTATTGTGGTTGAATGTGCATATGAAGACAATGTGGTTGTAAAAGGATAGATTTAGGCATAGGTGAAAATTGTACCACTTTCAGTTTGCATTTTTTCAAAATTCAAACACAACAGTGTAAATCTACACGATTACGTCAAGCGATTCAAAGAGGGAAATTTCGAAATTCGATCAAAAAATTTTCAACAAAATTTTCAATTTTGGAGACCCATAATATTTTTATGTTGATCACTACAAACTTAAAATTCGATTTCTTAACTCCTAAAAGTTCAAATGAATTTATCGATTCAATGAAACAAGAAAAAAATATAGTTTTTATTGTTTGTCATGGTGAATTTTCGTCTATATTATTTTTTATGTTGTTAATTTCTATAAATTCAATAAATACGAAAAGCTAATGTTCTTAAATAATAATGTGAATGCTCCAATAACATTTTAGAAGCAATAACGGAGGAAAACATATGCAACGTATGATAATAATCTTTAATTGATTATTAACTTTCTCAAATGCTGTATTTTCTCTATTTTAAATTGAACTGAATTTGAAACGTTTTTGACAAAATGAAGATCAGGTTTCAACTGCATTTTTTATGTATCGAAGGCTGGATTGAGGAACACGAGAAGAGAAAAATGCTGTAAGTGAAATTGAATGGGCAATAAAAGAGCGGGTGAAAACAATTTTTAATTTCTTTATTTGGATTCGATTTGAAAGGTGAAGGCGTGGTGTATGTGGTGCTTGAAGTGAATGATGTTGGGGTGAGAGTTAATTGGAGAGAGGCAAACAGGGGACGAGGGGAGTGAAGAGAAATGAAGATTTGTGGAGGTATTTTATTCTTGTTTGTTCATTTTCTTCATGTTTCATTTTTTGTTTTTATTTGTCTATTTTTGATTTCATTGATGTGTGATGCGATCAGGTGTTGTCAGAAGCGCCGGGGGAGCATGAAATATGGAATGTGGAAACACTGCTTTTTTCTGGGGCATACTTGGAAGAAATTGAAAGAAATCAGCATCCAGAAGAGTGTTTGGCAGAATGAGCGAAACGGAAAAAATGGAGCGAACGGGAAAAGAAATTTTTGTGGAATTCATTTACAAAAATCTTTTTGGAAGCAGCAGAAGAAGAGGCAGGAAAATGGATACAGCTGCATTGGGATATTTTTTGACATGGAGCTAAGAAGCATGGGGAAAGGGAAAAGGAAAAGGAAGAACTTCTGTGAGAGAATCGCCTTTCTCCTCTATTTACCGATTTTTCTCATCTCCTTCCATGCCTCTTGTATCCCTCTTCAAACAAATATTTTTCAACATTTCAACAGCATCTACAGATTGCCCATACCCAGCAACTTCGTCTACCCAAACATCAAGTTTTATGAACAGCTGCTCATTCTCATCAGTCTGCGATGTATGTGATGGAGGGATTGTTCATTCCCTCAATAATCCCTATGCCTCTTTGACTGCCTCAAACACCTCGTTTATTGGGTGTTGCAGGACAAGGAATGTGAAATGTGAAGGAAATGCAGAGGTACCATTGAAGCCAGGGAGACAAAACACAACGGAAAATGGAGCGAATACATTTGTTTGGTGTGAATGGGATGGATCGAAGACAACATGAGAAAGCGACTCGTATACTGATGGAATATCGAGTGGAGGAGCTATGTGCATGTACAGTCAATCATCTGCCTCTGTATCTGTTTCTCGTTGTGTGTTTAATGGATGTATTGTACATTATGCTGGAGGAGGAATTAATTGCTTCAATATTTCATCAGTTGAGATTGTGAATAACACCGTCGATTCTTGTAACGCTCAAAATCGTTATGGTGGCGGAGTATTTGTTTATACGATTTCGTCTTGTGTTCATATCAGCGGATGTGAATTTCAGAATTGCAAAACAGTTAATTGTGGAGGAGGACTTTATCTTGATAATTTTCAGGTTTCGGGAGCTGATTGCATTGGAGAAGAAAAAGGGGAAGGGGAAAGTGCGCGTGTGTTTGACTGCAGTTTCACTTCATGTTCAATTAAAAGTAATTGGGGTGGAGGTATGTATTGTGTCACTGTTCCTAATCAATTCAAAATGAGGAGCATTCAGTTTATTTCATGTTCGGCAATGGGATATGGAGGAGGTTTGGAATTATATCCAAATCGAGCAGCAGCACCAAATGAAACGATTTATTGTTATTTCATCTTTTTCCATGAATGTAAATGTTCTGTAAATACTCCATATGGTCACGATGCCTATTATGTTGATTTTTATAATGTCTATTTGCACTCAGGAAATCCGTTCTATGAATGCTACACAACAAACACGAATGAACAGAGAATGTGCTTTGCATACAACTACTCGAATGCAAACACCTGGTATTTTCAGCACGCGGAAAAGAAGGATTGGCTGAAGAGAGGGATTCTCAATCGATTTGTAACAGTAAGTGGCGGTGGCGAAGAAGAGTTATGTGGATTGGATGAGTCAAGTGCATGCCGAACCATTGGTGTTGCAGTTGATAAGAGCGTGATTCAAGTGAGCCTGTCAGTTACACTGATAGAAGGGGATCACACTAGCGAGACAACAACTATTAAGATTTGGACAAAGAAAATTTCGGTTATTGGGAAGAGAAGGGATGTAAGTTCGATTGGAACAGGAATACTTTTTTTCCATCATCAACTGGACAGCTGTTCAGTGTGAAAAGAGGGCAGTTGGAGGTGTGGCATGTAGGGAATGATCACAATTCGAAAGAAATCTATCGCCGAGAGTGATCGTGACACCAACTGATGTTGAAATATTTTTGTTTGCAAAAATAAGGGATAATCCTAAGTCTAAAGGTGAATCTAATATTGGAATTGACATTCGTACCCACTCCGCCACAGTTTCTAATAATTTCTATTGAAGAAAAAAAAGTCGATTCAAGCGCTGCAGTACAAATATCGAATCACACACGTCGACAGTGATACATAATTCGTGATCTGGGCAGAAGCAATTTTTTGAACCAGCTTTGTGATTTTTTTCCAATTATTTGGATGCGATATTTATTCATTGCTATTATTTTATCTTTAATTAATAAAACTTTAATAATGATGAATAACTGAATTAATTGTTTTTCTTGTACAAATTTTTACAAATTCACACTCATTTCTTTAACAAATGCGTTTGAAAACGAAAGCAGCTTTGCAAAGCCAAAATAAAATATGTATACATAGTTATAATCGAGCTTGTTGTGAATCCTTTGTTAAAAACAGGAAAAATTAATTTTGCGCAAACAATTATAAACCCCAAATCTCAAAAAACGAAAATAAAATGGAATGAAAATGAAAACAGCAATATGGTTTATGAAAAAAAATAGAGAATACAGTGTTTGAAGGTTATCCACAAAAAATCTTGATTTTTTTAAAAACTTTCGAAGACATCCCGCTGCATCCTCAATATTGCATTTTTCATATGCTTCTTAGCATTAACCTTCCTCCTCCTCCTCATCATCCTCCTCCTTTTTTCCCTTTTCTCGTTATAACTAGCTTCGCATCACTCAATATTCTCCACATCTTTTCTTTTCATTCATCCAGCTTCCCCATGAACTCTTTCAAAGAACATTCTTTTAAACACATCCTCTCCAATTCAACTTTTCCTTCCTCCTTTCTAAAATTGAATATCATACAAGTTTTAACAAATTTATTACCAAAAATAGTTATTAAACAATTAAAGATTATTATCATACGTTGCATATGTTTTCCTCCGTTATTGCTTCTAAAATGTTATTGGAGCATTCACATTATTATTTAAGAACATTAGCTTTTCGTATTTATTGAATTTATAGAAATTAACAACATAAAAAATAATATAGACGAAAATTCACCATGACAAACAATAAAAACTATATTTTTTTCTTGTTTCATTGAATCGATAAATTCATTTGAACTTTTAGGAGTTAAGAAATCGAATTTTAAGTTTGTAGTGATCAACATAAAAATATTATGGGTCTCCAAAATTGAAAATTTTGTTGAAAATTTTTTGATCGAATTTCGAAATTTCCCTCTTTGAATCGCTTGACGTAATCGTGTAGATTTACACTGTTGTGTTTGAATTTTGAAAAAATGCAAACTGAAAGTGGTACAATTTTCACCTATGCCTAGATTTATTGTGTAGGGTGAAGAATTTTAGTAATTACGAATAAACAGGGTTTTGATTGGGAATGAAACGATAAAAAGAATGTTTTTTGGGGTATAAAGAGGTATTTTTATGAGATTTAAGATGCAAAATGGATGTGTAGGAGATGGATTTGGATGAATTTTTGTAGGGTTGTTGTTGAGATTTTTGTGAATTGGAAGGAGTGGGAGTTGTGTTATTTGTTGGAGAAAAGGAATTTATTGTTGAGGAGGTGGGGCGAGGTGGGAAATAGGGGTAGAAGATGAGTGGAGCTAATGGAATATATTTATTGGAGGGGAGGTCAAGAGTTAGGTTGGAAATGGAGTGATATGGAAAAGGGATTATTTTTTTTATCAAATGCATCGAGAGAAGGAGGAGGCATATGAGGTATGACAAGAGGGAGAATTTTTGCGAGCGTGTGCATGATAAGAGAGAAAAGTGGAGTTGAAGGGGAAAAAATGTGAGGAAGGTTTTGCATATTTTATATTTTTAATTGGATGGACTTTTTGGTCGCGCCTCTCATTTGCGGGGCAAGGGATGGAGGTGTAGGTGGAGGAAGACAGGAAGAAGGAACATCAGTGTTGGCGCTTTGCATTGGAGGTGTGGAGACAGAGGTGCGACAGGGATGAATCGAGATGAGGGGCTGACTACGAGAGGGTGTTTTGCACCAAAGAGAGGCAAAATATTGGAGATATTTATTTTCTGATTAGGAGAAGGATGATGGGAGAAGAAGTAACAGGGAGTGAAAAAGAAAGGAATTTTGCAATTGTTTGTGGAGGAGATGAAGGATGTGTGGTGGAGGGGCGTTGATGTTTTTTGGGGGAAATGTGGAGAAGAAGAAGGTGATGCAGCGAGTAGGGATGGAAAGGGGCTCTTCTGATGGAATCTTCTTCATTGCTGGTTTTTTTATAGAATGGAGATGGATGAGTTATTTGAGCGGAAGAAGAACAAGAAGTTGGGCTTTGGCTGATATTTTTTGAGGAAGCAGAAAGGAAACGAAGACGAGACAGATGGGTTTTGTTGCAGAAAGGAACGATATTTGGAGGAGGAGAAGATGTTTGAGAAGAATGATCATCATAAAAGATATAGGTTTGCTTATTATGATTATTTTTAATTTCATCGTTTGTTATTATTTTTTGATGAAACTAGGAATTTTTTAAGAATATTTGCTGCGAATATATGCCTATGGAATATGGAAAGAGAGGATGTTAAATGCATTGAAGAAGCCAGAAAACAACAATTGAAGGGGCGCATGGAGGAGTGAGGGAGCGGGAAATATAAATGAAAGGAAAGGAAACGAAGATGATTATTTTTAAGGCTTTAGAAGGCGTATCAGGCGAATCTTGTTAAAAGCAAAAAGAAGGAAACAAAAGTTGATGACAAGGCCGAAGAAGATATCTGGCAAAAAAAATTGGGAAGAAGTAGATATTTTTAAGAAATATAAATGAAATGAGAAGATATTTTTCTTTCTTTTTAGAAGGTTTTGGAAGACATATACGACGAATCTTGTTGAAAGCCGAAAATGAGATCAAGGAATTGATGATGCAGCAGAAGAAGAAATTTGGCAAATGATTGAGAAGTGGAAATGAAATTTTTGACGGCTTGAAAGAAGAGAGAAAAGAGGAACTGGCCTGTGGTGACTTCCTTTCTTGAGGCAGAGTTGACAAAAGTTGAACTGACAACTGCCTCATTGAAAAGATACTGAGAAAATTTTGTTCTCAAGTTGATGTTCTTTGAGTTTTCTCATCATTGAAAAAACGCCTATGTCGATGCAAATGCTGTTTTTTTGTGAATGTTTGAGCGGTTGAGAAAAGTGGAATGTGCTGAAGAAGAAGAAGAAGAAGAGAAAGAGGAAGAGAAAGAAACAATAACACTTGAATATATTTTTTGATGATATTGAAAATCTCATTAAGCGAAACGTGATGCTGATATATTATCAATACTACACTTTTATTTCTCTTTCACTTTTTAACATTTTTTTTGTCACGTTAACATTTTTGTTCTTTTGGAAATATTCATTTTTGCGCATTGCATCAATACTTGATACATTTTTGATTTCTTTTTTGCTTTTTTCTTTCATATTTGACGTATTCTGTAGATTTTTGCAAATCAGTAATTTATAACCATTTTATAGAAATTTTGAAATGTTTTGAATAATTACAATCATTTATTGTTCATGGAAACATTTCAATAATCGTATTAAACGCAAAATAATATATTTTTTTCTTAACGATCTTCACAAAAATATGAAAAATGATATATTTCGCATTATTTGTTGTTAAATGTTCTGACAATTGAATAAAACATATTTAATAATCATTGTGATAAATAAACTGCGATTTGTGAATGCAACAATGTCAAAAGAAAAAAGAAGATCTTCCTTCAATTTTCATAAAACTTGAAATTTGTTGGTGAAACTTAAAATATCTACCTTATTTTCAATTTTTCTGAAAAATTTCAAAATCACTTGATTATTTCAAAATAACATATGCTAATTTCAAAATTTTACAAATATTTCAAAATAACACAAAAATTGTGCAATTCATCTAATGATTCATTTAATAATTCTCCTTATACGTTTTCGAAATTTGCCTTTGAATTAAGAAATTCAAACAATTCTGTGACTTATTGTTAAAAAATAAAAAACATTTACACAGGAAAAAATATCTTTTTTTTATTTCTCGGAGATACTTCAATATTGAATTTCTACGAGATTTGTGAAAAATAATTTCAGAACAAATAATCCTGATTTATTAACGAAGAATCACAGAGTTTTATGAATCATTTCGAAAACATGAGTTTTGCCTGAACAACTTCAATTTTTTGAATATAATATTAATGCTTTTGATGTATATGACATCGATATTTTCTTAAAATTTAAAATAAACAAGAAAAAACAATGAAAGGGTCCATAGCGACTTGTATAAAAAATGTTAAAAAGAAGAATATTTGACCTTCAAAAACCTAATTAACGGATACAAATATTCTCAAAAAGGAGAAACATTCGATAAAAAACTGAAAATTATTTGTATTTATCATGCATTTATTATCAAAAGTTAATGAACAAACCTATAAGATAAATAAGAGAGATATTTTCTATAATGTTTTTAATTAGTGTATAAATATTTATTCCTTTTCAATGTTTTCATAAGGGTTAAGTGCAACGAAAACTTTTTATTAAATAAACTAATTAGGATTTTCAATTTAAAGTGAGGAAGTTTTCAAAATATAAATTCCTGTTTATATTTAAATATAGATTTTCTCAGTTTGGTATCATCGTAATTCGAAAATCACTTTCGAAAAACACAATCGCATTCATTTACAATTGTATTAATAAAAAAAAACTTGTAAATCGAAATTTTATACCTATCGTTATCTACCCACTCACCGAAATAATGAAAACAGAAAATTATAAATGTGGCTGATCCCTTCTGAAATCATACTTTCGTTTAAGTTTTGATCAAAAATTTTATCTCAATGGGATTTTGAAAAAATAATATTTCATTTTAAATATCTACATAAAATGTTGGTATTTTCCGATATCGTCCATTTATTTAAAAATCCCTTAAAGAAATATTTTTTTGATCAAAACTCGAACGAAATATTGATTTCAAAAAGGATCAGCCAAATGTTGAACAAAATGTGAGGGGAAAATGTTTATATATACCAGATCGGAGACAATGAAACAAAATTGATGTTCTAAATGTGGAAAGGCAATAAGCATTTCGGAAGGAATTTCGTTCAGATATTCAAATATTTCAGTAAACAAATTTCTTCATATTTTTCTGTATTTTGCTCTAAAATTGAGCATCACTCCATTTATCATTTTGCTTTATGTCAACAAAAAGACAGTTGGATTTTGGTTTTTTAATTTTGTATCAATTTCTTCAACAATCATAATGGAAAATTTCGAACATGTTGGGGAAGAGGGTCATATAGTGGAAATCGACAAGATATTTTGAGAAAAAGAAAATCTCATAAAGGAAGGAAAAAGGCACAAGTCTGGCTTTTTAAAGGAATAGAAAGAAAACATGAAGATGGAGGAAGAAGATTCATTATTATTCGCGTGAAGAACAGAAGCAGAAGAACCTTATTGCCTGTCATTTTAGCTGACATCAAACCAAAGACAACAGTTAACAGCGATGAACGGAGCGCTTTCAACTTCATAAAGGATCACAACTTCACTCACATGACTGTGTGTCACAAATATCATTTTGTTGATACAATTACAGGTGATTGCACAAATTGAATCGAGGGTTTGTTGTCCAGGTTTCGAGCGTTTTTTCCTAGAACTGGTGCAAAAGACAAATTCATTGATGATTTCATTGCAAATTTCATGTTTCATTCATCAAAGAATTACACTTTCAAAAAATTAGTTAAAGAAATAATGAACTCTCTTCCAACTGATGACAAAGGAGACGATGATGAATCAAGTGAAACTGATGAAGACAACGATTCAATGTCCACATAAGTGGAAGACTCTGATACCAGCAGCAGCAGCAGTTTTGGAGCAGGAGATAGCTTATCTACATCTGAGCGTGAGGATGCATAGATAATTTTGTCACACAATTGTCTTTTTTTAGAAAGATTTAAAGTATTTTAATTTTCTCAAACGCTTTTCCATCTCTTCATTCACCACATAAATAATTTCATCATAATGTATAATTGAAATTTCTTTTTGAAAGATAACAAAACGAAAGACTTTTTTAACAGTGCGTTTTGTTCCCACTTACCGATGTTTAATCATCCGGTTTGGACTGAACACACTGCCTGGAATAATGACTTAATCGATGCAATCTTTTAAAGTTCGAATTGCAAACCTTCAACGTCATGCGTTCAGAAAGCTGCTGAGAAGAAGGAAAATAATGTGAGTGAATGAGTTCATTGACAGTCAATAAATGAAAGTAGCAGATAGAAACAAAATGATCGTTGAGTGCGCAATTGAGCAGAAAAAACTGTTTCATCATTGCTGAACAAGGAGGAATCATTCAAAATAACCGGATTGTTCCCAATCAATTCAGAAATCTTGGATTTAAATAAGAATGTTTCTGATTCCAAAAAATTCAATTATTTCGGAGAGGTTGAAAATAGATATATTTAAAGTGCTTTTTTTAGAAAAAGTTCACAAGTTTTATTTTTAGCACTTTAAAAAAGAAAAACGGATAAAAGAAACACATAATAATCAATTTCTGAATTTGTGATCTTATCTGATCATCATTAATTGAAGAATTATAATGTTTGTGTGAACGACTTTGAATAAAAAAACAACAGAAAAAAAAATATTAGACATGATCACATATTTTGTGAAAAATGTTAAGTTTTTTGTTTTTGCTGTTAACTTCTATTTCTGGTATACATTATAACGAATGTGGAAGTGGAATGAACAAGCTTCGTCTGGTAAAAGTTACATCAAATCCATATCCTCCGAATTTTAACAACAAATATACAACACTTAAAATAACCTTGAATGCAACTGCGACTATTCAAGACGGAACATTTGCATTTAAACAACTCAAAGATTCTGTTTTATGCGGTTCTGGAGCAATGAAGGTGGACATGCTGAAGTATTCTGATGTAGCAAATGTTTCAACCCCAATTCCTGTTGGACCAGTGGAGTTCACAATAAAATACAAGCAGGCTTCAACCCCGTGTCCATTAGCCGATTATTCTCTTTATTTGGGAGATAATAATAATCCAGGTGCTGGAGATTTATGTGTGAATATTTGGTAAGGATCCATTCTGGGTTCATATTGCTGAAGAATAACACAAAACAAATTTATAATTTGATAGACGTTTTATTTTATTGATTAATTTTTTTTGTATTTTTTCTCAAAAAGAGATTTGTTTTTATTTTTTAATTTAGTTTTTTAAAACTAAAATTTTCTTTCAAATAAAATAAATAAAATAAAATAAAATAAAAAAACAAATTGTTCAAAAAAGGGAAATAGAGAAAGAACATTCAAAACATTCTTCCTTTTGTCGAAAATTACGCATATGTGCTTTGCTCAGGGCTTCAGAGCAGGAAGCGCCTCAGCACACGCAACCCTCAGATAGCGGGGCATCTGGGAGATGTCTGCATCCCTGTTCCCCTTCCCGTGGATCCAGTTCTTCACCCTTTTCTTGAAGTTGATCGGCATCCTGTCGAACACCCACAGGTACCTCTGCTGCAGCGGTGTCGGCCGGAACACCCAGCACCTCCGCTTCCCCATCTGTGCTCGCAGCGTTTCACGCTTGGCTCTTCTGCCCTTTTCGCGCACAAGCGCTGCTGTGTCAGAGCCAGACAGCGAAGAAGGCAGCTTCCCTCCTGCAAACAGACCTGCAGGAACAAGAGGCACAACAACCTGCACGACCTGCTGCACCAGCAAGCTCGCTCCATTTTCATCCAGCACAACGTTACAGGGAATCGCAGAATCGTTGAGCTCAACTTCTGCATTGGTACTTTCTCGAACAACTCGCCAGCATCCCTCCCATTCTGGTGGTGCTGCAAACACTGCATCAAAAAGTGCCTCCCCAGCAAGAGCCGGCTGGAGATGGCTGGCTGTGCACAGTTTGTCTTCCGTTTCCCAGCAGCCCAGCTGAGCCTGCGCAGTGCAAGCAAAGTCTGCAAAGCTGAATTTTCCCTTGTCTGCCTCTGCACCAGACAGACAGCCTGACCACTCACTTCCACCTTCACGAGACTTCCCTTCAAGCTCCCTCCAAACCCCTGCAGAAGCACAGCCAGCTGTCTTGCCCGCGCCATGCGGTCTCGAGCGAACATGCAATTCTGCCAGCGCTGGGCATCCGCGCCGAGGGTGCAGCTCCACCTGCTCCATCAGCTGGTCCAGCGTCTCCATCTTGATTTTCTTCATCTGCTTCTTCACCTTCGGATACAGCTCATAGAAGTTCGCCTTCTCCTGCAGCTCCCCCTGCCTTCCCCAGCCTTCTCCGCATTCGCCTCCTCCCCAGCATTCCTGTGCTGCTGCACCAATTCCCTCACTCAATCCCGGCTCATTCACAGCTCCATCGCCTGCCCTGCCCACTGCTGCCTCTTCTGCCGCCTCCCACATCACCCGCTCTGCCTCGTCCACAACCCAGTCTTTCCCCACCCACACCCCAAACATCTTGTGGAAGATCCTTGCCTCTTTGATCTCCACCCGGATCGTCTTCTCCCGCAGCCTCCGCGCCTTTTCTGCCTCCTCCCTCAGCGCCTCATCCACCCCTGCCTCTTCTGTGCCTGAGCCAGCGCCCCCTTTCACCCCTGCCAACAGCGCAACCTCTGAAATGCTCCCTGCCCTCCGCTGCACCTCGCTGTCGTAGCTCCGCCAAAGGCTCACCAGCACCTCCCTCTTGTTCTTCACGAAGCTGTCGCCCCACCCGAGTATCTTTGCCAGGGGCCTTGCCAGCCCCTCTGGCCCCAGCCCATCTGCAGGCATCCACGAATCTCTCTCTTGCTCTTCTTTGGGCTCCGCAGAGTCAGACGGGGGTTCCTCCTTCTGCGCCTTTGAAGAATGTCCCAGATCGAGACACACAGGCAGCTGTGTGCCCACAGACGATGAAACGAAATGTGGCTCTGAAGAGCTCGGGGCACTTTCCACAAACGAAAACCAGTTGGACGAACGAAAAGACGAAGTCGGCTGCTCCAGCACACTTTTCATCTGCCCGCTCCTCAGATGCAGCATTTGCGCTGCACTCATTGCAAGCGACGATGAAGCCCCCGATTCCGCTGCAAAGATTGGCAAAGACAAAGCAAACTGCGAAGACGCTCCTCCAAGCAACGAGCCATGAACAGCCTCAGACACATCGCTTTTTTTCGGATTTGCGGTGCTGATGCTCAAACTGTTCCTGCCCTGCAACTCATCCCGCTCGTCGAAACGCTGCGCCAATAAGATCTGCAAATAAAAATATAGCAATGTCCACCGCACAGCAGAAAACAAGAAATCCACAACAACAGAGTGCCTGCCATACCTCATCATGTGTGCGATTGCCCTCCATGCTGTCTCTGCTCAACGCATCAGAAAAACAAAAATACACGTTTTCGAGCTGATAAATATGGCAGGTCCGATCATCGCTTTTTTCATTTCTTCGCTCGGTTTTGATGTTTCTAACAAAGCGCACAACACGTCCGCTTTTTGTTTTGCATCACCGTGCATGAGAGTTGTCGAGGTGATTTTGCTGCTTGCAGGGCTGGTTGGCCGAGAAAAGATGATTTTGTGATTTGAGCTCAAAATACCCACTGAAGCCAACAGAATGATTCGCTTCTCATTGAAAATTTCCACAACTTTTTGGAATAATCATTACCACATTGATTCATCGTATGAACAACTTTTGACAGCACAGGAAGATGAGAACGAGGAATAAGCTTGGCCAAAATACAATATTTGTTAAATTTCTCAAAATCAGGGCTGCTTTCAAGCATGAGGCTTCCATGAGTGGTGAACAGGTTTCTATGCAATATGCTGACAATTATCTTGTTGGATGATTGAATTGAAATTTTATCTTTGAATTTAACGCCAAAGAAAGAAAGAATGAATGAAAAAGTGAGAATGGTATTTCCAGGCAAAAAGAACAAACCGAGCAAGAAGAGCATCACAAATTCCAAAAATAAAAATATAACTGACGAAATGCAAAATTGAAAAAAAAAAAAAGAAAGAAAAAGAAAATCGAGATCAAAGCAACATTTCAAACGAAAAAGTTGAGATAATTTTGTTGATCTGAAAGAGTAAATAATGGTTGCATTGTGATGAGTTCTGCCATTTCCCGTTGCAACGTTCAGCATCTCATGAGAGTTTTGCTGCTGGTGTTCGTTTGTTTGGGATCAGGTGCAACAAGCCAACCCTGGAAGAGCTTTGCTGAGACAGACATTGGCAGTGAAAAAAGAAATGGCAGAGAAGAAACATCAGGAATTGCAGTCTCAAGAAACAGCTTGGAAGGCCGCAGAAGCAGAGCAAAAAGCGAGTTCAGTGAAAAGCAAAGGGCCAACGAAGAGAGCTGGATTTCCACTTGGGCTGTGATATCCAACACATCGATGACGATTCAAAAGGCTGTTCTTCAACAAACACGTGGAAAGAGCTTGATTGACATCCAGAGCAGCTCGGCCCTGAAGTTGTGGAGCTGCAGGGTGGAGATTGCACAGGAGGGGGCAGAGAGTCCGTTTAGGATGGAAAGCGGAGAGAGTGTGCTTTTCAACATTTCGCTCCAATTGCCTTTGGGAAGTGGAAGGATGGCGAACCTTGTGAGCCTGTCAGAGTCGAAACACATTCTGTCAAAACCAGGCAGAGTGAGTGTTTCTTCAAGCGATTTCAGGGACTTGGTGCAATGTCACGGTTCGTTTTTGCCTTCGTCGCCTTCCACTTCAGTTGCTGTGCGCCAATGCGAATTCATCAACATGACTCAGATGCACGAACCTTTCAGACTAGTGGAGAGTGGAACAGCTGGTGCACCAGACAAGAACTGCATAATGGATTCGATAAACTGCAGACAGGTGCAGAATCCTTTCATGGGATGTGTTGTTGACGGTGCTTCCTGTCCGCTGTTCTGTTTCAACTCCTCATTCATGGAGTGCTCTGCGGAATCAGAGAGGCACACATTCGATACAGAAGAAAAGCTGTTTGAGGATACAACATTCTCATATCAAAGCTCGAGCGAAATTTCAGGGGGAGCAATATTTCTTTCAGGAAACGCAACGCTAACATTGAAGAACTGCTTGTTCGAGAGTTGTCGATTAACGGGATCTTCTTCAAGAGCAGCTGCAGTGCGAAATAAAGGAACTGGCGCTTGGACATCAGAAAACACGACATTCCATTTATGCAGCTCTTGCGATGCGTCAGGAGCATTCGATTCGAGAGGGACAAATAGCCTGATAATGAATAAGTGCAAATTTATTGAATGCGACTCGCACGGCCTTGGAGCTGGAGAGTTATATAATCATGACAAATGTGTAATGTCTGAATGTGATTTTTTCAATAATCAAGCAATAACACATTTCTCAGGAGCTTTAAATATTTATCGTATGACAAATGATTTTTCACTTTTGTCATGCCAATTTCGATCAAACAGGGCGAATACATTCGGAGGCGCAATTTGTTTTGATCATTCACAGGAGAACATGGTTATTGCAATGATTCAACATTGTTTGTTTATTAATAACAGTGCAGGAACACAAGGAAACGATATTCATGTGAATGGTAGCTGGAATGGAAAGCTAACATTGACGATGAGTGAGTGTTATTCTTTGAGCGAACAGCCACGAACAGTGTTTGAATGGGCGAATCCAGATGAAACAAAGGAATATCTGAAAGACCCTCTGAGCACACTTTCTGTGATTGTTGTGGCAGTGAATGGGTTTGATTGGGATGGGTGTGGGAAGAGCGAGCAAGACTCGTTCAACTGCCTGACCGTGAAGCAAGGGGTGAAACGAGCAGCAGAGGAGTCGATGGAAATGAGGATCAAGGAAGGGGAGTTTGTGTCAGGGGAGGTTGAAGTCAGAGGAGGAAATGTCACAGGGAGAGGAGAAGGGAAAGAGGCGACAGTGATACGAGCAGAGCTTGGAGAGGCAGAAAGTGCGCTTGTTGTGATCAGTGGGGGTGAGGCGAAGCTGATGGATATGAAGATTGTGGATGATGGGCTGAGGGAGCGCAACCGGGTAGGATGCCTGTTTCTTGTGAGTGATGGGGAGAGCTCGCTTGAGCTGAGCGGGTGCATCCTTGCTGGAAAAGACAGTCAGGGGCTGGAGCCATTCTCGAAGACGCGTCTGTGTGCCATTGGAGGAGGGATCACACTTCAGATGTGTGATGTCAGCGGGTTTGGGATGGGGGATGCCTCGTTTGTGGAGGCAGGGAGCACATTTGAATCAGTGAACACAACATACTCATCTGTGACCCGAGCAGTGGGGCATGGGACAGTTGTTGGGAGCAGGGTGGGTGAAGGGAGGAGTGTTGTGTTTGAGAACTGCACAGTGGAGGGATGCAGTTGCGGGAGTGCAGAGGGGAGAGGAGGTGGAGTGCTTGCTGAGATTGCAGGAAGAGGGTCATTTCAGATCAAGAGTTCAGAGGTGAAGGGATGCTTGGTGGAGGAGACAGGCGGGAGGGGAGGAGGGGTGTTTATTGGGGTGGATGAAAGCAGCACGAACAACTTCAGTGTGGGGAATGTGACAGTCGGAGGAAACCAGGCGAGATGGGGAAGAGATGTGTTTGTTCTGTGCGGAGACCTGAATGTGTCTGTTTCGAGTGAGCGGGTATTTGAGATTGAGAATGCTGAGGGTCTGGGTGTTGATCTGGCAGGGACTGACAGTGGGTTGTTTTCCGAAAATCCTGTGGATCTGGGGTATTTCCTTGAGCAGCGGTATTCGGAGGTGATTGAGATATCGGAGGATGGGGTGGATGTTGTTGGGTGTGGGGATGGAGTGTATCCGTGCGAATCGTTCTGGAGAGGATATGAGAATGTGAAGAGAGGGGGAGAGAGGAAAGGGCTGAAGATCCGAGACAAGGCAAGGATATGCGATTGGTATGATCTGTCAGGATTCACAGTTGAGGGAGTGAAGGAGGAAGGAAGATCGGAGATCACACTGAGCAGGGAAATGACAATTGGAGAAGGAATCAAGAGCATTGTGTGGAACAATGGAGAGGCAGGGTTTTCGAGGATGGAGTTTCGGATGCCACCATCGCTTTCTGTTCCTGTGAAGTGTGCGATTGAATCCTCTGGATCAGAGGGTGGGATGTTGACGCTGGCAGATTGCAGCTTTGGGTGTGTTGGTGGAGGTGGACTGACATATGCCCTGGTTGTGGTTGGGGGAGGAATGATGGAGATGGAAGAGTGCATGATCACTGACATGCGATTTGAGAGGCAGCCATTTGAGTTTTGTGGGAGCAGTGAAATAAGGCTTTTGGAAGACGAGTTTGTGAATGCGGAGCTGAAAGGGCATGCTCTGTTTGGATTGGAAGCAGAAGAGGGAGGTGATGAGAATGGGAGAGGAAATTCGGCTGGGACTGTTGTGAAGATGAATGGCACCCAATTCAGGGGGGTTGTGCTTGAAGACACAAATGAGGCATGCATTGTGTCTTCGAGGGTGGGATTGAATGTTGTGGTTGTTGCTGATGGATGTCTGTTTGAAGGGGTGAGGTCGGAGTTGAGCTCAGAGGGAGGCGCGATTGGGATGGTGCTGGGGGAGGGAGGGATGCTTGAAGTGGTGGGAGTGGAGACAAAAGCGAAGGGATGTGCGTGCGAAGCAGTGGAGAGAGGTAAAGGAGGGTTTGTGTGTGTTGAGTTGCAAGGGGAAGGGAGTGGAGTGTTGTTTGAAGAGATGGAGTTTGAAGGGAATGATGCCTGGGTTGGGCGAGACATGTTTGTGAAGTGTGCGGATCTGACAGAGGTGGTGAATGAGACATCGTTTGGGTTTGCGAAGGAGATTGGAGAAGATGAGCGGAAGAATTCGCTTGTTGGGGTGGATGGGGTGCACTTTGGAGATGGGGAAGATCTGTTTGTGTTCATCACTGGGTATTATGGGGAGGTGGTATATGTGGATGGGAAGGAGGGGGTGAACAACATTGGGTGTGGGAAGGAGATATTTCGGTGCTCGACGTTTGAGTATGGGGTGGAGCGAGTGAGGGGAGAGGGGATGAGGAGGATTGTGGTTGGAGAGATGTGCTGGACAGAGAGGGAAACGACTCTGAAGATGGTTGGGGTGGAGTCGGAGCGGGAGGATAAGATGAGTGTGATGGAAGTGGAGGAAGTGGTGGAGAAGGAGAAGGGGATGGTGTTTGCGGCAGAGGGAGCATCGTTTTTGAGAGTGAATTTCTCACTTCCTGGAAGGCTTGCGAATGGGCAGAGGGCGCTGATAGGTGTGTGTGGTGAAGGGGCGTGGGTGGAGGTGAGGGAGTGTGTGTTCAGCGGGAAGAAGGATTGTGTGGTGGGATTCCACTTGGTGGCTGGGGAAGATGGAGATGTGGGGATTGTGAAGTGCGAGGTGTGTGATGTTGTGACTGAAAGTGCGTTGTTTGTGTTTGAGGAGAGTGGGAAGGAGGGGAATGGGAGGAGGATGGAGCTGGAGGGATGCCGAGTGAGGAACGTGAGGAACAGGAAGGATGAGGCGAGTGTGGTGTCATCGTCAGTGTCGGAGGGGGTGTTTGTGGGGATTGGGAACTCGACGATTGAGCTGTGCTCGGGAGGGAGCAAGAGCTGTGGGGGAGGGGTGTGTGTGGCAGTTGCGGTGGATGGGAGGTTTGAGATGAACGACACAGTGGTGGAGGGGTGCGAGGCAGTGGAGGGGAAAGGAGGAGGGGTGTATCTGAGGAGCACGGTGGAAGAGAGGGAAGCGCTGGGGTTTGTGCTGGGGAATGTGGAGTTTGGGAAGAACAAGGCGCTTGTGGGGAGAGATGTGTATGTGCGGTGCTGGGAAATTGAGTCTCAGATCAGCGAGAGGCAGTTTGTGCTGGATCTGCGAGAGCCGCGATATGACAGGGAGAATGCGATCTGGGGAGGAGAGGGGGAAAAAGAGGAGGATCTGATTCCGCTGATTGTTGTGTATCGGAGCGAGCTGATCTTCGTGTGCGGGGCAGATGGGGAAGGGAGTGACTCGAAGCCGTGTGGGAACTCGACACTGCCATGCCGATCGCTGGACTATGGGCTGTCGCATGTGCTGGCATCATCGTACAGCCAGGTGCTGATTGACAGAGAAGCAGGGCTGAGGAAGGACTGCCAGATATGCTCGGTGACAGTGAAGAGTCTGCATGGGTCAGAAGGAGCGAAGGTGGTGTTTCGGGAGGAGGTGGAGCAGGAGCCGTTGGCAGAGGGGGTTGTGGAATGCTCAGAAGGGGTGTGGCTGGAAAACATGGGGATGGTGTTTCGGGGAGGATTCCGGTCGGCACATGAGTGTGTTGTGCTACAACTGAATGGGAGCTGCACGATTTCGCGGGGAGTGTTTTCATCAGAGGGAGAGGGGATTGAGGTGGAGCACACGCTGGTGAAGGTGGTGTCGGGGAGGTTTGAGATGAGGGAGTCGCGGGTGGAGGGGATATGTGGGAGAAAGGCACTGATGCGGTTTGAGGAGAGCAGTGTTGTGGGAGTTGTTGGGTTTGAGGCGAGGGAGCTGGATGTGGGAGAGTCGGTGATGTGGATCGGCACAGGGGCAAAGGTCACAGTGAAAGAAATGGAGTGTTGGGATGTTGTGTGTGGAGGCTGCTCTGTTGTGAGTGTTGGAGATGGCGATGATGGTGAAGATGATGAGGGAAGGGGAAGGGGAGTGAAGGAAGGAGGATCTGTGAAAGTGGCACACTCTTCGGTGAGGAACATCAGGCGAAGCACAGAGGGGGCATGTGCTGTTGAGGCGAGATTGGAGGATGTGGAGATGGTGGTTGCAAACTGTTCGTTTGGCAACAACACAACACCTGGAAGGAAGGGGCAGATCATGAGTGTTGAGGGGAGTGGGGAGCTGGTGGTGGAGGGATCGTTGTTTGAGGGGAAAGGGGGAAAGGACAAAGAGAGTTTGGGAAATGCACAGGGGGATGAGATGTGCAGATGGAATGGATCGCTGGTGGAGCTGGTGGGGAGCAAGGGGGTGGTGAGAGACACGACAGTGAGGGATGGGGCAGAGGGAGGGATGGGAGTGGTTGGGGGGAGTGTTGTTGTGGAGAAGGGGGTGTTTGAGGGGAACAGGCCATTGGCAGGGATGGAGAAGTATCCGTCGTATCGGAGGAACATTTTGTGCAGCGGGATGGGAGAAGTGGACGTGGTGAGTGTGAAGGGCGGAGACGGGATGGGGGCGAGGAGCTCGATGTGGATGCTGAACGAAGGGTGCAATGTGAAGGGGATCACAGAAGACAGAGGCTCTTCGTTCTTCATCCCCACGCTGAGAGAGGTGAGAGTGGAAGAATCATCAGAAGCAGAAAATGTGTCAGAGGCGAGAGTGAGATTTGTGGGGTCACTCCTTATTCCGTGCAACCTGTCGTTCAGGGTTGTGGTTGTTGTTGAAGATGTTGAGCAAATTGAGTGTTTCGAATTTGAGGAGGCGGGGCATGTGAGCGAGGATGAAGCTGTGGGGAAGATTCCGTTGTCTGTTGTTTCGGGAGCATCAGCGCAGACAGAAGTGAAAGTGTGCATCCTCTTTGGAAATGCAGAGTCTCCTTCATCGACAGAGTCGTTCATCGTCAAAAATAAAAGTGAGCCCAAGGTTGATGGAGAAGATAGAATTGTTGAAGGTGGGAAAGAAGGAAAATTTACATGGGTGTTGATTGTGTGTGTTGTAATTGTGGCAATTCTTCTAATAGCATTGATCATATCTATTATTCGATGGAGAAAGCAAAAGAGAAGAGCAGAGGAATTGGAAGTGATTGTGGAAGACACAGTGAAGAAGGATCCGAAGCTGATTGAGATGGTGACGATGGAGATGTCGCCTGAGGAGCAGTGGAGGAGAGGAGAGAAGGAGGTAGAGAAGAAGAATGAAGAGAGGATCAAGAAGAGAATGAATGGAAAGGAGATGGTGCATTCGGAGTCTGAAGAGTATCTTTTGAGCGAGAGTGGCTCCACAGAATACATCTTGGGAAAGGACTCAGACAAGATTCCTGATTGGGCATTGGAAAAGGTTGACGAAGAAGAGATAAGGAAGAGAACACCATCACCTTCCATCTCATCCACCTCAACCACTTCAACAACTGATTCAGATTCCACATTTGTTCGAGGGGAGGATCTGTGCCCAACCACTTCATCTATGTCTAATCTGGTGGATGCAATGGCCTGTTCGTCTCCTCATGAGAAGCTGATTGTGGATCTGAGGGATTCGCTGTTCATGCTGCTTCATGGGAGGAATGAGAAGAAAGAGATGGCGATTGGAAGTCTTCAACAAAGAGAGCAGACAGCTGCCCAAATCCTGTTCTGGGTGGCCAATCTTGCACTTCACTCCTTTGATGAGATGGAAAACGGATTATCTTCACTGGCCAATCTGAGTCCTCACATTGTTCTTTTCTCAGAACACATGGTGATCTGCATTGCCCTCCACTCCGACTGCTCATCAGACTCAGACACTTCATCATCGATCTCATCAACAACAGTTGTGACATCTGCAAGTGATGATGATGATGACTCCCTTCCCTCATCAGCGTTTGAGGATTGTGAAGACAACAGGAAGGAGTGCTTGAGGTGGAAGGCGCCAGAATTGTTGATCAACAAAAACATGGGAACAACGAAGGAGTCGGTGGCATTCTCGATTGGGATGATGCTGTGGGAGTGCTTGACGCTGGAGATCCCGTTTGGGGAGTATGAGGCAGAGGTGGCGGGGCAGAAGATTGTGAATGGGGAGAGACCGAGGAAGGATGTGAAGAGCACGGGAAGTCTGAGCACAGTGGTTGGCCAGTGCCTTTCAGCAGTTCCGGAACAACGGCCCACGCTGGCTGGGCTGAAGCGAGAGTTTATCCAGCGGTTTCCGGCAGGAGGTTTAGTCATGACTGTGTCGGATGCTGTGGATGTTGAGGAAGACACAAATGGAACAAACAATGGGAGTGGGAATGGGAGTTGGAGCTTGATGAGCGAGAGATGAAAAGTGTTTGAGGGGTTGGTGTTTGTGTTTGTGGGGCTTGTGAAGATACCATTTGGGATTGGATGGGAAGAGAAGAAAACAGAAGCATTTGAGCTTTGAATGTTTTTTGTTTGCTTGTTTTTGTGGGGCATTGGCTCTTTCATTGAGAGAGTCAGATGCCTTTCACCTGTTTTTGGTTGTTGAGTGTGCTGCAATGGAATAAGATGAAAAGCTTCTGTTTTCTCTTTTGTTTTCTTTTTATCTTTTTATTTCACTTTTTGCTTTTTGTTTTTGAGGAGGATTTGCATTTCAAACAGTTTCAACATTTTTTGAGGTGCAGGGAGAAAGACATTGAATTTGTTCGTTTAGTCCATGGAAAGCATTCACACAATACAATCATAACGAAAACATTGACATCTAACCAGAACTCTGAAAAGAATAACATCAACTTAAAGAAAAATTCACCACTCTCAGATGTGTTGCCACAAGCTCTTCACACACCATTAATGCCTTCCGAAAAGAAAAAGGCTTTTGTTAAAAAAAAAGAAATTTCAACTGTTATTCAGATCAAAACTGTTGTACTTCCACTGCATCTTTTCGATATTCATCTCCTCATTTTCATCATTTCGATTTTTTCGAAAAGAATAAACAGATGAACAGCTTCAAGATAAGTGATACGCTGTTATGAAACTCATGAAATGAAAATCAAAGTAACAAGAATAAAAAAAAATTGGAAGTGGAAATAGTTGAATTGCATCTCCCAAAAATGGAGATAATTCTTTTGAAAAAAACATATGAAGATGACAACGAAAATTCTGAAGGATACAACAATTTGATCACGATAGCAGAGAATGAAAGGTATAAAGAGTGATTGATTCATCTTTTGAAAGTTTTATTGAGTTTATCAATTTTTTTTTTCTAAAAATTTTTCTGCAAATGATGAAAAAAGTGTAAATAAAAAAGTGGGCACTGATGATTCTCACTTATCATCAGAACAATGATATTAGTATCTTCATCGTTCTTTGTATTTGGCATGAAGTGGCATGTATCGACGTGAATGTTTTTCAGAAAATGGAAGGTTATTGATTTTCTCTTTTGTAAAGGATAATATCTCTGGAGGATGAACCATACAAAGAACGTTATAATTAACTTGCATGAAATTTCATCTTCCAAAGAAAAAATAATTATATTCAACATTTCACAATTAACATTCATTTTCTTTTTCATATTAAGAAAATTTATACGAAGAAATAAAGAACAAAGAGAAATTGATGTGCTTTCGTCGTGCTTGGACTCATAGCAAAGGTTAAGCACAAATATTATCGATAAGTGGAATCACAATAAATATTTATTCATTAATTCAATGCTTCAATGCACATTGCATCCTCCAAATCAAATCTTCAGGGGATGAGTGCATGCTTCGAAAGATGGAGAGATGGACACAAACAGAAACAGACTCAACTTGGCTCATCTTCTTCAAGTGTATTCACCCGAATCATTCCACTCTTTTTCATTTGGCTGGCCTTCCCCACTTCTCGAATCTCCAATCTCGCTGCTTTCACCAAAAGATGTGAATTGCCCATGTTCATCGCAATCATTATCATCACCATCTTCTTCCTCATCCTCCTCATCCTCCTCATCCTCCTCCTCATCCTCCTCCTCTTCTTCTTCATATGAAGTCCTATAACTCTCATTGCCTCCATATTTCATTCCACCACCGCCACCACCACTGCTGCTGTATTGCATCTGAATGGCACTTCCCTCTTTCCCCATGCACTCTTCGTCCTCTTCTCCATCGCCCTGTGCTGCTTCACCGCGAAAGGCGCCTGTCTCGTCCCATTCGCGCTGATAGGGCCTCGAAAGGACAGATGCCATCGTCTCGTTTCTGTTCGTGATGATTGTCGCCAGAAATCGCAGAAGAGGAAGGCTCCACGCCTGGTGCTCTGCAAGCGGCGGCAGAGAGGCAGCCGAGCTGCAAGAGGAGGCTGATGCCCCGCTCGCCAGCTGCCGAGGCTTCAGCACAGAATCCAGCAGAGGAGACAGCGACGAGAAAAGAGACAGGCACAGCCCTGTCTTCACCAGCACCGCCTGATACGAATGCACCAGCGTGGCCGAAGACAGCGCCAGCGACATCCTCTGCGCATGCCACGCGGCTGGGCGATGGGAAGGTGGCACTGGCACAAACAAAGGCAACAAAGCATCCCTCACCACCCCAACCATCGCACTCATCTCCTTCCGCGCCAGAAGCCCGCTTCCTGAAGAAGGGCCTGCCCTCTCGCTTGCCCCTCCCATTCCGCTTTTGCTGCCTGCACCCCCTTCCTTCTCCTCGACTGCACAGCCACACTCCTCCCACTCCCTCTCGCTCACCCACAGCATCGCATGCTCCACCACGACGCCTCTGCTCCTCTCTGCTGCCTCCCGCTGCTTCGCCGTCTTCTTCTCTGCTGCACCCCGCCGATCCCCCAACCCACCCGAAGCCGAGCCAGACGGCAAAGAGCCAGCGAGCGACGCTGCACTCGGCGATGCAGCTTTCTGTATTTGCGCAATCAGCGAAACAGCCCTGTCCTTGCTCGTGCTCCGCCCTGCTCCCTGCTTTGCCCCGCCAGCTGCCCTGCCGCTCCTCCCAGCGCTGCTGCTCCTCGGCAACGCCATCCCATGGATTGGCACTGCGCCAGCCATTCCCGATGCTTTAGGAGATGGAGATGGAGATGGAGATGGAGACGGTTGAGACAAAAGAGATGACAGAGACTGCCTTCCTGCAATTGTTGATGCTCCGCGTCTGCCTTTCTCTCTTGTGCTCGATGCCTCGGCCTCTGCCTCTGCCTCTTCCCCCTTCCTCTTTGCCCCAACCTCCAAGCCCTCACTGCTGTTGCACCCACGCACACTCTCTTTCCCCACCCCGCCTTTTGCGCTGTGAGATCCAGAACCGAGTGCCCCTCCCTTCTCTCTGCCCATCTCAAACAGGCTGTACACAAGCGCTGTGATCCCCATCCCTCGCTGCAGCAGCGGAATGCACTGCTTCAGCAGCTGCTCCAGAAGTCGCACTGCCCCCGGCGTCTTTTCTGCAAACAGCGACAGCACCCGGTCAGACGCGCTGCTGACGGGGACAGGCGCGCTCCCCAGCGATGCAGCCTTCGCCACAAGCGGCGTGATCGAATAAAGCGACTGATACACACTCTCCGACAGAATCGACATCTGCATGTGCGGGGGCAGAAAGCGCAGCGCCCCATGCCCCAGCGGCCGCGTCGACGCAACGTTGTGCACAAGCGGCTGCAGCGCTGCCTTCTGCTCCAGCACCGCCTTCGACCCTGCCAGCGGGGCAAGCGGAAACAGCGGCGCCTCTGCCTTTGCCTCTGAGCGTTCTTCTTCCTCCCAAGCCCCCTCCTCGCCCCCAGAGCCAAGCCCCGACTGCGCAGCCCTCCCTGCAGGCCACCGCTCCTCCGTCGTCTCCCACATGTACGACGCCCGGTGCAGCGTGTTGCAGAACTGTGAAAACGACCCAGCTGCAATTTTCGCTTTTCGCCCCTCTTCTGCGCCCCCGCTCCCTTTGCACCCCTGGCCCACCTCCCTCTGGGCTGCCCATCTCGACCGCTGCT
The DNA here is from genome assembly GCF_001643675.1 of Monocercomonoides exilis. Classification (NCBI taxonomy): domain Eukaryota; phylum Preaxostyla; order Oxymonadida; family Polymastigidae; genus Monocercomonoides; species Monocercomonoides exilis. The sequence continues at coordinate 99,649 of NW_027150607.1, read as the reverse complement.
GGTGCAGATGCCGCACATAGCGCTGGATGTTCTGCGCCTGCGACAGCCCCTGAAAACTGCTTCCGGGCTTCGGCCCCGCCTGCACGCGCACCGGAGACGGCTTCCGCGCCGCCTGCCCAGAAATCATCTTTGCCTTCTCCAGGCGCGACCGCGTTATCACCGCCACCGACGGCGCCATCTGCGGCTGCGCAGGCGCTTCGATTGCCGTGAAATGCTCGTCCTTCCCGAGCCCCGTCTGCAGGAAGCGCAGCGACTCCCGCAGCTCGCTGTTCACAACGGCCGCGTGGCTGGCCTGCGCCTCCAGCCGCGCATAGATGCGCACCAGCCGAAGGGAGAGCTCTTTGAAGTTCTGCATAAATTATTGTGGGCGCCTCAATTGATTTTTTTTTATTTTTGATAACTGTCAACCTCAACATGCTCAATCATAGCAAAATAAACAATCTGTAGATATGAAGGATAGAAATGGAAATGCAATTTTTTTCCTTTGTTTTTCTTTCTTTTTTACAAAAAGAATTATTATCTCGAAAACAACAAACGGAAAAGCGGAAAAGAACAGAAAAACAGAAAGCACTGAACAAAACACAAAAACAAAAAAATCGCCAATTCTTTGCTTTGTCTTCAGCCCCACATCCACGCAACAGCACAGCCAAGGTTCCTTTCACAAAGCCTTGTGTTCTCAAAAATACACAGCAAGAAAGCCACCACACACCCTCACAGAAACACCATTGCCTCCAGCTTCTCCACAATCGCCTCAAAACTCGGACGCACATGCACGTCAGACTGTTTGTTCAGCAAAAGGCAAATCACACAGACACCAGATTAATATATGCGAATAAAGAGGGAAAAGAGAGAGAGAATAAAAAAAAAATTAAAAATAAATGAGCTTCCAACACACCGACCAGCACTCGTCTATCAGCTGCGTGAACACAGCGGGGCACTCGCTCATCCCCTCAAACCCCGGCCGGTGCAGCCCCTCTGCCACAACAGCCCGCAGGTCCTCCTTTGCAACCCCTTCGAATGGCGCTCTCCGCGTCAGCAGCTCCCACAGCACCACTCCAAAGCTGGCGCCATCCACAAGACAAACACAAACAAAAAAGAAAAATAATTTCACTCAACAAAATGCAACCAAAATGCACACCTGTAGACATCCGACTTCTCAGAGTATGCCCCGTGTGCCATCACCTCCGGCGCATCGGCTGCAGATGGCTCGTACTTGCACTGCCCTGCCAGCGCAGACGCCCTGCTGAACGAGCAAAGCCCGCTGAACGAGTTCGGCACCCGCAGCCCCGGATGGAACAGCTCTGTGCAGCAGTCGCCCAGCTGGACAGGCACTCCGCAGATGGCAGAGGAAGATGACGAGGAAGATGAGGAAGAGGAAGAAGTAGAAGAAGAGGAGGAAGAAGATGGCAGCAGACTCAGCTCTGATGGATCGAGAAAGATGTTTGTCGACTTTATCCGCCGAAGCGCAAACTGGCTCCGCACCTCCAGCTTGCTGATGCGGAAGTGCGTGCACTTTTCTGACCCGTCTCCCCTCTCCCGCACAAACGACTCCAGCTCGTCTTCTGGCACAAGCTCATCATCATCATCATCCTCCTCCTCCTCCTCTTCTTTCTTTTCTTCACTTCCACTTCCATTCATTTGGCGTTCTTCTCTCTTTTCCTTCTCCTCCTTCTCCTCCCTCGCCTTCCTCGCCCTCTTCTCCCGCTCTGCCCTCCGCCTCCGCCCAACTGCCACAGCATCCACAATGTCTGCTGCCGACCGCTGTGCAAACAGCTCCCTCCCAGCCCGATGGATCCGCAGCAGCAGCCGCCCCACCGAAACGGCAACCGAAAGCACTCCGCTCCAGCTGAGTGGCCTGCTGCACGACTGAAGATACTCCCGCAGCGAAGGCAGCCGGCTGTGCGAGAACACAACTGCTGGCGGACATACACTCACCCCCACAAGCGGCACAAACACCGGCAGCCACTCAGGGCGCAGCTGCTGTGCTGGCATCTGCACTGACACCGAGGAGGCTGTGTCTGAAGCGCCAGATGGAGAAAACGACTCTGTTGGCAGGTCGTGCTGGGCATCCCTGCAAAGCTTCTCGATCGCCAGCAATGTGCCAATCTGCTCGAGCATCGTCTCCACAACTGGAAGCACACCCTCCGGAACGACCTTCCACTTCGCGCTGATTGTCCCCTCAGCACTTCCTGCTTCCTTTTCACCACCACCCTTCTTGTCCTTCTCCTTCTCTTTCTCCATTTCTTGTCCTCCTGATGTGTCATCACCTTTGCTGTTGTGCAGCATGCAGCCATCTCTGCCTTTTCTGCGCTCGACAATCCATTGCTCCAGGGCAGGAAGCACCCGCACCACAACTGCCTCCCCCTGCCACTCTGTCCTGACCGACACCACACAGTTCACAGCTGCTCTTCCACACACACCCCTTCGCTGCTGCTGCCCAATCTGCTTCCACGACAGAACAGCAACCCCGCTGTCAGACACAGCCCCCGGCGAAGGCGCCTTCAGAAGCACCGAGCACACCCCATCCACCAACTCCCACACATCCTCCCGCACCAACGGCACCACCTCTGCTGCAACACGCAGCTCCCTCACGCTGCACACTGTGTGATTTGACACTTCACCCAATCCTCCTTCCTCTTCCTCATCATTTGCATTCTGCGGAGATTCAGCCATTTCCACCTCCACCTCCACCTCCACCTCCACACAGACACACTCTGATCTCCTGCTCCTCTCAATCGGCATGAACTTCCTCCAACTCTTCGACGCTGCAAACGAGCTCAGCACCCCGCCTGCTTTCCTCCTCCTCCGCGTCTGCCCCCGCCTTCTCCCACCCCTTCCCCCACCTGCCTCCTCCTCTTCCCCATCATTTCCCCCAGCATCCTCAAAGTCATCATCCATCTCATCAACCACATCTTCCTCCCCTTCCTCCCCTTCCTCCCCTTCCTCCCCTTCCTCCCCTTCCTCGCCTCCTGCATCAGCATCATCGTCTGCCTCTTCTTCCACAATCACTTGAGGTGCACTCTTCTGCGCTTTCTCCCCTGCCTCGCCCTCTCTCCCACCCTCTCTCCCACCCTCTCCTCCTCCTGCAAGCTCTGATGCTTCTTCCATCAGGTGCCTCTCAAACTCCACTTCCCTTTCCCCTCCCCCTTCCCCTCCATCCCCTTCGCTTTTCTCCTCAGCTCTTGACGAACAGAAGTCTCCACAAGATTGCTGTTGTGCCTCTGGTGTCTGAACCGATGAATAAGCATCACTGGTCGAGGAGGAGGAAGAATAAGGCACATCAGATGGAGGTGGAGGAGATATCGAAAACTCTTTTGCCAAAAGCCGAATGTAGTCTTCGTCCTCGTCCAGCATCTCATACTCCCTGCTCCCCTGCTTCCCTCCTTTCCCATTCATTCTCCCTCTCCCTCTCCCTCTTCCTCCAACCCCACAGCATCTGCACTTCCATCCTCCTCTTCCTCTTTCTCCTCCTCCTCTTTCTCCACCAGCCCTGCCACCTGCTCCTCTCTCACTCCCCTCTCCTCTCTCAGCTGCGCTGTCCCCATCCTCAAACAGGCTGCGCTCGTCCTCGTCAGCATCCACACACCCAAAGCAGCAAAAGCAGCATCCCCTCCTTTCTGAACCAAGCTCATCAAACTCCCCTCCCCTGCTCCCACCAATCTCTCCTTCCCTCCCTTCCTCCCCTTCCTCCTCTTCGTCTCTTTGCCTCCACTCGCTCAGCTTTTCCATCCACTCCTTCATCCTCCTCTCCCGCGCCCTCTTCCGCCGCCTCACCCACCCCTCCAGCCCGCACAGCACAGCCCCCGACACCACACACACCCCTGCAAACACTGCCCCGTCGATCGCCAGCACCCTCACAATGTTGTGCACGTGATACATCCGAACACGCTCCTCTGCCTCCTTCACTGCCCGCTCGCCCTCTCCCTCCCCTTCCCCTGCCCCTTCCCCCGAAGATGGCACCGACGAAGAAGAGGTCGGGTCTCCTGACCCACCACCCCACCACCCCCTTCACCTCAATCACATGTGCCTGCGAAAACAGCCCTTCCCCATAACCCTCCTCCTGCCCTCCTCTGCCCTCTTCTGCCTCTCCCTCTCCCTTTGCCTCTGAACTCTGCTTCATCGCCACCCCCGATGCCACAGACACCCTCAGCCCGCCCTTCTCTGTCAGATACAGGTCTCCCAGCCCACACACCACCCACTTGCACCCCGCCATAAGCGCTGGCCGCACCACCGCTGCCGCATTCTGCCGCTCCACCCGGCAGTGGATGTCGAACGGATATACCCGCTCCACACTCAGGTTCACCGGTGGTGCATTCACCCCCTGTGTGAGCCGTGTTGTGTTCGACGACACAATCACTGGCGTGGGCAGCAGAGGCGGCGCCTGCAGAGACAGCGGCAAAGGCACCCCTGCTGCCTCACCCGAATGCCCAGTGTCTGCCAGCCCTTCCTGCCTGTTCAGAGGCAGCCGAGAAGGGGAAGATGTGGATGTGATGTTTCGTGGAGGCTGATGAAACGAAAACATGCACCGCTTCCCGTTCATCCACGCTGCATTCCACTCGTCCTTTTCCCTTTCTCTTTCTCTTTCTCCTTTTCCTTTTCCCCTGGCGTTTCTTCCCATCATCGCCCCCAGGCTGTTCGCACTCCAGCTGCTGCCTCCCTTCAGCCTCTCAGCCACCGCCTTCGCCTGCTCCACCGGCCATTCCACGTACTCGTCTCCCCCGTCCACCAGATGCGTCTGCCTCGCCTCCACAGCGCTCGCCCCCTCGCACAGCACATTCGCCCGGTGTGCCGGAAGCGCCATCCGGAACGGGTTGTTCCCTGCCAGAAGCGACCCCTCAACCACAATCCGGTGCCCATGGTCTGTGTGGATGGCTGTGGCGTTGTTGTGTGCAATCACCGTGTTGCGCACCACAACTGTGAAGGGCTGCCTCTCAGCTGCCTGGTGTGGCTTCCCTGCTGATGATGCCTCCTCCCTTTCCTCTCCTCCACCCACTCCACCCATCTCATTCATTCTGTTCATTCTGCTCATTCTGCTCTGCCTGCCCTCTGGCTTCATCAGCACTGCTGTCTGGATCACCGATGCGGCTGTGCTGATTTCTGTCGCACTCAGCACAAAAAGTGGCGCTTGCACCGCCGACGTGTTCATGTTCAGTCGGTGCGCCCCTCCGTTGTTGCACACAACACACCCCGAAAGCACCGCCTGCGAGTCGATGCAGCTCACACAGATCCCTTTTGCCCCGCTGTTCCCCACAAACACACACTCACTCACTTCATCACAAAAATAAAAAAAGAAATTGATTTATTGAAACATCCAAAAATGTCCAGAAGCGAGAAGGGCACACCATTCGCTGTCTCCAAGGCCTGGTGGATCACAAGCACGCTCCCCTGCCTCAGCTCGCTCCCGTTGAACACACACCCTTCCACCACGCAGCCCCTGCACTCACTCAGAACAGCTGCCGACGCATACGCCCCCCGCTTCGCCACACACCCCACAAACGAGCACTTCTCCACCGCCACCTGCCTCGCCCGAAGCACAAACAGAAGCGAGCTCTCAATTCCCGACAGCGACGGAATCGGCGATAAAGGCGTCGACAGCCGCCTCCTGCCTCCCAAACGCTGCTTCTGCTGCTGAGAAGGCGAGTCAGATGAGCCAGATGAGTCAGTTGATGTTGAGGTGCAGCCATCACACCCTTCGCTGTTTGTCCCCATGTAATACCCAAACAGCACAGAATCCATCCTCACCTCCTCCAGCCTCAGCTCTCCAACATCTCGGAACGAAAGCATTGCTGGTGGGCATTGGCACAAATAGCAATCAGGAAAATAAACAAATAAAAAAGGAATAAATAAATAAAGGAATTAAGAAATAATTAAAAAACAAAAGAGAAATGACAATTCTCACAGGCAAAAATTCTCTTCTCTTGTTTTTCTCTCGCAAACATATTCCGATTGTCTTGAAGTCCTTTATCGTCACGTTCTTCAACTCCACCCTTTTCGATGCACTGATGTTCAACAGAAGCCCAAACGGCCCTTCGTCAAAGTCCTCCTCATCCTCATCCTCATCATCCTCATCATTACCGTCCTCGTTGTATTTGCCTTCTTCTGCACCTGCCCTGCCTCCAAGCGCATTCCTTCCACCCCATCCAGAGTGCCCTGCCTGCCAGCCAGATTCATCCTGCTCTCTTTCCCCTTCTCTCCCATTCTCCTCTCCACACCACGCCAAGTCGCCCTGCCTGTCCTTCTTCTTCTCATACACAACACTCACATCCACCACCCGCACCTCTCCCGCATTTCGCACAGAAACAAGCCCCGTCGCCGAGCTGTGCGGTGTCCAGCACTGCCCAACTCCCACCGACGTGTTCGCAATCCTGATGCTCGCTGGACACTCTGTGCTGAGCAGCGAAAGAGACGAGTAGTTTGCGTTGTGCTGCGCCGATGCCACTGCCCTGCCTGCCCTGCCCGCCCCACCTGCATTGCTCAGCTCGCTCCGGCAGAAGTCTGCAATCCTCAGCGTCGACGATTCAATCACAATCTTCGACAGCATTGCCTGATCTCTTTCTCCATTCTCCCCATTATCTCCATTCTCTATTGTTTCCCCTGTCTTGTCAGACGCACTCGCTGACCAGCCCTCTCGCAATCTGCCTCCACGGCGCGGAAGGCGGGGCAAGTGCGGCGACAGCGCAATGAACGAGAACGGGAAAAACACTGTGTTGTTCCACACCGACACACCCTCCATCCCCAGGTCCGTCTCAAACAGATAGATCAGCGAGCAGTTCCGCATGTCTGCCGTTTCCATTCACAGCCCCATCCCACACGCCAAGCACACAAAAACAAAACATAACAACCAGCGCAGCCATTCGCATTCATTTCCAACAAAGCATAATGTCACACAAGCCGTTTTATTCATATTAAAAGAAAAAAAAAGAATGAACAAATAAATAGATATGTTGCAGATAGATTGCAGATGTGTTGCAGACTTGCATCGCTCAGGTTGGTCTTGCGCACATTGAGGAGTGACTGGCTGCAGACAAGCAGCGGATGGTTGTGCGACTTGATCCGCCGAATCGTCGACTCGCTGATTGTGGCTGTGCACTGTGCAGCACACCCCGCCCCCGAACAACCAGAAAAACAAAAATAATAAAAATAAATGAAAGCAGAGCAAGATGAGAGAGGAAATATTTCGGAGCACTTCAAAAAGGCAACTCGCAGCAACAAAACAAGTCACACCAGCGATGTGCACAAAAGGCACCCGACAGAGTTCACAAAGGTTCCATTGCGGATGTCCGCCTTGCAGTTCAGCAGCCTCAAGAACGAGCCATTCGAAGGCAGCACATACGCGCCTGCCCATCCCATCCCAGCAGCAACAGCAAACAGAAGCAACGAAATAATGTTGTTGTCAAAAAAAAAATTATGAAATAAAAAAAACAAAGAAGGAAAATAGCAGACACTCGCATTGCTCGATCAGGCAGTTCTCAAAGGCAACAGCCACGTTGACAGCGCTGTTCCGCTCTCTCCTCTTTCCCCTGTGCTCCAAATGGCCTTCTGCCCATTCTGCTTCGCTTTCCCGAGAGCAGCACTCATCTCTCTCCCCACTCCTCGTGCCAGCTGGAATGGCATTCCCCTCCGCCTCGCTCCTGCCGCCCAAAGGCACCCCGCCCAACCCATCCACCACAACCATCGACGTCTGCGGGTTCGTGCAATTGGTGAAGCGGACCGAGTCAAACACCACACCAAACTTGCTTTTCCTGCCTCCTGAGCTGCTTTGCCCTGCCTCATGCACACTGATGAAGGCAGATGGAGCACCTCTTAACTCTGCATCTGCACATTCTTCATCCTCGCCATCTCCCTTGCTCTCGCCCTTGTGTTGCAACTCGGCACCTTCCCAATGAAAAGCTCCTGGGCACACAGAATTTTGTGTCAGCAGATCATTCGCGCTGCCTGCCCTGCCATCGCCCTTCGGCTGGGCCTTGTGCAGTGGCTGAGGCACAACCTCAACCAGCGTCTGGTTGCTTCGGCTCACCACCGATGTGAAGTTCGTGTTTCTGAACACAATCTCAGTCTGCTGCTGCCTGGGATACACAATTTTGATTGCCCGCGGATGCACTTGCTCCCCTTTCTGCTGCCCTGCAGCCACACCCAATCCAGCATTCTCTCTTCCCGTTCTGCTCCCATCCCCCTCGCTTCGCATGGTCCACCATTCTTCCTCTCTGCTTTCTATCTCCCATTCTCCTCCATTTCCCCACTCGCTCTCCCAACCATCCACATTCCCCCCTTCCTTCCCTTTCTTCTTCTCCCCATAAATCAGCGAGTCGCTCATCCAAAACACCAGGTGCCCGACAGATGCATCCACACACACAAAAGAATGCACTGAGCTGTTCCGCTCAGCAGCTGCCCCCGAAAGGCTCGCCTGGCTGCCACCTCCACTCCGCAATGCCTCGCTGCTGCTGCTGCTCTGCATAGACAGCAATCCTGCTGCTCCCTCCCACCAAGCAGCACAGCCTCCTCGAATGCTCGGCTCGTCAAAAAGCTTCTCAACCTCACGGCCAAACAGCTCTGATGGCTTGGGCGTGATCGGCATGTGGCGAAAAGAGCCAAACGACACATTCAGCAACTCGCATTCGGCACATGAGACAGCAAACGAGCATCCTGATAAAACAAGCCCAGCAGACAGGCCAACAGCAGCATCCGTGTGAGTTTATACACAAAATAGATATATTTTTCCAAAGCAAATAATTAAAAGCACAATTGTGCGAAAAACAAGCAAAGAATACCATTTGCACATTCATAAGCAGTGATGTTGCTGAATTCAATCCCAACGCTCTTCTGCTGCTTCACTGCGCATCCAAAATAATTCCCTCTGAACTTTTCTTCTGGCTTTGCATCTCCCCCTGCTTTTGTCCTCTGCGCCTTTGAGTCTGCACCAACGCCTTCTTGCTCCCCACTTGCGCACCCACAGCTGCAGCGAGCAAACACACACCCGTCCAACCGCAGCCTCACACAGCTGCCCTTCTCTCCATCCCCAACCCACACAGCCCCTCCCGAGCAGCACGCCCTGCACCCATAAAACGTGCAGTTCGACACACGAAAACGAGCCAATTCTGCTTCATCCCCTTTGCCATCATTCCCATCCTCATCACTGACACTCTCGCAAACACACCCCGCCAGCCCAATTCGATGAGAAGGAGACGGGCGCATCAGAACGATCCCAATCGCACCGCCTGCATCCTCTGCCACACATTCCACAAACTGGCAGCTTTCCACTGCAAGATGCCCGCTCGATCCAAAATACACAGCTCCTCCGAAGATCGGCGAAGAGGAATGGCCCAGTCTCCCTCCCTCCCATCCGCCAGCTGCCCTCCCGCCCTCTGCACCCGAGGAAGATCCGAGGTCTGAATGCAAAGGCTGTGGCGCAGCAGCATCTCCACCAGAGATGGGAGCTGCCCGTTCTCCTTCGATCCATCTCGCGCTGCATCTCGCAAACACGCACTTTCTCACACTCAGCGAAGCACTCCCCACAACACAAATGCACCCGCCGCTCACTTTCTCCCCGTCGCCCCCGGCCTCCGCTTGCGTTGACTCGCTCTTCATCTCCACAAACTCGCTCTCCTCAATCACAACTGTTTTTGCCTCCCTGATTATCTGCCTCTCCTTCACACCTCCTTCACTGGCCTTCCTCTGCAGCTGACTGCCCCAACCCTTCACCTCGCCTGTGCAATCGCAAACAGCGTCTGATGCTGCTCGCTGGCATTTGGAAAACGTGCAGTTGAGCGTCTGTGCAGTCCGCGCTGCCATCCACTCTGCACTCAAAACCCCATATCCGGCTGATGCGACTGCCTCATAACAGCATGACTCCATCCGCGAGTGCTCAGAGCGAGCAGCAGAACACCGAGACCCATCGCTGCGCCTGCCGCCTCGTGTGATGTTTTTGAACACACACTGCTCCAGCGCCTCTGTCCCCAAAAACCCCTGAAGCACAAACGATGCTTCTCGCTCTGAATCCAAGCAAAACGAGTCGAGGTTCGTGTTGCACAGCGAAACCGATCCCATGAGCGATGCTCCGCTGGCAATGCCAGAAAAGAGCCCTGCATCTCCGCTGGCCCGCGTGGCTGAAATGTTGGACAAGCACACTGTGCCAGCTGAACATATAAATGGCCCCTGAACGCAAGAAATTGCCTGCAGGGCGCATGCCTCCACAAAAAGAGCCGACCGTGCATCTTCGTCGATCATTTGGATTGGTGCTGTGCGGTGCAGTGCCAGGCCTTTCAGCACCATCGATGAGTTGCGCAGGTTGAATAACACACCCTTTTGAAGCACTCGTTGCGAGAGGACCGCCTGTCGAATCCATGACTTTGCGCCATCCGCCGAGCCCTGCCTGAAAATGCAAAAGTTACAAACGCACAACCCTCGAGTTGCACACCAGCACAAGTTTTTTGAAAAACACGCGTCTCGCCCCGTGTGAATGCTTTCTGCATGGCCCGCTCCATCATCACATATAGCGTTATAGCACAAGGGCATGAGCACACATACAATGCTCAGTAGCCCTCTACACATCCAAAAACTGCAAAAAAAGAGATTCGAAGAAATGTCTTATGGTATGACATTTTCAAATTCTCAATTTTGAATGGAATGTCAATCAACACAAGTTGATAGCACATTTCAAAAAAGAAATTGAAAATATGTTTTTATCAGAAAATATTGTCTTTTTAAATCTCAATCTTTCAATCATGAATGAAATATCATTGGTTATTCCTGAAAGGCTAATTTTCTTTCAGTGAAATTGATTTTTTTGTTATTTATTTTATGTTTAATATCTTTCAAAAAAAAATATTTTAAAACTGAAATGACTCCAATTGTTTTGAATGAACAACGTGAAAAGTGTTTATTCTTTGTGAATTGTGAGAATGAAGAACAATCACCAACTTCAAAACTTTCACATACTGTTTCGTTGGCAAAACAATCGATTCTTCCTTTACCACATCATTCAACTCATTCCACCCCTGTGTTGCAGATGCTCGAAACTCAAGCAATCTTTTTTCTCCACCAACACAACTGACGAATCTGACTTTTCAACTTGCATGATTCCAAAGGTGTTGCGCATTCCACATGCTCATCCCCACTTTTCTGCGTTGCAACAACATAGAGCTTGCAGCCTCATCCACATGTGGTGGACGACTCTTTCTTCTCATTGTATTTGCATTTGCTCATTCACTGCTCTTTCAGTGTGCATATGGAATGAGTCTCTTTCTGCTCAAGAAAATGACCATGCCAATTGCAAATCCACAGAGTTCGCAAATGTGCCAAATGGAGCACCTGATGTCATGCGAAGATCTTTTGTGCTGCTTGCGGGAAACTTCGCTCCAAATGCTCCGTCTTTTCCTGAATCCCAATCTCCACACAGAAATCCCATTTGTTCTGTTGGGTCTGTGGTCGATGGGAAAGTGGAAGAGCAATGATTGGAAGAAAGCAAAGAAAGTGAGAGATTCCTGTGAAAAGAGAGATTTCACAGAACGTGAAGGCAGATGCTGCAAACAATGATGCTTCACGCCTTCCTCCATCTTTCACTTCTTCCTCTTCTCCAACTCCTTTTTCCAATTCCTTGCTCGCTCCTCACCACTCTTTCTTTTCAGTTCTCGTTCCCATCTTCTTCGCTCCCATTTCCTCACCCTTCTTTTCATCTCTGGTGTGGTTATTGTTGAAAGATAACAGTCAAGTTGCTGGCATCAAAGAGGATAATAATTATCTCTCATTTTCCTTTTTGTTTTCTTTCCCAACCCTTCTCCAACTCAACCCCCCACAAATATATTCACAATCCATAAGTGTCTTTTCCTTCTTATCCTCTGCAAACGCCACACACACGAAACTGAAATCTTTTTTTCTTGTCTTTTTCTCATCTCTCCAGCACCTCCTTCACATTTCTCAGCAAGTCCAACAAATGTTCCAGCTGTAGCAGCCAGAAATCCAGCGGAAAGACCTGTTTTGAGATGACAAGGGAAGAATATTGCATCAATTGAAAGATTTTGCACAAAGTTGAATCGTTGATGGAGCTAAGACTGAAGGCGAAAGAATTCGCCACATCTGTGCTTCGACAACTCTGCGGAGATGAACCCCACGGGCAGTGCAAGTCCATCTCATATATTCCGTTCAATGACCTTGCACCCTCTCGCAAGTTCGACTGTCAAAGTCTTTCCAGCCAATTAAAAAAAAAGAAGAATCATCATCCATTCGCAGGCTCTTCTCTTGATGAAAACCTTTCGAAAAGCAATTTTCCATCACACCTCATCCTTTTCCTTTCTCTGCAAAATTTCATTTTCCACTCCAATTCAACAACAATCGTCAGACAACCCAATTCTTTCGCAAAATTCATCTTTTCTCACCAGCTGAAGCAGCAGGTGCTTCTAAATACGTTTCTTCTTTCCTACCCACTTCTCATCGCAAGTAGACTGATTTATGTGGAATTATCTTTCAAACAAAAAAGAAAAAAAGAAAAATCGTTTTTTTTTTTCGTTTTGTCCAACAATATTGTATGGGTCTATTTATTGAGCAAACTTTGTTTGGGCTCCGAAACCGAGGGGCGTGCAGAAAAAGCAGGGAATGATAGGGCAGCGCAACGCACTGGACACCCAGGTTGTGACAGCGATTTCGCGGCAATCGGGGGCGCAAATCTCGGAAGAGATACAAAATATCATTTCGACCTCCGACAGGGAGATAAAGAAGATCTGTGCGGAGCACTTCGAGGTGTGTGCGGGCTGTTTTTGTGTGCTTTTTCGAACGACCCCCTTTTGAAACGGGGTGCTTTGCGGTTTTCAGGAGTTTATAAGCTGCTGCCACGAAGTGATAAAAATCAAAGAGGAGATTGAGGACATCACGGCAGAAATCAAAAACGAAGAAAAATGTGTGGGGCGGTTTGCGTCGGGGATGATCAAGCCGGTATTGTGCTTCAAAGATTTTTTATTTCATTTTGTCATTTTATTTTATTTTATTTTATTTTATTTTATTTTATTTTATTTTATTTTATTTTATTTTATTTTATTATTAACTGCTTTGGCGCGGCAAATGTGGCTGGGAAGATTGAGTCGCGGCAAAGGCATCTGCGGGCGATTGAGCATGTGGACAGCACGATAGGGACGATAAACGAGTGCCTGTCGCTGCTGGACGAGTATGGGCTGCTGCTGAAGCTGCTGGACCAGAAGCGGTTCTTCGAGTCGCTGAAGTCGATCTACCGGCTGAAGCGGGTGCACTGTGCGCCGCTGCGGTCGGCGTTTGCGTTTGTGGCGCACATCGACGGGACGCTGGACCAGCTGTCGCAGTCGATCCACCACTGGTCGCTGCTGTCGCTGCACTCGTGGCTGACGGAGGTGCGTGTGAAGCACTACGAGGTGGGGCTGGCGGCGATGGCGGAAGAGGCGCTGGAGTGGGAGGATGCGGCGGTGCTTGTGATGGAGGAGGCGGAGAAGCGGTTTTCTGGGGTGGAGCTGGAGCAGCTGAGCCGGCGGCGGATGACGCTGTTTGAGTTTGTGGGGCTGGACTTCAATGCGGTGCTGCAGTGGGATGCGATCCACACGCACTTTGAGGAGCTGGCGGAGGAGGAGCGTGGCGCGGGGGGCGAGAGGGGAGACGGGGAAAGCCGGCGGGGCGGGGGCGGAGGGGCAGGAGGGAAAGGGGCGGGAGGAGGCAGCGGGGCTGAGCGGGAGGGGGAGGAGGCGAACCCGTTTGTGGAGAACCGGCGGTTCCAGGCGAAAAACGACCTGCGGGTGGCAACGTGGTTTCCACATGCGCCGCTGCAAAAGGGGAGTTATTCGCAGACTTCATCATCATCATCATCACAGTCATCTTCATCATCATCATCTTCCTCTATTTCTTCTTCTTCATCATTTGCTGGTGGTGCTTGTGGTTCAGAGGATGAGGTGCCGTTTCTGCAGTTTGTGGGGAAGCTTGTGGAGTTCCTGGCGACGGTGCTGGGGTTCTTCATGGTGGAGAACAAAGTGTCGTCGCTGCTGAACTCGCCGTCGCATCGGTCGCATGCGATGGCGGCGATTGAGGTGGAGGACAAATGGGACGACACGATCAACACGCTGAAGCAGGTGCTTGCGTCGGAGATGTTTGAAGTGCTGCCGAACCGGCGGCAGCTGCTGGGGTCGCGATTTGGGGATGGGGAAAAGAGGCCGAGCAATTCGTCAGCTTCTTCTTCGTCATCGTCGTCATCATCATCATCATCGACATCATCAGATCCAAATGCGGATGATGAGACAGTGTGTGTGGACGAAGGGGAGGAGGTGTTTGCAGATGTGATTGCAGAGCCGGAGGGGCTGAACGACCGGTTCAGCAAGATTGTGTTTGCGAAGGAGGCGGTGGAGGTGTTTTCGACGTGTGCGGCGAAGCTGCACTACAACACGAGTGTGCTGGACGACTGGCTGCACGGGTCGCATGTGCTGTTCATCCGGACGCTGCATCCGATCTATGTGTCGCGGGTGAAGACGGTGCTGTGGTCGAGCCGGTTTGAGCGGGTGTATGTGGCGACGGGGGAGGAGCTGGAGGCGGTGGTGGGGATGCATCTGACGAAGGCGCAGCTGATGCTGTGCCACCAGCACCAGATAGGGATGCAGTACAACTGCCTGGCGAGGGAGGATGGGGCAGACGGGGCAGACGGAGTGGATGGGGCAGGGGGTGTGCGCAATGGGGGCAGCGAGGGAGAAAGGGGGGAGGAAGGGGAAGGGGCAGTGTTTGTGCCGTCGTCGGGGCAGACGCTGGTGGGGAGCCGGAGCCAAAGGCAGGGGATCCACCGGGAGGCAGACGCGCTGGTTGCGCTGGCCACAGGGAGCGAGGGGTCGGAGATATCGCCGCTGCTGCTGCCGCGGTCGCTGCCGGCGGTGTTTCTGTTCTCGTTCATCCCGCAGACGCTGCTAATCCTGTTCAAGCAGTACGAGTCGTTTGTGCTGCAGTACAACCCGGATCTGAAGGAGTCGCCGGAGGTTGTGCGGGGCGCGCTGGACAAGCTGATTGACGAGGGGGTGGTGCCGGCGTTCACGGGGCTGGCGAGCAGGCAGTCGATGGAGCTGCCGCAGATGGCGCAGCTGGTGGTGGACATCCTGATATTCCGGGACTCGCTCACGTACATCGAGGAGGATGTGATCTCGCAGTGCAAGCCGGCGTCGTCGTCGCTGATTGCGTCGGCGGCGGCAGCAGCAGCGACAGCATCGACTTACTCCATCGGCACGCTCACGCTCACGTCAGCTGCACTTGCTCAATCGTCGATATCATCATCTTCATCATCTTCATCATCTTCCTCGTCTTCATCCAAGTTCTCGTCGTCTTCGTTTGCAGCCGGGTCGTCAGCAGCAGCGGCAGTGCTGTCGGCGCAGCAGTTCCGGCTGAGCCACCGAAGCCATCTGACCGATGCAGCGAACCGGATTATGCAGAAGATGACGCTGCGGCTGACGTCAAAAGTGATCTGCCTGATTGAGAACCAGTGTCCGATCAGCTGGATGGGAGATGGAGACGGGGCGTATGGAAAGAAGCTGGAGTCGTTTGGATCGTCTTTCTCAGTGTTTCTGGCGAACACGATTGTGCCGTCTCTGGCAGTGCTGCCAGCGCGCAAGATCATTGAATCGTGGCTGCACTGCATAGCAGCTGTGGAGAACCACTTTGTTGTATGCTATTTTGTCTGAATTGTTTGTTTATTTTGTTTGTTTATTTTGTTTGTTTATTTTTTGTGTCCTTTGTGACATGTGATGGATTTTGTTGCAGGAGCGGCTGGGAGATCCAAAGCTGAAGGAGTTCAATGCGGGCGGGCTTGTTGCGCTGGACAAGCTGCTGAAGGAGTTTGGGGGCACAGTGAATGCCGAGTATCCGAGTCTGTCGGCAGCGTTTCCGACGCTGGGGACGCTTCTGGACATTGTGCTGCGGTCAGGCTGGGCAAACATGGCAGCCGTTCCATTTGTCCGTGCAGATGCTGCGGGGCGGCTGGTGGCTGTGGACCGAAAGAAGATGGGGCGAATGCTGGAGAAATACCGCGAGCCGAAGCTGCTGGATGCAGGGAAGATCGAAGGGCACAAGCTGCCGAAGAGGAAGGACATCCAGATGGCCATCAAAGAGATGCAGAAGTGAACGAGGTGCCTGGTTTATGAGACAGCTTGGAGCAACAAAGCCTTTCTCTTCAGAAAGTGGATTGGGGAATGAAGAGATTGGTGGTTTTATCAGCAGCATTGCGAGCATATATATTTCAGGCAGCAAAGGATAATTTCAGAGACAGCCACATTCAATACACTGATTTTTTTCAGAATAGCATGGAAAAACGGAATTGTGAAGGTTGATGGCTTGTTGAAAGGAGGAGCTGCTGATCTTTTTTTTAGAGGCGATTCAGCAAACAACTTTGGAAGATGGGATTGCATGGGGCTATTTGAACTTCTTTTTGAGTATTTCAGAAAGACTGAGAAAAAGACTGACTGAGAAGCTGGCGAAACGAAAAGAGAGGCAACAAAAATGGAGTTATCTTTAAAGATGGCAGAAGAGGAAGGATAATAACGAAAGATGATGAGAAAAAGAAATGATTTTATTATTAAAGAAGATAAAAGAGAAGAGAAAAAATTTCATTCAAAAGCATTATATTTGGGGTAAATAAAGTATATTCAACAAAATTCGCATGTTAATCATTCATCTCATTCATTCATCTCATTTTCATCTTCCACTTCACTCACGCATTCTTCCTCATTCATTCAAACATTCACACAGCATCTTTCTCCATTTCACCGATTGTGATCATCCTTTTCTTCTTCATTCTATTTCTACATGAAAGACAACATACAATTCAGATTAATTGAAATTCAATACCATTCAAAAGATGAACAGAATGGAAGTGAATAGCAATGAACAATAATTGGAGGAACTTCAATAAAAGGTTCCAAAGCGAAAGAGAAAGAAATAGAGAGGGAGGAAATTCAATCTAGATAAACTTTTTTTCTCAATATGGTTTTGAAAAACATTATCATGCTTTTTCTTAATATCTTTCTCAGACTTTTCCAGAAATTTCATTTCATTCTACTCCTTTTCCATCTTGAATTCATTGAAAATGCAGTTTGAAAGAGGATAAGCAGAGAACATCAAGTGCCTCAAGAGGGGATAACTGAATAATTGAACACATGGGGCAATATTCTTGCATTTATGAAAAAAACACTGATTTATTTCAAACCTTTTCTGCAATCTTTTATTCTTAATCTTTCATCCTCATTCAATTATAAAACAGAAATTTTTCAAAAATGAGGAAAATGTTTGAAAAGATTGCATGAAACAAAATTCATAAAGCAAAAAATATTGTTCAAATTGTTAAAAATTGAACCTTGTTGAAGAAGATGGTGAACAATAATTCCTTCAACGAAGATTCTTGATATGGAAAATAGAAAAGAATTTTCATTTTTCATTTTTTGTAATAAGCAATAACATTTATTAAAATTCTTCAAATAGGGTCATCTTTTTATTGGCACTTTTTTCTTTATTGGCACTTTTTTCTTGATTGGCACTTTTTTTTTTAATAAAAATTAATCTGACACACAAATGATATTTTAAAAAATATTATTGGTATATATGGGTGATTATTTTTGAATTCATATTTTTTCTTATAAAAATTTCGGTTTGGGAATTCACTTTGAATTTTGACAAATGAACACTGAAAAGTTGTTCATCCTTTCAAAATAATTTCAACATGATTGAAATATCAAGCATTTATTTTTTTTTAAATATTCCATGATTTTTTTTCTTTCGAATATATAATTCCTCTCCAAAGAAATATGACATTTTAAAAATCAACGCTCCGAAAAAAGTTATGATTTCAAAAATAATCACCCATATACATATGTCAAGTATTCTTATATTTGAATTTTGAAAGAAATCCAATTTCTCATGGGGCGGAAATGGGAGGATGCAAGTCCTTCCATTAAGCTTTCATGAGAAATTGGGCTGCACAAAGGTTTTTAAATATTTCTTATTCATTCAAAATTTTAAATATTAATTTAAAATCCTTTAATGAGAATTAATAAATTCCAAAATATATTAATGATCATTACCCATAATACATATATGAAATTTCTAGTGAAGAAGAAAGTTGAAGCGGCTGAAGGAAGCAATGTCCACATTACGTTACAGAAAATATGAAACAAGATTGGAAAGGATTGCACACATTGTGAATGACAATGTTGTCAGGTTGGTCAACGGGGAAGAAATGGTGGAATTAGCAAAAAATCTTTGGAGCACGCTGTAAAAACTATAAAAAAACGGCAGGCCTATTGCAAAAGTTGTACACCCACCAATTATTAGCTGCGAAAAAGAAAAGCAATTCTTGGAAGAAATAACAATAGAATTCAGATCTGGGACAAGCCTCTTGTTACGAAAAGCGCGCGATCTGGTTTGCAATTGATATTTGAATTGTATATTAATTTGTATTTAGATGGAAAATATAATTAACGATAGTGAAGAAGAAGGAGAAAAAGAAGAAAAGAAGAAAAAGACAGTAACTCTGAAGACAGTTCACACATTCATAAAGCGCCATCCTGAATTGAAGTCATCGCTGCCAAAGAAAGTTGATATTTTCCGATTTGCAGCATCTTGTCTGAAAGTCCAAAGGCCGTGATACACAGAATTACAAGCATTACACGATGAAAACAAATATCCAGAGGAATTAATCCTCAATATCGAAGAATCTTCGCTTCGCATTCCAACTTCTACACGTGGCATTGTTGTTCATCCCGTAGATGAACAATCTGGATTCAAAAAGACTGCCGAAAGGATGCCGAATGCCACTTTCGTTGCTGGAATCGCTGCTGATGGCTTCTCGCTTCCGTCTGTCGTGCTGTGGCCGAGCGCAACTCTTCCGAAAGAACTGACAACACTGTTAACGCCGTTGCTTGACATTTGGCCAAACACAAACGGCTGGATGGACAAAACAGCATTCAAAATATACGCCTTAACAGTCCTTCTTCCATCTATCATTGACAGAAGAAAGCGAATTCTAAAAGAATCTCATCATTGCCTTCTTCTCCTATATTCGTACTCATCGCGCGCAGATCCATCTGTATGGAGACATTTAAAGGAATCCGAAATAGACGTAATCACCTTCGTTCCTCATCCTACACATATATCTCAGCCGCTGGACAGAGGTATATTTGCAGTGTTGAAGTCGGTACTTTCAAACAATTACAGCTCTCCATCATCCACCTCCTCATCTTCAAAAAGAACAACCCTTCGGATGTGTTGTCACAAGTCATTCACGCAACATTCACCCCATCGGTGATCAAAAAAGCCTTCGTTAACAGCGGAGTCCTCAGCAATGGATCTGGATCGGTTCTTATGGAGCTTCCCCAGTCTTCTCAATACTTCATTCCTTCTCATTCACATAGTTTCGACTTCTTCGGAAAAGAAATAACAAAAGAAAAGCTTCTTGATGAATGAGATGAATATAATGAAAATCACACGATGAAAGTTGAAGAAATAGAAGAAAAAGAAAAGGAAATTGAAGAAGAAGAATTGCCTTTGGAGAAAAAAGTGAAAAGGAAATTCAGAAAAATTCAGAATGATGACGATGAAACAAGTGATGAATTTGACCCCTTTGAACGTGAAAATGGAAAAAGAAAAGTTAGAAGAGTAATTGATTCGAGTTTTGCGTTTTTTTGATGTGTTTTTAACTTTTTTTCATTTCAAAAAATTTTTGTGCCAATTTAGAAAAAAGTGCCAATAAAAAGATGACCCTAATTGTTTTTTTCTTTTCTATGAAATGATAAAAATAGAAAAACATAATTTTTTTGTTACAACTTTAAAAGAAAAGATATTGGTTAAAGATTTAAAAAATAAACAAAAATAATCTATCACAATTTTTCTATTTACTCATCAATAACAAAAAAAAATTCTGAAACAAAAATTTGCAACTCTAAAGCAAGTCAACTTATCTTCTTTTCAATCGACTTCTTTCATAATTTCTTATTACTCTTTTTTGCTTCCTCTCTTTTCGTTTCGCCAGCTTCTCAGTCAGTCTTTTTCTCAGTCTTTCTGAAATACTCAAAAAGAAGTTCAAATAGCCCCATGCAATCCCATCTTCCAAAGTTGTTTGCTGAATCGCCTCTAAAAAAAAGATCAGCAGCTCCTCCTTTCAACAAGCCATCAACCTTCACAATTCCGTTTTTCCATGCTATTCTGAAAAAAATCAGTGTATTGAATGTGGCTGTCTCTGAAATTATCCTTTGCTGCCTGAAATATATATGCTCGCAATGCTGCTGATAAAACCACCAATCTCTTCATTCCCCAATCCACTTTCTGAAGAGAAAGGCTTTGTTGCTCCAAGCTGTCTCATAAACCAGGCACCTCGTTCACTTCTGCATCTCTTTGATGGCCATCTGGATGTCCTTCCTCTTCGGCAGCTTGTGCCCTTCGATCTTCCCTGCATCCAGCAGCTTCGGCTCGCGGTATTTCTCCAGCATTCGCCCCATCTTCTTTCGGTCCACAGCCACCAGCCGCCCCGCAGCATCTGCACGGACAAATGGAACGGCTGCCATGTTTGCCCAGCCTGACCGCAGCACAATGTCCAGAAGCGTCCCCAGCGTCGGAAACGCTGCCGACAGACTCGGATACTCGGCATTCACTGTGCCCCCAAACTCCTTCAGCAGCTTGTCCAGCGCAACAAGCCCGCCCGCATTGAACTCCTTCAGCTTTGGATCTCCCAGCCGCTCCTGCAACAAAATCCATCACATGTCACAAAGGACACAAAAAATAAACAAACAAAATAAACAAACAAAATAAACAAACAATTCAGACAAAATAGCATACAACAAAGTGGTTCTCCACAGCTGCTATGCAGTGCAGCCACGATTCAATGATCTTGCGCGCTGGCAGCACTGCCAGAGACGGCACAATCGTGTTCGCCAGAAACACTGAGAAAGACGATCCAAACGACTCCAGCTTCTTTCCATACGCCCCGTCTCCATCTCCCATCCAGCTGATCGGACACTGGTTCTCAATCAGGCAGATCACTTTTGACGTCAGCCGCAGCGTCATCTTCTGCATAATCCGGTTCGCTGCATCGGTCAGATGGCTTCGGTGGCTCAGCCGGAACTGCTGCGCCGACAGCACTGCCGCTGCTGCTGACGACCCGGCTGCAAACGAAGACGACGAGAACTTGGATGAAGACGAGGAAGATGATGAAGATGATGAAGATGATGATATCGACGATTGAGCAAGTGCAGCTGACGTGAGCGTGAGCGTGCCGATGGAGTAAGTCGATGCTGTCGCTGCTGCTGCCGCCGCCGACGCAATCAGCGACGACGACGCCGGCTTGCACTGCGAGATCACATCCTCCTCGATGTACGTGAGCGAGTCCCGGAATATCAGGATGTCCACCACCAGCTGCGCCATCTGCGGCAGCTCCATCGACTGCCTGCTCGCCAGCCCCGTGAACGCCGGCACCACCCCCTCGTCAATCAGCTTGTCCAGCGCGCCCCGCACAACCTCCGGCGACTCCTTCAGATCCGGGTTGTACTGCAGCACAAACGACTCGTACTGCTTGAACAGGATTAGCAGCGTCTGCGGGATGAACGAGAACAGAAACACCGCCGGCAGCGACCGCGGCAGCAGCAGCGGCGATATCTCCGACCCCTCGCTCCCTGTGGCCAGCGCAACCAGCGCGTCTGCCTCCCGGTGGATCCCCTGCCTTTGGCTCCGGCTCCCCACCAGCGTCTGCCCCGACGACGGCACAAACACTGCCCCTTCCCCTTCCTCCCCCTTTCTCCCTCGCTGCCCCCATTGCGCACACCCCTGCCCCATCCACTCCGTCTGCCCCGTCTGCCCCATCCTCCCTCGCCAGGCAGTTGTACTGCATCCCTATCTGGTGCTGGTGGCACAGCATCAGCTGCGCCTTCGTCAGATGCATCCCCACCACCGCCTCCAGCTCCTCCCCCCGTCGCCACATACACCCGCTCAAACCGGCTCGACCACAGCACCGTCTTCACCCGCGACACATAGATCGGATGCAGCGTCCGGATGAACAGCACATGCGACCCGTGCAGCCAGTCGTCCAGCACACTCGTGTTGTAGTGCAGCTTCGCCGCACACGTCGAAAACACCTCCACCGCCTCCTTCGCAAACACAATCTTGCTGAACCGGTCGTTCAGCCCCTCCGGCTCTGCAATCACATCTGCAAACACCTCCTCCCCTTCGTCCACACACACTGTCTCATCATCCGCATTTGGATCTGATGATGTCGATGATGATGATGATGACGACGATGACGAAGAAGAAGCTGACGAATTGCTCGGCCTCTTTTCCCCATCCCCAAATCGCGACCCCAGCAGCTGCCGCCGGTTCGGCAGCACTTCAAACATCTCCGACGCAAGCACCTGCTTCAGCGTGTTGATCGTGTCGTCCCATTTGTCCTCCACCTCAATCGCCGCCATCGCATGCGACCGATGCGACGGCGAGTTCAGCAGCGACGACACTTTGTTCTCCACCATGAAGAACCCCAGCACCGTCGCCAGGAACTCCACAAGCTTCCCCACAAACTGCAGAAACGGCACCTCATCCTCTGAACCACAAGCACCACCAGCAAATGATGAAGAAGAAGAAATAGAGGAAGATGATGATGATGAAGATGACTGTGATGATGATGATGATGAAGTCTGCGAATAACTCCCCTTTGCAGCGGCGCATGTGGAAACCACGTTGCCACCCGCAGGTCGTTTTTCGCCTGGAACCGCCGGTTCTCCACAAACGGGTTCGCCTCCTCCCCCTCCCGCTCAGCCCCGCTGCCTCCTCCCGCCCCTTTCCCTCCTGCCCCTCCGCCCCCGCCCCCCCGGCTTTCCCCGTCTCCCCTCTCGCCCCCCGCGCCACGCTCCTCCTCCGCCAGCTCCTCAAAGTGCGTGTGGATCGCATCCCACTGCAGCACCGCATTGAAGTCCAGCCCCACAAACTCAAACAGCGTCATCCGCCGCCGGCTCAGCTGCTCCAGCTCCACCCCAGAAAACCGCTTCTCCGCCTCCTCCATCACAAGCACCGCCGCATCCTCCCACTCCAGCGCCTCTTCCGCCATCGCCGCCAGCCCCACCTCGTAGTGCTTCACACGCACCTCCGTCAGCCACGAGTGCAGCGACAGCAGCGACCAGTGGTGGATCGACTGCGACAGCTGGTCCAGCGTCCCGTCGATGTGCGCCACAAACGCAAACGCCGACCGCAGCGGCGCACAGTGCACCCGCTTCAGCCGGTAGATCGACTTCAGCGACTCGAAGAACCGCTTCTGGTCCAGCAGCTTCAGCAGCAGCCCATACTCGTCCAGCAGCGACAGGCACTCGTTTATCGTCCCTATCGTGCTGTCCACATGCTCAATCGCCCGCAGATGCCTTTGCCGCGACTCAATCTTCCCAGCCACATTTGCCGCGCCAAAGCAGTTAATAATAAAATAAAATAAAATAAAATAAAATAAAATAAAATAAAATAAAATAAAATAAAATAAAATGACAAAATGAAATAAAAAATCTTTGAAGCACAATACCGGCTTGATCATCCCCGACGCAAACCGCCCCACACATTTTTCTTCGTTTTTGATTTCTGCCGTGATGTCCTCAATCTCCTCTTTGATTTTTATCACTTCGTGGCAGCAGCTTATAAACTCCTGAAAACCGCAAAGCACCCCGTTTCAAAAGGGGGTCGTTCGAAAAAGCACACAAAAACAGCCCGCACACACCTCGAAGTGCTCCGCACAGATCTTCTTTATCTCCCTGTCGGAGGTCGAAATGATATTTTGTATCTCTTCCGAGATTTGCGCCCCCGATTGCCGCGAAATCGCTGTCACAACCTGGGTGTCCAGTGCGTTGCGCTGCCCTATCATTCCCTGCTTTTTCTGCACGCCCCTCGGTTTCGGAGCCCAAACAAAGTTTGCTCAATAAATAGACCCATACAATATTGTTGGACAAAACGAAAAAAAAAAAAAACGATTTTCTTTTTTCTTTTTTGTTTGAAAGATAATTCCACATAAATCAGTCTACTTGCGATGAGAAGTGGGTAGGAAAGAAGAAACGTATTTAGAAGCACCTGCTGCTTCAGCTGGTGAGAAAAGATGAATTTTGCGAAAGAATTGGGTTGTCTGACGATTGTTGTTGAATTGGAGTGGAAAATGAAATTTTGCAGAGAAAGGAAAAGGATGAGGTGTGATGGAAAATTGCTTTTCGAAAGGTTTTCATCAAGAGAAGAGCCTGCGAATGGATGATGATTCTTCTTTTTTTTTTTAATTGGCTGGAAAGACTTTGACAGTCGAACTTGCGAGAGGGTGCAAGGTCATTGAACGGAATATATGAGATGGACTTGCACTGCCCGTGGGGTTCATCTCCGCAGAGTTGTCGAAGCACAGATGTGGCGAATTCTTTCGCCTTCAGTCTTAGCTCCATCAACGATTCAACTTTGTGCAAAATCTTTCAATTGATGCAATATTCTTCCCTTGTCATCTCAAAACAGGTCTTTCCGCTGGATTTCTGGCTGCTACAGCTGGAACATTTGTTGGACTTGCTGAGAAATGTGAAGGAGGTGCTGGAGAGATGAGAAAAAGACAAGAAAAAAAGATTTCAGTTTCGTGTGTGTGGCGTTTGCAGAGGATAAGAAGGAAAAGACACTTATGGATTGTGAATATATTTGTGGGGGGTTGAGTTGGAGAAGGGTTGGGAAAGAAAACAAAAAGGAAAATGAGAGATAATTATTATCCTCTTTGATGCCAGCAACTTGACTGTTATCTTTCAACAATAACCACACCAGAGATGAAAAGAAGGGTGAGGAAATGGGAGCGAAGAAGATGGGAACGAGAACTGAAAAGAAAGAGTGGTGAGGAGCGAGCAAGGAATTGGAAAAAGGAGTTGGAGAAGAGGAAGAAGTGAAAGATGGAGGAAGGCGTGAAGCATCATTGTTTGCAGCATCTGCCTTCACGTTCTGTGAAATCTCTCTTTTCACAGGAATCTCTCACTTTCTTTGCTTTCTTCCAATCATTGCTCTTCCACTTTCCCATCGACCACAGACCCAACAGAACAAATGGGATTTCTGTGTGGAGATTGGGATTCAGGAAAAGACGGAGCATTTGGAGCGAAGTTTCCCGCAAGCAGCACAAAAGATCTTCGCATGACATCAGGTGCTCCATTTGGCACATTTGCGAACTCTGTGGATTTGCAATTGGCATGGTCATTTTCTTGAGCAGAAAGAGACTCATTCCATATGCACACTGAAAGAGCAGTGAATGAGCAAATGCAAATACAATGAGAAGAAAGAGTCGTCCACCACATGTGGATGAGGCTGCAAGCTCTATGTTGTTGCAACGCAGAAAAGTGGGGATGAGCATGTGGAATGCGCAACACCTTTGGAATCATGCAAGTTGAAAAGTCAGATTCGTCAGTTGTGTTGGTGGAGAAAAAAGATTGCTTGAGTTTCGAGCATCTGCAACACAGGGGTGGAATGAGTTGAATGATGTGGTAAAGGAAGAATCGATTGTTTTGCCAACGAAACAGTATGTGAAAGTTTTGAAGTTGGTGATTGTTCTTCATTCTCACAATTCACAAAGAATAAACACTTTTCACGTTGTTCATTCAAAACAATTGGAGTCATTTCAGTTTTAAAATATTTTTTTTTGAAAGATATTAAACATAAAATAAATAACAAAAAAATCAATTTCACTGAAAGAAAATTAGCCTTTCAGGAATAACCAATGATATTTCATTCATGATTGAAAGATTGAGATTTAAAAAGACAATATTTTCTGATAAAAACATATTTTCAATTTCTTTTTTGAAATGTGCTATCAACTTGTGTTGATTGACATTCCATTCAAAATTGAGAATTTGAAAATGTCATACCATAAGACATTTCTTCGAATCTCTTTTTTTGCAGTTTTTGGATGTGTAGAGGGCTACTGAGCATTGTATGTGTGCTCATGCCCTTGTGCTATAACGCTATATGTGATGATGGAGCGGGCCATGCAGAAAGCATTCACACGGGGCGAGACGCGTGTTTTTCAAAAAACTTGTGCTGGTGTGCAACTCGAGGGTTGTGCGTTTGTAACTTTGCATTTTCAGGCAGGGCTCGGCGGATGGCGCAAAGTCATGGATTCGACAGGCGGTCCTCTCGCAACGAGTGCTTCAAAAGGGTGTGTTATTCAACCTGCGCAACTCATCGATGGTGCTGAAAGGCCTGGCACTGCACCGCACAGCGCCAATCCAAATGATCGACGAAGATGCACGGTCGGCTCTTTTTGTGGAGGCATGCGCCCTGCAGGCAATTTCTTGCGTTCAGGGGCCATTTATATGTTCAGCTGGCACAGTGTGCTTGTCCAACATTTCAGCCACGCGGGCCAGCGGAGATGCAGGGCTCTTTTCTGGCATTGCCAGCGGAGCATCGCTCATGGGATCGGTTTCGCTGTGCAACACGAACCTCGACTCGTTTTGCTTGGATTCAGAGCGAGAAGCATCGTTTGTGCTTCAGGGGTTTTTGGGGACAGAGGCGCTGGAGCAGTGTGTGTTCAAAAACATCACACGAGGCGGCAGGCGCAGCGATGGGTCTCGGTGTTCTGCTGCTCGCTCTGAGCACTCGCGGATGGAGTCATGCTGTTATGAGGCAGTCGCATCAGCCGGATATGGGGTTTTGAGTGCAGAGTGGATGGCAGCGCGGACTGCACAGACGCTCAACTGCACGTTTTCCAAATGCCAGCGAGCAGCATCAGACGCTGTTTGCGATTGCACAGGCGAGGTGAAGGGTTGGGGCAGTCAGCTGCAGAGGAAGGCCAGTGAAGGAGGTGTGAAGGAGAGGCAGATAATCAGGGAGGCAAAAACAGTTGTGATTGAGGAGAGCGAGTTTGTGGAGATGAAGAGCGAGTCAACGCAAGCGGAGGCCGGGGGCGACGGGGAGAAAGTGAGCGGCGGGTGCATTTGTGTTGTGGGGAGTGCTTCGCTGAGTGTGAGAAAGTGCGTGTTTGCGAGATGCAGCGCGAGATGGATCGAAGGAGAACGGGCAGCTCCCATCTCTGGTGGAGATGCTGCTGCGCCACAGCCTTTGCATTCAGACCTCGGATCTTCCTCGGGTGCAGAGGGCGGGAGGGCAGCTGGCGGATGGGAGGGAGGGAGACTGGGCCATTCCTCTTCGCCGATCTTCGGAGGAGCTGTGTATTTTGGATCGAGCGGGCATCTTGCAGTGGAAAGCTGCCAGTTTGTGGAATGTGTGGCAGAGGATGCAGGCGGTGCGATTGGGATCGTTCTGATGCGCCCGTCTCCTTCTCATCGAATTGGGCTGGCGGGGTGTGTTTGCGAGAGTGTCAGTGATGAGGATGGGAATGATGGCAAAGGGGATGAAGCAGAATTGGCTCGTTTTCGTGTGTCGAACTGCACGTTTTATGGGTGCAGGGCGTGCTGCTCGGGAGGGGCTGTGTGGGTTGGGGATGGAGAGAAGGGCAGCTGTGTGAGGCTGCGGTTGGACGGTGTGTGTTTGCTCGCTGCAGCTGTGGGTGCGCAAGTGGGGAGCAAGAAGGCGTTGGTGCAGACTCAAAGGCGCAGAGGACAAAAGCAGGGGGAGATGCAAAGCCAGAAGAAAAGTTCAGAGGGAATTATTTTGGATGCGCAGTGAAGCAGCAGAAGAGCGTTGGGATTGAATTCAGCAACATCACTGCTTATGAATGTGCAAATGGTATTCTTTGCTTGTTTTTCGCACAATTGTGCTTTTAATTATTTGCTTTGGAAAAATATATCTATTTTGTGTATAAACTCACACGGATGCTGCTGTTGGCCTGTCTGCTGGGCTTGTTTTATCAGGATGCTCGTTTGCTGTCTCATGTGCCGAATGCGAGTTGCTGAATGTGTCGTTTGGCTCTTTTCGCCACATGCCGATCACGCCCAAGCCATCAGAGCTGTTTGGCCGTGAGGTTGAGAAGCTTTTTGACGAGCCGAGCATTCGAGGAGGCTGTGCCGCTTGGTGGGAGGGAGCAGCAGGATTGCTGTCTATGCAGAGCAGCAGCAGCAGCGAGGCATTGCGGAGTGGAGGTGGCAGCCAGGCGAGCCTTTCGGGGGCAGCTGCTGAGCGGAACAGCTCAGTGCATTCTTTGTGTGTGTGGATGCATCTGTCGGGCACCTGGTGTTTTGGATGAGCGACTCGCTGATTTATGGGGAGAAGAAGAAAGGGAAGGAAGGGGGAATGTGGATGGTTGGGAGAGCGAGTGGGGAAATGGAGGAGAATGGGAGATAGAAAGCAGAGAGGAAGAATGGTGGACCATGCGAAGCGAGGGGGATGGGAGCAGAACGGGAAGAGAGAATGCTGGATTGGGTGTGGCTGCAGGGCAGCAGAAAGGGGAGCAAGTGCATCCGCGGGCAATCAAAATTGTGTATCCCAGGCAGCAGCAGACTGAGATTGTGTTCAGAAACACGAACTTCACATCGGTGGTGAGCCGAAGCAACCAGACGCTGGTTGAGGTTGTGCCTCAGCCACTGCACAAGGCCCAGCCGAAGGGCGATGGCAGGGCAGGCAGCGCGAATGATCTGCTGACACAAAATTCTGTGTGCCCAGGAGCTTTTCATTGGGAAGGTGCCGAGTTGCAACACAAGGGCGAGAGCAAGGGAGATGGCGAGGATGAAGAATGTGCAGATGCAGAGTTAAGAGGTGCTCCATCTGCCTTCATCAGTGTGCATGAGGCAGGGCAAAGCAGCTCAGGAGGCAGGAAAAGCAAGTTTGGTGTGGTGTTTGACTCGGTCCGCTTCACCAATTGCACGAACCCGCAGACGTCGATGGTTGTGGTGGATGGGTTGGGCGGGGTGCCTTTGGGCGGCAGGAGCGAGGCGGAGGGGAATGCCATTCCAGCTGGCACGAGGAGTGGGGAGAGAGATGAGTGCTGCTCTCGGGAAAGCGAAGCAGAATGGGCAGAAGGCCATTTGGAGCACAGGGGAAAGAGGAGAGAGCGGAACAGCGCTGTCAACGTGGCTGTTGCCTTTGAGAACTGCCTGATCGAGCAATGCGAGTGTCTGCTATTTTCCTTCTTTGTTTTTTTTATTTCATAATTTTTTTTTTGACAACAACATTATTTCGTTGCTTCTGTTTGCTGTTGCTGCTGGGATGGGATGGGCAGGCGCGTATGTGCTGCCTTCGAATGGCTCGTTCTTGAGGCTGCTGAACTGCAAGGCGGACATCCGCAATGGAACCTTTGTGAACTCTGTCGGGTGCCTTTTGTGCACATCGCTGGTGTGACTTGTTTTGTTGCTGCGAGTTGCCTTTTTGAAGTGCTCCGAAATATTTCCTCTCTCATCTTGCTCTGCTTTCATTTATTTTTATTATTTTTGTTTTTCTGGTTGTTCGGGGGCGGGGTGTGATGCACAGTGTAAAGCCACAATCAGCGAGTCGACGATTCGGCGGATCAAGTCGCACAACCATCCGCTGCTTGTCTGCAGCCAGTCACTCCTCAATGTGCGCAAGACCAACCTGAGCGATGCAAGTCTGCAACACATCTGCAATCTATCTGCAACATATCTATTTATTTGTTCATTCTTTTTTTTTCTTTTAATATGAATAAAACGGCTTGTGTGACATTATGCTTTGTTGGAAATGAATGCGAATGGCTGCGCTGGTTGTTATGTTTTGTTTTTGTGTGCTTGGCGTGTGGGATGGGGCTGTGAATGGAAACGGCAGACATGCGGAACTGCTCGCTGATCTATCTGTTTGAGACGGACCTGGGGATGGAGGGTGTGTCGGTGTGGAACAACACAGTGTTTTTCCCGTTCTCGTTCATTGCGCTGTCGCCGCACTTGCCCCGCCTTCCGCGCCGTGGAGGCAGATTGCGAGAGGGCTGGTCAGCGAGTGCGTCTGACAAGACAGGGGAAACAATAGAAAATGGAGATAATGGGGAGAATGGAGAAAGAGATCAGGCAATGCTGTCGAAGATTGTGATTGAATCGTCGACGCTGAGGATTGCAGACTTCTGCCGGAGCGAGCTGAGCAATGCAGGTGGGGCGGGCAGGGCAGGCAGGGCAGTGGCATCGGCGCAGCACAACGCAAACTACTCGTCTCTTTCGCTGCTCAGCACAGAGTGTCCAGCGAGCATCAGGATTGCGAACACGTCGGTGGGAGTTGGGCAGTGCTGGACACCGCACAGCTCGGCGACGGGGCTTGTTTCTGTGCGAAATGCGGGAGAGGTGCGGGTGGTGGATGTGAGTGTTGTGTATGAGAAGAAGAAGGACAGGCAGGGCGACTTGGCGTGGTGTGGAGAGGAGAATGGGAGAGAAGGGGAAAGAGAGCAGGATGAATCTGGCTGGCAGGCAGGGCACTCTGGATGGGGTGGAAGGAATGCGCTTGGAGGCAGGGCAGGTGCAGAAGAAGGCAAATACAACGAGGACGGTAATGATGAGGATGATGAGGATGAGGATGAGGAGGACTTTGACGAAGGGCCGTTTGGGCTTCTGTTGAACATCAGTGCATCGAAAAGGGTGGAGTTGAAGAACGTGACGATAAAGGACTTCAAGACAATCGGAATATGTTTGCGAGAGAAAAACAAGAGAAGAGAATTTTTGCCTGTGAGAATTGTCATTTCTCTTTTGTTTTTTAATTATTTCTTAATTCCTTTATTTATTTATTCCTTTTTTATTTGTTTATTTTCCTGATTGCTATTTGTGCCAATGCCCACCAGCAATGCTTTCGTTCCGAGATGTTGGAGAGCTGAGGCTGGAGGAGGTGAGGATGGATTCTGTGCTGTTTGGGTATTACATGGGGACAAACAGCGAAGGGTGTGATGGCTGCACCTCAACATCAACTGACTCATCTGGCTCATCTGACTCGCCTTCTCAGCAGCAGAAGCAGCGTTTGGGAGGCAGGAGGCGGCTGTCGACGCCTTTATCGCCGATTCCGTCGCTGTCGGGAATTGAGAGCTCGCTTCTGTTTGTGCTTCGGGCGAGGCAGGTGGCGGTGGAGAAGTGCTCGTTTGTGGGGTGTGTGGCGAAGCGGGGGGCGTATGCGTCGGCAGCTGTTCTGAGTGAGTGCAGGGGCTGCGTGGTGGAAGGGTGTGTGTTCAACGGGAGCGAGCTGAGGCAGGGGAGCGTGCTTGTGATCCACCAGGCCTTGGAGACAGCGAATGGTGTGCCCTTCTCGCTTCTGGACATTTTTGGATGTTTCAATAAATCAATTTCTTTTTTTATTTTTGTGATGAAGTGAGTGAGTGTGTGTTTGTGGGGAACAGCGGGGCAAAAGGGATCTGTGTGAGCTGCATCGACTCGCAGGCGGTGCTTTCGGGGTGTGTTGTGTGCAACAACGGAGGGGCGCACCGACTGAACATGAACACGTCGGCGGTGCAAGCGCCACTTTTTGTGCTGAGTGCGACAGAAATCAGCACAGCCGCATCGGTGATCCAGACAGCAGTGCTGATGAAGCCAGAGGGCAGGCAGAGCAGAATGAGCAGAATGAACAGAATGAATGAGATGGGTGGAGTGGGTGGAGGAGAGGAAAGGGAGGAGGCATCATCAGCAGGGAAGCCACACCAGGCAGCTGAGAGGCAGCCCTTCACAGTTGTGGTGCGCAACACGGTGATTGCACACAACAACGCCACAGCCATCCACACAGACCATGGGCACCGGATTGTGGTTGAGGGGTCGCTTCTGGCAGGGAACAACCCGTTCCGGATGGCGCTTCCGGCACACCGGGCGAATGTGCTGTGCGAGGGGGCGAGCGCTGTGGAGGCGAGGCAGACGCATCTGGTGGACGGGGGAGACGAGTACGTGGAATGGCCGGTGGAGCAGGCGAAGGCGGTGGCTGAGAGGCTGAAGGGAGGCAGCAGCTGGAGTGCGAACAGCCTGGGGGCGATGATGGGAAGAAACGCCAGGGAAAAGGAAAAGGAGAAAGAGAAAGAGAAAGGGAAAAGGACGAGTGGAATGCAGCGTGGATGAACGGGAAGCGGTGCATGTTTTCGTTTCATCAGCCTCCACGAAACATCACATCCACATCTTCCCCTTCTCGGCTGCCTCTGAACAGGCAGGAAGGGCTGGCAGACACTGGGCATTCGGGTGAGGCAGCAGGGGTGCCTTTGCCGCTGTCTCTGCAGGCGCCGCCTCTGCTGCCCACGCCAGTGATTGTGTCGTCGAACACAACACGGCTCACACAGGGGGTGAATGCACCACCGGTGAACCTGAGTGTGGAGCGGGTATATCCGTTCGACATCCACTGCCGGGTGGAGCGGCAGAATGCGGCAGCGGTGGTGCGGCCAGCGCTTATGGCGGGGTGCAAGTGGGTGGTGTGTGGGCTGGGAGACCTGTATCTGACAGAGAAGGGCGGGCTGAGGGTGTCTGTGGCATCGGGGGTGGCGATGAAGCAGAGTTCAGAGGCAAAGGGAGAGGGAGAGGCAGAAGAGGGCAGAGGAGGGCAGGAGGAGGGTTATGGGGAAGGGCTGTTTTCGCAGGCACATGTGATTGAGGTGAAGGGGGGTGGTGGGGGTGGTGGGTCAGGAGACCCGACCTCTTCTTCGTCGGTGCCATCTTCGGGGGAAGGGGCAGGGGAAGGGGAGGGAGAGGGCGAGCGGGCAGTGAAGGAGGCAGAGGAGCGTGTTCGGATGTATCACGTGCACAACATTGTGAGGGTGCTGGCGATCGACGGGGCAGTGTTTGCAGGGGTGTGTGTGGTGTCGGGGGCTGTGCTGTGCGGGCTGGAGGGGTGGGTGAGGCGGCGGAAGAGGGCGCGGGAGAGGAGGATGAAGGAGTGGATGGAAAAGCTGAGCGAGTGGAGGCAAAGAGACGAAGAGGAGGAAGGGGAGGAAGGGAGGGAAGGAGAGATTGGTGGGAGCAGGGGAGGGGAGTTTGATGAGCTTGGTTCAGAAAGGAGGGGATGCTGCTTTTGCTGCTTTGGGTGTGTGGATGCTGACGAGGACGAGCGCAGCCTGTTTGAGGATGGGGACAGCGCAGCTGAGAGAGGAGAGGGGAGTGAGAGAGGAGCAGGTGGCAGGGCTGGTGGAGAAAGAGGAGGAGGAGAAAGAGGAAGAGGAGGATGGAAGTGCAGATGCTGTGGGGTTGGAGGAAGAGGGAGAGGGAGAGGGAGAATGAATGGGAAAGGAGGGAAGCAGGGGAGCAGGGAGTATGAGATGCTGGACGAGGACGAAGACTACATTCGGCTTTTGGCAAAAGAGTTTTCGATATCTCCTCCACCTCCATCTGATGTGCCTTATTCTTCCTCCTCCTCGACCAGTGATGCTTATTCATCGGTTCAGACACCAGAGGCACAACAGCAATCTTGTGGAGACTTCTGTTCGTCAAGAGCTGAGGAGAAAAGCGAAGGGGATGGAGGGGAAGGGGAAAGGGAAGTGGAGTTTGAGAGGCACCTGATGGAAGAAGCATCAGAGCTTGCAGGAGGAGGAGAGGGTGGGAGAGAGGGTGGGAGAGAGGGCGAGGCAGGGGAGAAAGCGCAGAAGAGTGCACCTCAAGTGATTGTGGAAGAAGAGGCAGACGATGATGCTGATGCAGGAGGCGAGGAAGGGGAGGAAGGGGAGGAAGGGGAGGAAGGGGAGGAAGGGGAGGAAGATGTGGTTGATGAGATGGATGATGACTTTGAGGATGCTGGGGAAATGATGGGGAAGAGGAGGAGGCAGGTGGGGGAAGGGGTGGGAGAAGGCGGGGGCAGACGCGGAGGAGGAGGAAAGCAGGCGGGGTGCTGAGCTCGTTTGCAGCGTCGAAGAGTTGGAGGAAGTTCATGCCGATTGAGAGGAGCAGGAGATCAGAGTGTGTCTGTGTGGAGGTGGAGGTGGAGGTGGAGGTGGAAATGGCTGAATCTCCGCAGAATGCAAATGATGAGGAAGAGGAAGGAGGATTGGGTGAAGTGTCAAATCACACAGTGTGCAGCGTGAGGGAGCTGCGTGTTGCAGCAGAGGTGGTGCCGTTGGTGCGGGAGGATGTGTGGGAGTTGGTGGATGGGGTGTGCTCGGTGCTTCTGAAGGCGCCTTCGCCGGGGGCTGTGTCTGACAGCGGGGTTGCTGTTCTGTCGTGGAAGCAGATTGGGCAGCAGCAGCGAAGGGGTGTGTGTGGAAGAGCAGCTGTGAACTGTGTGGTGTCGGTCAGGACAGAGTGGCAGGGGGAGGCAGTTGTGGTGCGGGTGCTTCCTGCCCTGGAGCAATGGATTGTCGAGCGCAGAAAAGGCAGAGATGGCTGCATGCTGCACAACAGCAAAGGTGATGACACATCAGGAGGACAAGAAATGGAGAAAGAGAAGGAGAAGGACAAGAAGGGTGGTGGTGAAAAGGAAGCAGGAAGTGCTGAGGGGACAATCAGCGCGAAGTGGAAGGTCGTTCCGGAGGGTGTGCTTCCAGTTGTGGAGACGATGCTCGAGCAGATTGGCACATTGCTGGCGATCGAGAAGCTTTGCAGGGATGCCCAGCACGACCTGCCAACAGAGTCGTTTTCTCCATCTGGCGCTTCAGACACAGCCTCCTCGGTGTCAGTGCAGATGCCAGCACAGCAGCTGCGCCCTGAGTGGCTGCCGGTGTTTGTGCCGCTTGTGGGGGTGAGTGTATGTCCGCCAGCAGTTGTGTTCTCGCACAGCCGGCTGCCTTCGCTGCGGGAGTATCTTCAGTCGTGCAGCAGGCCACTCAGCTGGAGCGGAGTGCTTTCGGTTGCCGTTTCGGTGGGGCGGCTGCTGCTGCGGATCCATCGGGCTGGGAGGGAGCTGTTTGCACAGCGGTCGGCAGCAGACATTGTGGATGCTGTGGCAGTTGGGCGGAGGCGGAGGGCAGAGCGGGAGAAGAGGGCGAGGAAGGCGAGGGAGGAGAAGGAGGAGAAGGAAAAGAGAGAAGAACGCCAAATGAATGGAAGTGGAAGTGAAGAAAAGAAAGAAGAGGAGGAGGAGGAGGATGATGATGATGATGAGCTTGTGCCAGAAGACGAGCTGGAGTCGTTTGTGCGGGAGAGGGGAGACGGGTCAGAAAAGTGCACGCACTTCCGCATCAGCAAGCTGGAGGTGCGGAGCCAGTTTGCGCTTCGGCGGATAAAGTCGACAAACATCTTTCTCGATCCATCAGAGCTGAGTCTGCTGCCATCTTCTTCCTCCTCTTCTTCTACTTCTTCCTCTTCCTCATCTTCCTCGTCATCTTCCTCTGCCATCTGCGGAGTGCCTGTCCAGCTGGGCGACTGCTGCACAGAGCTGTTCCATCCGGGGCTGCGGGTGCCGAACTCGTTCAGCGGGCTTTGCTCGTTCAGCAGGGCGTCTGCGCTGGCAGGGCAGTGCAAGTACGAGCCATCTGCAGCCGATGCGCCGGAGGTGATGGCACACGGGGCATACTCTGAGAAGTCGGATGTCTACAGGTGTGCATTTTGGTTGCATTTTGTTGAGTGAAATTATTTTTCTTTTTTGTTTGTGTTTGTCTTGTGGATGGCGCCAGCTTTGGAGTGGTGCTGTGGGAGCTGCTGACGCGGAGAGCGCCATTCGAAGGGGTTGCAAAGGAGGACCTGCGGGCTGTTGTGGCAGAGGGGCTGCACCGGCCGGGGTTTGAGGGGATGAGCGAGTGCCCCGCTGTGTTCACGCAGCTGATAGACGAGTGCTGGTCGGTGTGTTGGAAGCTCATTTATTTTTAATTTTTTTTTTATTCTCTCTCTCTTTTCCCTCTTTATTCGC
Source organism: Monocercomonoides exilis (assembly GCF_001643675.1). Taxonomy (NCBI): domain Eukaryota; phylum Preaxostyla; order Oxymonadida; family Polymastigidae; genus Monocercomonoides; species Monocercomonoides exilis. The sequence continues at coordinate 64,045 of NW_027150607.1, read as the reverse complement.
ATATATTAATCTGGTGTCTGTGTGATTTGCCTTTTGCTGAACAAACAGTCTGACGTGCATGTGCGTCCGAGTTTTGAGGCGATTGTGGAGAAGCTGGAGGCAATGGTGTTTCTGTGAGGGTGTGTGGTGGCTTTCTTGCTGTGTATTTTTGAGAACACAAGGCTTTGTGAAAGGAACCTTGGCTGTGCTGTTGCGTGGATGTGGGGCTGAAGACAAAGCAAAGAATTGGCGATTTTTTTGTTTTTGTGTTTTGTTCAGTGCTTTCTGTTTTTCTGTTCTTTTCCGCTTTTCCGTTTGTTGTTTTCGAGATAATAATTCTTTTTGTAAAAAAGAAAGAAAAACAAAGGAAAAAAATTGCATTTCCATTTCTATCCTTCATATCTACAGATTGTTTATTTTGCTATGATTGAGCATGTTGAGGTTGACAGTTATCAAAAATAAAAAAAAATCAATTGAGGCGCCCACAATAATTTATGCAGAACTTCAAAGAGCTCTCCCTTCGGCTGGTGCGCATCTATGCGCGGCTGGAGGCGCAGGCCAGCCACGCGGCCGTTGTGAACAGCGAGCTGCGGGAGTCGCTGCGCTTCCTGCAGACGGGGCTCGGGAAGGACGAGCATTTCACGGCAATCGAAGCGCCTGCGCAGCCGCAGATGGCGCCGTCGGTGGCGGTGATAACGCGGTCGCGCCTGGAGAAGGCAAAGATGATTTCTGGGCAGGCGGCGCGGAAGCCGTCTCCGGTGCGCGTGCAGGCGGGGCCGAAGCCCGGAAGCAGTTTTCAGGGGCTGTCGCAGGCGCAGAACATCCAGCGCTATGTGCGGCATCTGCACCAGCAGCGGTCGAGATGGGCAGCCCAGAGGGAGGTGGGCCAGGGGTGCAAAGGGAGCGGGGGCGCAGAAGAGGGGCGAAAAGCGAAAATTGCAGCTGGGTCGTTTTCACAGTTCTGCAACACGCTGCACCGGGCGTCGTACATGTGGGAGACGACGGAGGAGCGGTGGCCTGCAGGGAGGGCTGCGCAGTCGGGGCTTGGCTCTGGGGGCGAGGAGGGGGCTTGGGAGGAAGAAGAACGCTCAGAGGCAAAGGCAGAGGCGCCGCTGTTTCCGCTTGCCCCGCTGGCAGGGTCGAAGGCGGTGCTGGAGCAGAAGGCAGCGCTGCAGCCGCTTGTGCACAACGTTGCGTCGACGCGGCCGCTGGGGCATGGGGCGCTGCGCTTTCTGCCCCCGCACATGCAGATGTCGATTCTGTCGGAGAGTGTGTATCAGTCGCTTTATTCGATCACGCCGCTTGTGGCGAAGGCTGCATCGCTGGGGAGCGCGCCTGTCCCCGTCAGCAGCGCGTCTGACCGGGTGCTGTCGCTGTTTGCAGAAAAGACGCCGGGGGCAGTGCGACTTCTGGAGCAGCTGCTGAAGCAGTGCATTCCGCTGCTGCAGCGAGGGATGGGGATCACAGCGCTTGTGTACAGCCTGTTTGAGATGGGCAGAGAGAAGGGAGGGGCACTCGGTTCTGGATCTCACAGCGCAAAAGGCGGGGTGGGGAAAGAGAGTGTGCGTGGGTGCAACAGCAGTGAGGGCTTGGAGGTTGGGGCAAAGAGGAAGGGGGAAGAGGCAGAGGCAGAGGCCGAGGCATCGAGCACAAGAGAGAAAGGCAGACGCGGAGCATCAACAATTGCAGGAAGGCAGTCTCTGTCATCTCTTTTGTCTCAACCGTCTCCATCTCCATCTCCATCTCCATCTCCTAAAGCATCGGGAATGGCTGGCGCAGTGCCAATCCATGGGATGGCGTTGCCGAGGAGCAGCAGCGCTGGGAGGAGCGGCAGGGCAGCTGGCGGGGCAAAGCAGGGAGCAGGGCGGAGCACGAGCAAGGACAGGGCTGTTTCGCTGATTGCGCAAATACAGAAAGCTGCATCGCCGAGTGCAGCGTCGCTCGCTGGCTCTTTGCCGTCTGGCTCGGCTTCGGGTGGGTTGGGGGATCGGCGGGGTGCAGCAGAGAAGAAGACGGCGAAGCAGCGGGAGGCAGCAGAGAGGAGCAGAGGCGTCGTGGTGGAGCATGCGATGCTGTGGGTGAGCGAGAGGGAGTGGGAGGAGTGTGGCTGTGCAGTCGAGGAGAAGGAAGGGGGTGCAGGCAGCAAAAGCGGAATGGGAGGGGCAAGCGAGAGGGCAGGCCCTTCTTCAGGAAGCGGGCTTCTGGCGCGGAAGGAGATGAGTGCGATGGTTGGGGTGGTGAGGGATGCTTTGTTGCCTTTGTTTGTGCCAGTGCCACCTTCCCATCGCCCAGCCGCGTGGCATGCGCAGAGGATGTCGCTGGCGCTGTCTTCGGCCACGCTGGTGCATTCGTATCAGGCGGTGCTGGTGAAGACAGGGCTGTGCCTGTCTCTTTTCTCGTCGCTGTCTCCTCTGCTGGATTCTGTGCTGAAGCCTCGGCAGCTGGCGAGCGGGGCATCAGCCTCCTCTTGCAGCTCGGCTGCCTCTCTGCCGCCGCTTGCAGAGCACCAGGCGTGGAGCCTTCCTCTTCTGCGATTTCTGGCGACAATCATCACGAACAGAAACGAGACGATGGCATCTGTCCTTTCGAGGCCCTATCAGCGCGAATGGGACGAGACAGGCGCCTTTCGCGGTGAAGCAGCACAGGGCGATGGAGAAGAGGACGAAGAGTGCATGGGGAAAGAGGGAAGTGCCATTCAGATGCAATACAGCAGCAGTGGTGGTGGCGGTGGTGGAATGAAATATGGAGGCAATGAGAGTTATAGGACTTCATATGAAGAAGAAGAGGAGGAGGATGAGGAGGAGGATGAGGAGGATGAGGAGGATGAGGAAGAAGATGGTGATGATAATGATTGCGATGAACATGGGCAATTCACATCTTTTGGTGAAAGCAGCGAGATTGGAGATTCGAGAAGTGGGGAAGGCCAGCCAAATGAAAAAGAGTGGAATGATTCGGGTGAATACACTTGAAGAAGATGAGCCAAGTTGAGTCTGTTTCTGTTTGTGTCCATCTCTCCATCTTTCGAAGCATGCACTCATCCCCTGAAGATTTGATTTGGAGGATGCAATGTGCATTGAAGTATTGAATTTATGAACATTTTGTGCATCTTCGTTCGATGAATTTATATTTCTGATAAGGTGTTATTGCAGGTTTTGGAGATTGCAATGAAATATCTACAAATTCGTTTAACTGACAAAAAAGAAATTTTAGATCTGAAAATCGTGTTAAAAATGTTGAAATGGAATTGTTTCCTGTGAAATTTATTGGAAACAATTAAAAGAAAGAAAGTGTAAAGTCAATAGAATGGAAAGAAAAATGAAAGGAAAATAAAATATGAAGAAGAATTATTAGGAAAGAAGACAATTGGACGATTAATGTAAACAATATTTTTCATTGAATCATAACACTTTATTTGTAATAAAATTTTTGCAATTAAAAAACTCAAAAAAAATTTTACATCCTAATTTTGAAACATCATCCAATTACGAAAAAATAATTTTGAATAAAAGAAAAGTCAGCACAAAGAGAAATGGAATGCTGAAAAACGATTTAGAGTTGTTTGAAAAGAGCGCATTTAAAAGCAATGGCACAAGAAGAAGATCGAAGAAAGATAACAAAAAATCAATGTCATGATTTTTTTGCCAGCTGGCTACAGCTTCAGATTCCCCAGAATAGCACTGCAGAGAGCCATAAACGGGAACGTGTCGCCTGAAATGCGCTTCATGTCGATTTTGTGGTGAGGCTTTTCGGGAGTCGAGTCTTCCAAACGGAACAGCTGGATCCCGATCTCTACAGGATTCCGTGGTGTCTGCAGCTTCGGTGTCTGTCTTAGCCGGCAACTGAATTGGTACGGTGATGTCATCTTCCACTCAAACTTCAACAGTCGCAGTACGCGGAACAGATCATTCATGATCTCCACCGGAGGTCGTGTGCTGTCTGCGCCCAGAGACCATTTGTGGCGTGGTTGGTCCACCGGACGCGGAACTCCTGTTGCCCATTGAGACGTCATCTTCTCGCTCTTTTCCTCCTTTCTCTCTTCTGTCACATTCGCACCACTCGAGCCTGTTTCTCTAGCAGCCGCAGAAGCAGACGAAGAAGATGAGGAAGAGCATGTTGATGGATCAGATGACGAAGAAGCAGAGGCCGAGCTCTTATCGCTGACTGAGCCCGACTGATATGCTGATGATGGAGATGTTGATGACATTGGAATAGATCCGTCTTGCGCTGCTTGCGATTCCTGGGCAGATGCTGCCTCGCTTCCCTGATCTCCTTTCTCAGACAGAGCAACAACAGATCTTAGTTTGATTGGAACTACCTTCTTCGATGTGATATCAAACTTTTTCATCTCTCCTTGTTCTTCCTCTTCATCATCTAACCCGTAGTCGTCCTCATCCTCATCTTCGTCCCCTTCCTTTCCCGTACTGTCTCCATCTTCGTCTCCTCGTTTAGTTCCAACTGTTGACACAAAATTGTGCAGCTCAATCCCCTCAAACTCCCTGATTCGCGACTGGTGCTCCATCTCTCCCTTCTGCCCTTGCATCATGTCTCGCTTCTGATCCATCAACAGAGCATACATAACGGCCGCTTGTGTTGCATTGCTCTGTCCACGCTGTAGATCTCTGACGCACTGTTCTTGGGTGAAATGCAGCTTCCTACAGATTTCTTCAACAATAGTTTGATCAATTTGCTTCATCCTATGTGACGAACCGTCATCCACAGGCATCGCTAGATAATCTGGAAGATTTTTAAGAAACCATGGATGATGTCTGATCTCAGGAATTGTGATTCGCTTCACAGGATCCACTGTCAACATTTTCGATATTAAATCCCTGACATCTGGTGGAATATATGATGGAATCGTGTATGTACCTGTTTTAATTTTCTGAAATAGAGCTTCCAGTGAAGAGTCATCGAATGGAAGCTTTGCACACAACAGAGCATACAGAATCACTCCGCAACTCCACACATCCACGCCAGGCCCTGCATACAGCTTTCCCGATATCACTTCGGGTGCTGCATAGTTCGGAGAGCCGCAAGATGTTGTTAAGAAATCTCCATCTCGCATCATGTTGCTCAGCCCAAAATCTGCTATTTTGATGTTTTTGTGTTCATCAAGAAGCAAGTTTTCCGGCTTCAAATCTCTATGGACAACCTTGTGCTTGTGACAATATTCAACCCCTGAGATTATCTGCTGGAAAAATCTCCGAGCCTCATCTTCGGACAGCTTTCCTTTCTGCACAATGTAGTCGAACATTTCCCCTCCTGGAACGTATTCCATGATCATAAAGATGTTCCTATCTGTTCCAATCACCTCATAAAGATGAATCACATGAGGATGTGAAAACAGTTTCATAATACTGATTTCGCGCCGCACTTTGCTGTCCATGTTCAATGACCGAATTCTCTTCCTATTCAGAACTTTTACTGCAACTGTATGACCAGTCAACTGGTGCTCCGCAAGTTTTACCTTTCCAAATGATCCCTTTCCAATAGTTTGCTTCAGCACATAGCTCCCTATCTTAATGTACTTCTTATCTTTTTTTTTCTGCGAAGAATCTCCCTGTGCCGCCTCCTGCGGCCCCTGAGAATCCTTCGCATCCGTATCTTGAGATGCGTGCATCCTAAATAAAAAAATATCAAACAAACATGTTAACATTTTCGCACAAAAGCTAGGGCAGCATACAAATACTGATTTGCTTCTAAAGCTGATCTTGTACCATTCTATGATGAATTGTTATATCCTGCAATTAAAAATTATCGAAAAATGTCAAAATTGTGAACAGAATAATAAGCATATGTATTGTTTATACAGTTCAATGTTTCAACTGTCAAAAAGTGCAATAAAACTTTTTCTGAATGAAAAGGTTAATATTTTTTTCTTTTTTTTTTTTTTTAAAAAATAAATAAATATGAAAAATGCTAATTTGAAAATACATGTGGCCTTTGGCAATATCAACGATCAATCAATAAATATTTAGATTTTTAAATAAAGGTGTTTATAAAAGTTTAAGAAAAAATGGTGCTCATCATTTATTTAAAAGTGAAATAATTGATCCAGAAAAAACTTTTGATATTGTTAGGGACAAAAAAGGAAACATGAGAAAAACGTTAAACTTATTAAAAAATCATAATTTTATATTAGAATAAATTAGGAATTATTTTTTGAAAAATAATTGATTATGAAACTCAAATTAGCATCATGAAACAATAATCTGAAAAAGTTTTAGTTTCTGTTTGATGTTTTCAACACGTAAGTGATTATAAATGTTTTTTAAACTTATTTCAAGATTTTGATTGCAAGAAATGAATGTCAACAAAGTTATTTCAATCAACATGGAACAAATTATTTGACTTCAACCACGTTCATTGAAAAAATAAGCACTTCAGATAAACTTTTTGTGAACAAAAATTTTCAACAAAAATGGTTCATTTTTTGAAATACGTTTGAAATCACAAAACATAAAGTTTTTATTTCAGTTTCGTTTGTATTTGGATATGGGACAAAATTTTATGTTTAAAGAATTTTGTTCCACACAATTCTTTCTAAGATTTTTTTCGATTTTTTATATTTTTATATTTTGTATTGCACGATAATATAAGAATAAAAATCAAACAATTGCAGAAATAGTTTAGAACAAATCATTGAATTTTTCATAAATGAAAGAATTCTGTACCATATGAAAATCAAATTTAATTTGAAAGCTGAATAAGTTCAAAAATGCTATAAGAGAAACAATTATTTCATGCTCAGTACATAAAAAGCTTGAAAGTCTATATTTTCCCCCAAATCTCCAATTTCTTTTATTGTTTTCAAGAAAATGAAAAAAAAAATTATTCTTATTGTTATAAAATTTGAAAACGTGAAAATGACTCAAAAATGGAGAAATTTTGACAGGAATAAAAATTTGATGAAAACATTTGTCCAGAATTTTTGTTTATTCTCAAAAAATCAATAATAATTTTCTTCAAATCAAAGTTGCAATTTTTATCAATGAATTCTTGTAAAAATTCTTGAGTTTAATAATTGTTATCTTGAAAAACAAACTTCACAAAAAATTATTAATTTCAATATTTGGAATATTTTTCATTTTTGTAATAGAATTATAAAATATTACCTTTTTTATTTTTTAACATCCTTTTTAACCCTAATAAAATTAACATATTTTGAGTAATTATTATTCTTAATTTCAAAATTAATAATTGTAAAACGCATAATTATTGTTTTCCTCCTCTGGCTTTTCCTGCATGATACGGAGAAGCATTTGAAGGAGTATAAGAAAATGACATTTCTTTATTATCTGTCCCAACAGTCGCATTTGCCGGTCTTCCACCTCTTCCGCCTCTTCTTCCACCTCTGCCTCCTCTTCCCCTCTCTCTTTCTCCTCGCATTCCACTCTCTTCTGAAGATGGAACTCCTTTTCCTCTTCCAGCTTGAGGAGGAGCCTTCCAAGATTTCGCCTTCCATTCTGTTTTTCCTTCTTTGTCTTCTTCTTTTTCTTCATTCCCTCTCTTTCTTTTCTGCTGTCCTTGTTCCTTTTTTCTGCCTTCATCCTCTTTGCCTTTCACCTCGTCTTCTGCATTGCTGTGATGATCATCCCATTTTTTCCCTCCTTCTCTCTCTTTCGGTGCATTCGCATTTTTATCTGAAGATGCACTCCCATGATAATACTTCGCACCAGATGGCGTCCCAAATATCGGCCCTTGCGAATCTGAAGCAGACAACGCTGAACCTCCTGCTGAAGAAGCTGTCGGAGATGCGGACTTATACACAGATGAAAAGAGCTTTTCAAGGGGAGAAGCTAACGAGCCAGGAGCCGCTGCTGGAGGAACAGAAGCAGGTGAAGAAGAAGATGACGGTGGAGTTGGAAATGTTGATGAATAAGATGTTGCTGGTGGTGCGTGTACCGAAGACCAATCTTGTTTTTGGTGTTTGACTTCAGATTGTTCTTTGTCATCGCTCCACCCACCTGATTTCTCTCTGCTTTCTGGATTTCTGTGTGGTTCTCTTCCTTCTCCATAACCCATACCAATCTCTCTCTCTTTCTCCACCCCTTTGTCTCGTTCCCTGTCGTAACGTGGGCGATCAACTTTTCTAATTGTTTTACTACGTTCTGGTTTCGTTCCATGATGCGGGCGATATTCTATCTCACCAAGATCTTCATGATATTTTGTAATTTCACCTATGATCAATCTGAAAAGATACAAAATAAAAACAAATAGGAGCGTATTTGATGACATTGAAAGTGAAACAAATAAAAAAATTATTTTACAAACGATAGATATTAACTTTGAAAAAAATATATCATACTTTAAGTTATCTATCAACGTTTTATCGGATGATGTTCGATTCCAGGTTGAAATGGAAATAGTTGTATTTCGATATGTAATAACAATTCCAGTAATGTCATCACTCAAATCAACAAATTTACCATCTATTGTGGCTCCAAAATGATGACCTATTAAAGCAATTAACTGAAAATCAATTAATTTGTCAATTCTTCATTCTCAAATAATATTTGCAAACAAGTTGTTCCCAAATATAAGAAGCTGCATCTCTTTTTATCAGCTTAATTGTTAAACGAGCACCTTGAGCATTTGCAGGATCCTTACAAAAGCAACAATTATAAACAACAAAATTTATACATTTAAATTTCTTTTTCATACCTCCCAAACTGGCTTTACACCCTTCTCAAAAAAATGCAACGTCCAAGGTGGAGGCAGTGTAATCGCTCTTTCAATAAATGAATATGTTTGCCAAAATTCTTCAACCTAACGGAATTAAAATCACTTTTACAAAAAAATATAAAACAAACTGTTCTGATGGAGCAAACAGGCTTAAGGCTGTCTTCGTAATTAGCTGCTGATAAGTTTTTATCAGAAATAGTCCACCAAAAGGTAAATTCCCTGGATAACGGATGTTCTTCTTTTTCTTGATCAGAAGACATTTTTGATCTGTGAAACAGTAATAAAATTTTGTCACCATTTATTTGAAAAAGTTATTGATAATTTGTTTGGAAAGCGAAAATGATATTGTCATATCATTTATGCATTCTATTGAATGAAGATAGATCACGTTGATATTTATTTAGTGAAAAATCAAAAAAGATGAATATTTTTACATTATTCATTGAATCAAGCATTTTCATCATATTCGTAAATAATTATATATTTTTGATAAATCAGATGATTGAAATATAAAAATCCAAAATTTCTCTTTTGTTCAATCATTCATTTTTTCTTTTATTTGATAGTATTATTTTTCACCAAAGAAAATAAAACAAAAACTGACAATAAAAATTAAAATACCACAGCAATTTTTTCAACATATCTTATTCACATTGAAATACTAATCATTTGGATAAAAAGAATTCTTATGACAATTTTAAATAGTCCAATTATTTATTGTTATGGGCATATATTTTGAACCAATTTCGATTGTAAAAATGAATGTGAATGATGAACAGCTTCAACAAGCGATATTGACATTGTGCAACTCATTTACAGGAAGTTCTCAAACAGATGAATCGAAGCTGTCACTTTATTATGATATTCTGAACAGTGGAACAAATCCTCGTATTTTGTCTGGGGATCACATGAGGTTAATGCAAAATATCAGATCAAAAATACAGATGAAAAACTATCCACAAATGGATAGACTCGTTGATGAATTTAATCAAATTACCAACGAAAAGCATCGAGGATACACAATTCAAGCATTGTACATTCTCCTTGAACTTTCATCTTTAAAGCAAGCGAGACCCTTGACAACAAGATCATATGGAAATCGATATGGAACATCACAAGCTACTTCTCGTTCAGTTTTTTCTCGAACACCATCAGAAACTTCATCAATTTTCACTCTAAACAGTGGAGCAATTCAACCTTATCGCCCTCTTAATCCTGAACGAGCAATTTGTTTGAAATGCTTTGTTTATTTTTTAATTAAGTTTTTGAAAAAAACGTTTTTGCACATACTTATTTTTAGCTGTTATTCAAGCACCGCAATCAAATGTTTCAATTCTGCGTGATCTTATATTCTCTTTTCAGGCAGTAGACGGCACAAATTTGAAAATTAACAAGTATAAAAAAGCATTTGAAATAGTTCCAACAGTGTGTTCATTTCTTTTATAATATTGCCTTGTGAATAATTATCAAAATTTCTTTACAAAATGCATTCAAAAAGATAAATGTCGGAAATCTTGACCGAAGTGTAATTGAAAGATTATTGCATTTTGGCACACTTCATTTTCGGATTCGTGAGATGCTTCAAGAAATGAAAGAAGGCACAGAAAGAGGTACTGTGGCAAGAGAATTTGTTGCTGCGGTTGAATGGCTTCTTAAAGCTGTCAATAAAAGAGTCGCCAACTTAGACTCAAAGCTTCCACTTCCTGCAAAAGGAAGAAGTAGAAATGAAGGGTGGGATGCGTTCGGAAGGCAGTTATCACTAGTCGGAGTGACTGATGGTAAAGAGAAGCTGATGGACAGCCAAGTGACAGATCGCAATGATCCAAGAATATCTTTGTCCCATTCACCTTCTCAGAGTTCGATGGCTTCAGTATTCACAACATCCACAACAACAACAACACTTCCAACATCATTTCCTCAGTCTCGCTCAAGCGTCTCCTTTTCAAGTGTGTTTCCAATGCGCACAGATTCTCAGCAGCAACAGCAGCAATCTCATCCACATCAGCCTCCCCCAATCTTTGTTCCTCGTTTGCAGCTGTCTTCACAGCCACGCATTGAAACACCAACTTCGACTGCCCCGAGCATCGATGGCAGCGCAATGGACGTTGAGCCTGCTGACGAATTGGCATCAACAGTTACATCATCTTCATCATCGTCATCATCCTCCTCTTTTTATTCGCAGCAATTGCCTGGCAATCGTTCACCTCAGAACACAATGATCACATACCGCTCGCTGCTGAGTCTCATAGCCCCGCAGATGAAGATGCTGCGTGTTCTGTATCGTGTTGTCAGTGCGTGCCAGAAGGAGAGCGGAACAGCTATTCTTTCGACACTTCATTCGCAGTCAACACACGGCGATCCATTTGTGAGGCAGATTGTTGGGACACTTTTGAAGGTCACAAGTCTTCCGCTGTGGCAGTTCATTAGCCGCTGGGTTGAGGAAGGTGTGCTTGAGGACACGTGGGACGAGTTCTTTATTATGAAAAATGAGATAACACCTCTGCCTTCTCACACAATGTCTGGTGGCTTTCCTCATCCACAAAAGTCAACCAGTCGCCTTTTATCGTCATCTGCATCAGCATCATCTTTGTCTGCCTCTTCCTCTTCGTCGTCTTTGATGCACCAGGGAATGTTAAGTGGCGACGAATATTGGACCAAAAGATTCACACTTCGGAGATCCAAAATTCCTTCGTTTTTGAGCGAGTCGATGGCAGAGAAGATTTTGGTGATTGGTAAAACGATCAACTTCCTGAAAGAGGAATGTGGAGACAACGGATGGGACTATGCTATTGGAATAGAAAGCGAAAAAGGTGAGGGCGGCAGAGACGGAAATGAAGACTACGAAGAGGGAGGAGATGGTACAGGAGCTGGGAAAAGAGGTCAATCATTTGCTGAAAAGAGAACGAATGTTGTGAAATATGTTGACAAATCGCAGGCAAAAGAGAGCAAACAAAAATCGCTGTTTGGAAGTCGAGTGATGGATGCCTCTTTGTCGTCAGAAGAGCGAATAGATGCGATTGCTGCTGTTGTCGACGGGCGTCTTCGGAACTTCATTCTGAAGAGGACGAACTTCAATGCAGATCTGACTGCGCTGAAGGGCTATCTGCTTCTGATGAGAGGAGATTTTGTCCAGTCGCTGATGGAGGCGATGTGGGGCAGGCTGGACGAGACAGTGCAGGTTTCGTCGTTCACATCATCCTTCACGTCATCTTCAGCCACTTTATCGCCTTCCACAGCTTCTGGCTCTGCCTCCCTCCAGCTTTATTCCCCGTCGTCTTCCAGAAGCCCCTTCGGAAGCGGAGCATCGTCCTCCTCAAACGCCACGCAAAATGTGCTGACAGAAATCCTCACGACGTATTTGAGAGAAGACGGCGAGACACGCGGAAGAGTGTTGCCGGCAGAGTTGGATGCGCGAATCACGAACGATGGGCGTTTTGCTTCGCTTATGGGCGATGGAGTGTCAAGTGGAGACAGAGCGGTCTTTGGCTGGAACAATTTCACTCTCACTTATCGTGTGAAGAAGCCGTGCAACGCGATAATTACTGAACAGGCAATGCAAAAATATCTGTTTGCTTTTGACTTCTTGTGGACGCTGAAGAGAGTTGATTTTGTTTTGGCAAAGGACTGGCAGAAATTATCGGTTTGCTGCAATATTTTATATTCTTTTTTTAAAAATTCATAAATATTTTGTATTTATTTCCAACCAAAATACTTTTGAATGTGATTTATCTTTCTTTTCAAAAGGAAATGTATCGTCTTTCCCGCAACGAAATGAAAGATGTGAAGAATTACTTCTCGACACTCCATGGCTGCAGCCTTCTTCGCAACCACATGACATTATTCATTCGGAATCTGGAGTATTATTTCATGTTTGAAGTGTTGGAAGCATCGTGGATAAAACTCTGCCATGACTTGGACAAGACAACAAAGATGGACGATATCATCGATGCACACAACGAGTTCATTGACACAATAATCGAGCGAATTAAGATGGGACACTCATATTCTGCTAATGCTGCCAGTACTTCATCTCCATCGTTACAAGCACACTCTCCTTCTTCTGCTTCGATGTCCCACTCTTTCTCAACACCCCAAATTCCGCTTATAACATCAAACAGCATGCAATCGCCCTCTTCTCCTTCTCTTTCTGCGCCAACAACCGTCACAGCTCGGCTGTCTTTATTAGAAATTGTTAAGCGATTGTTTACAGTCATCTTCCGTTTTGACGACACACTTGGTCTCATATACAAAGGATCAAGGTTTGTAATGCGTTGACATTGTACGATGATAATTGTTATGTAAATATTTTTTGTTCTTTCTGTGAAATCTTTTCTCTTCTAATGCAAAAATTAATAATTTCAGAAGGCAAATCGATCTAAAACAACGAAAAAGAGCACTTGCTGCTGAGAAGAGGAAGAACGAAAGCTGGATGGATGTAGAAGACGAGTCAGACTGTGAGGATGAAGAAGACGAGCAAGATTTGCAAATAAAGGAAGACTACGTCATCAGACTGAAGCAAGTGAGGCGTGACTATGACTTGCTGTATGACGAAATGATGAGATGTGTTCGGGAAATTATGGACAAGCAAATTGAGAAGGTGCATCTGGTGCCCACTTTCCTACAGTCTCTTTCGACAGAGTCAATAAAAGACAGCTGGAACGATTATGTTTCTCAAAAATGAAAGCTTTCTCTCCACTAATTACGAAACATTTCACAGCTCACGTCACCTGACACTTCTTTGTTTTTCTATCTGCTCATGCATTTTTCACATGGGAGATCATTTTTTTTTCGTGTTTTGAATCAAGTTTTTTCATCCTCAAAGATAACTTTGACTTTATTTTAATGAACAAAAGTCTCTTCCTTCCATCATTAACATTTTTTATGAATAAAAATTATTAAAGAATTTCAACTTGATTTCTGTTTAATATGAATCATTTACCAAAAATGGCACATCCTTTCCAGATTCATCAGAAAAAGAAGAAAAAAATATTCTAAAAAAATAAAAATTTACCTTTAATTACCATAAAACAATAATCACTTTACAAACATTTTCAAAACAAACAAACAAACAAACAAACAAAAAAATCATTACTAATTTTAAAAAAACACAAACAAATTGAGTTAATGAACTCTTTCAATGAATCCATTCAACACTCTTCATTTTTGCTCCAACTCCATCCAATCAAGTGAATAAGTGGCCCATTTTACTATTTCCATCTGTTTCGCAACGTCAATTGGAATAATCAGCTGTTCAACTGGAGATTGAGATCTGTTTTCTCCAAATTCTTCGTCTTCATCAGAGAAGTCAACTTCCTTATGTTCTTCTATCATCAGCCGACGAATTGTGAATGCTATGTTATCCAATAGTTTGTCCAATTCAATTTGTCTTGCTGCTGTAACAGAAATAGCCAGAGATTTATACAGCAGGTTCTGCGTTGCTTGTATTGCTGTTATAAATACGTCATCTGTTATCTCACATTCAATGTCTTTTGTTTTATCAACATCTTTCTCTTTTAAACTTTTTTCATTTTTACTCTCTTCGATGTCTTTCTCATTGCTTTTATTTTCCTTTTCTTTTGTTTCCAATTTTTCAATGGCGCTATCAAAGGCGTGAGAATGCCTTTTCCAGTAGTTTAGCAGAACTCTGTAAATCACAACAAATATCCCTTCATCAATCAGAACGGCTGTGTTTTCTTCCAAATTCCAGCCCAGCTGGCTGAGAATCATCAAACTGCAATTCACAGCTTCAGACAAAGGCGAATGCCTCACCACATCCAGAAGCAACGGAGCTAAACCCACTTCCACAAGAGTCTTTCTTATTTCTTTTGGGCAAAAGTGTTGCAGCAATGAAATCATCACAAATATGACAATTATTGTTAGAAATAATATTAATAATAAAAAAACCATTTTCATAAATAAAGCAATAAGACAATAGCAAACTATTTATTGAAGAGGAAAGTGCATAAACAGCCCAAAGACAACGAACAAAACGATTCGTCTCTTTTGCAGAAAATTCTTGTTTGAAGTTTGCTCCTTTTGTTTGACGAAGAAATAGCGACTTGACATTGTGATGAGCAATAATGTTTTTCAGTTGTGGCAAAGCAAACGAAAAATCGTTGTTTATCTTTGCTTTCGTAAACACAAGGCAGAAAATGGCGCTAATGTAAATGCCTTCACCATCAATCAAATTCGAGTTCTGTTCGTCTTTGACTTCGTTTTGTGAGGCAGAAGACGCTGAAGGCTTCTCATTTTCAGTGCTATCAGAGCTTGGTCCTCGAACACATTCAAATGTTGAGTCATAATAAGTGTCAACTATCGCTTCCAGAATGCCAACTCCATCTGCCTTCTCCACTTGCATCGAAAGCTCAAGGAAAACTGCGTCAAGAACAAACTCTTTTGACTGCTGGAAAAAATGTTCTATCAATTCTAATATTCTCTGGACTAGAAAGTGTGGTATCATCGCATTCTTTCCTCTCAAAAAGGTCTTGTCATACGCAGCAGCAGAAGAAGACGACAAGTTCATCACTGAAGATGCAGATTTTGAGGATTCTTTTGAGGATTGCGATTGCATATAATATGCTGGCTCATTTGTTTCTTTGAAGTCTTCCAAATGGTCTGTTTGCGACTGATCTGTCTGTGCGTTTGCTTTCTGTTCTTTCAAACTTTTGCGCTTCTTTTCCAACATTTCAGCTGCACGCTTCGCAAAGTCGATTGCCAGTATTCGTATCATCAGTGCAATTAGATGAAATTTTCCTGATTTTTCTTCGGATTTTTTCTCTTTCAAACTGGAGTCAAGCAGCGAAGAATTAAAGCTGATGGATTCTGAGATAATCGTCTTCAGATGGGAATATGCTCCACTCGATATTGCAAACAGCAAATCCACAATTGAAAGCAAAGCAGAAGAATAGTACCGAAGGAGTTCATCAGCTTCCTGAAGATTTGATTCAGAGGATTGCGTTGCAGACGAGAGTCTTTTGCTTATTCGGATAATTTTTGATATTATCACTGCAATTGCTGTCAGTATGCTTTGCAGCATTTGCGGAGTCGCCAGGACGAACTGTGTGAACTCAGATGAATGATGCACAATCACTGCAATCAGATGGCAGACACTCGAAATGACTTCAACAGGAAATACGAATGAAGGAGTGCATTCTTTCTGCTCATCGTGCTTATGTACAAATGATTCATCATCATCTTCATTAAAATGTTCTTGCGACTTATTATCACCAATCTGCATAAACCTGACTGAAATGTTTAGAAAGTTGTGTGAAATAATGTTGAATGCTCTGAGAGGACTTTGAAGTGCGTGTTTTGTTAAATGAGATAAAAGATTGAGGCAAGTTTCTTTGTTCTCTTCAGCCATTCTGATTTTGTCTCGACTTTTGTTCACTCTTCTCAAAACAGAACTTTAAAAGAAAAGAAGATAATAAAAAAACAAGAATAAGAATAAAAAAATCAATTCAAGTTCATTAAATGAAAAGACGTTCAGCCAAATCCAACCTGAGTTCTTTGACAACAAGCGGATGATCTGAGATGTCATGTGGAATTTCAACATCTGAAAGAAATGAGGGTGTGACGTAAAGTACTTCTGTTTCAAACAAGTCGTCGTCTTCCTCAACCTCATGCAATTCTGCTGCTCCGTCCATCGCTCCCTTCTCCATTTCCGCATGTTCTTTGTCTTTCAATTCTCTTTTGCCTTTCAGTTCTGCTTGTTCAAGCTGCTCTTTTATGCTTTGATCAACGTGAATCATTGTCGGATCATTCGAAATAGGCGACATTCGCATAGCTGTCTTTGAGGTGAAGAGAACAGAAGCAGCATCGAGGCATTGCGCATAGATGGTCGATGCCTGAAAGATCGGATTGTATGCAAGTTGCCTAAAAGTGAACCACACAAAGAAAGTAAATGAATAATTCAATGAGAATAAAACAAAATATCTCTGAATAAACACTTGGCCTATCAATAAAAGAGTACACACTCTTCATTCATGGCTTCTCTCTTTCTCTCTGCAACTGGTGATTCCTTAGCACTTTGCATTTGAACAACAGAATCAAAACTCGATTGCGAAGAATTCGTCTCTTCAAACGATGGGCTCAAAAGCGCAGTTGTTCGAGAAGAGCTTGCATATGTCTGTGACATTAGATCGTTTGCAGAAGAAGATGCATAAGACGATGCCAATGAAATAGTTGATGAATCGTGTGACCCTGTAATAAGCTGCTCATGTGTTTGCGCAATGATGCTGCTGTATGGAGACGCTGGTATGGATGAAGAGCGTTCAGAAAAGCAGTAAGGCGAAGCTGGCAAAACATGCGAGATAAAAGAAGATTCTTGATCTGTCTGTGAAACGGAAGCTGAAGATGATAGAAAAGAAGGAGAAGGAAATGAACCAATTGACGAAGAAGGCTGCTCGAGTGTGGCAATTGAGCTGGATAGCTCAGGAGACGGAGTTGCTTGGGCAGCATTTGAAAGTGCTGCAGAGTCTGCCACAGGCAACATTGGATATACAGCTGGTGCTGCCATCTGCGCTTTTTCTGGGGCAGCAGGCGCAGAAGTTGGCAGGATGCGCTTCTGGGGAGCATTGGCAAGAGACCTTTGATTGCCGTCGAGTTGCAAGTGCTGTGCTTCATTGTCATGCAGTGGGGGAGAGAAATCTCCCATTTGCGTCTTCACCAGAGACCCTTTTTGCATTTCATTGAGATTCTCTGCAATTCCACTGGAAGTTTTCGTAGGAAATGAAGTAAATGAGGCCGAATGACGTATTGCCTCAAGCTGCGCTTGCTGCGTGATGTTCATTTGTGCGATTGCATTGACAATAAACGGATCGAATAATAATTCTGCAGCTGACGGACGAAGAGCAGGATCCTTTGTCAACATAAGGGATATCAAATCTTTTAGTCGACGCGAATATCTTGGCTGAGGAAGCGAATCATCTGGAAAAGGTGGGGCAGGCTTTGTGACAATCTTGTCCATTATGTCAAACTGAACGTTCGCAGGAAAGGGGTACTGCAGGCTCACCATTTCATACATCAATACACCCAAAGACCAAATATCTGTTTTTGATGAATAACTTCAAACAAAAAAATAAAAAAATATAATAATCACATAACGAAGCACTCAAATCAAAAATTTCAAACGGTTTTCCTAATATCTTCTCAGGGCTGTCGTACCATCTGAAATTATGTTTTATTCAAAAAGAAACACTTATTGAATTAGACAAATACAACTACAAACGGAGAACCCACAAGAGAGGTTGCTTTATCTGTTGGCTGTTGAAGTTGGATAGAAAATCCGAAATCACCTATTTTTAAAATAAACATGCTTATTTATCAACTGTTAAATAGTAACTGTACCAAGTTTCAGAAAATCCTTTGAAAATAGTAAATTTTCAGGCTTAACGTCCCGATGAATAACTTGATTTCGATGAACGAATTCCAACGCTAGAAGAGCATGAACAAAGCATTTTAGCACATCCTATTGATCATTCATGCTTCACAAAAGAATTAAAAAAAGAAAAAAACTGCAAACTATTTCTTCAAAATATGATTGCTTCTTTTTATGAGCTTCCAATAAATGCCTCAAATCTCCATTCTGACAATGTTCCATTATGATGTATGTGTAATTTTCATCATAAAAGTGCTCCAAATACTGAACAACGAATGGAGATTTCATTCTCTGTAAAATATGCACTTCCTTTTTTCTTTGATCTGGATGATTGATAAATGACGTTGGAATTCGTTTGCATATTCTGAAGGTTTGAGTGGGAATATGAAATACTTTAATGACATCTCCAGAAACGCCTTTTCCAATTTTTCCAAAGTTCACATCTCAACGCACATTTAACATAAAAATAATATAACACATATAAATAAAAAAGCAGCTCAATACAAGTAGCAAACAATCTTGAAGTGACATATGCCAAGTAGACAAATAGACCAATTATGAATATTATTGAATAAGTTTATGGCACGTCAAAGTAAAAAAGTGGAATACCTGATCTGATGAGTGAAAAAAAAGTTGTTGCAACGTGGATAGAGCCTGGAAATCCCTTTGACAAAGCAAAAGTCATTCGAAAGACTGTATTTTGTGACGAGCAAGGATATACAGAACCTCAGGAATTTGATAATCTTGACGCTATTTCATATCATTTGACAATTGCATTTGATGATGAAGAGCCAGTTGCAGCAGCTAGAATTTTTCCCAATAAAGATGGCATAACATATCATATAGATCGTGTATCAGTTTTAAAGCCATACAGAGGTAAAGGGGTTGGAAGAATTCTTCTTCAGAATTTGGAGGATCAAATCAGAAAACTTGGACGAAAGCGAGCAACGCTTGCAGCTGAATTGACGGCAGTTGGATTTTATGAAAAGCTTGGATATAAAATATACGGAGAACAGTATTATGAATATCATCTTCCTGTTATTGATATGGAAAAAATGTTGGAATAGAGTTTTGTATACATGTACGAATACATGTTCACCAAACTTTATGTATCTATATATATTCTTTTTTTATTAGACATGAACTTGGACAATCTTCTTGTTCGCCTTTGTATTTCGTCCTTTTTTTAAAAAAGTATATATTTATTTCCCTCTTTATTTTTCTCCATTTAGAAAATAGAAATTGATTTTTATTTCTCAAAATAGTTATTTTTTTTCTTTAGATTTCTTTTTCCAATGAAAATGTTCAAAGTCATCAATCAAACGTAAAAATAACCATGATGAATTATTGTTGATAATCATTCATTTATAAGTACACATTTGAACAAACTTATGATTGATGATTGTTGAATCATAAACGATATGATAATTTATCTAAATCTTTTTTCCAAGAGCATTTCCCTTTGAAAACTTAAAGCATTCTTTTTTATCACACTTATCATTCCAAATCGTTTCAGTTTTGATAAAAAACCCGTATCGCAAAGACAATTTTTCTATTTCTCACTTTTTTTCAAACCAACAAGATGTTTATGAATGGATGATTCAAACATGAATATTTTCAAAATTTATGTTATTAAAAAAGAGAGTTCGTTTCATCATCTTGCTGTTGTTGATTAATGTTAACATCACAAACATAGGGCTATAATTTTATCTTGACCTTTTTTCTTTATCTAGACCTTTTTCTTTTTTGCCATGCTTTTAGCTTTACACAAGCCTGCGATAAATAAAAAATAACCAGAAATGTTTGAAATGTTTTATTTTCCTTATTCTGTATTTTTTTTTCAATATTTCATGTTTCACAAAAACATCGAGGATAATAATAATTTTATGTTTTGATCATTGACTTGCTGCTTTTCCAGTGAATAGTTATTATCAGAAGTTTTAAGCTTTCATATCATAATATATCGTTTCTATTTTATAAGTTAAACTTGTTTAAAACTTTCTCAACTTGTTTTTTTCACATTTTTCTCATTTCATACACTTTTTCAAAAAACATGATTTCAGAGACATGCATCCATTTGTTTTAATATTTAATGAAATGAAATAAAAACAAATTTGAAATGAAATGATATCTCAAAGAAAAAACATCAAAATATTTGTATATGACGAACAATTTTCAGATCAAAATTTTTATATGTTCTGCCATTTCGCTTCAAATTCTTGTTCAATTCTTTTTCATTTCAAAATTAAACAAAAACATACAATAAATAACACCTTGTTTTTAGTTTTTATGTTCTTAAAAATTTACACAAATTCATATTTGTTCCGAAAATCGTGTTTTAAGCAAAAACAGTGAAATGAGAAAAAAAGGTTAAAAATTTCATTGAAAAAGTCAAAAACAAGTAAAAATAATAATATAGGAGTGAAGAATTGTGATGCTGTGGCTAAAAACGTTCATTATGAAATATTCGCGTCACAGCCAGCAAGTCTTTGATCTGGGTCCTAAAATAATAAAAATTTTGAATATTTTTTTGAACATAAAAATTTCAAATTTTTTTTCAAAAGAATTCTGAAAAACAAAAATATCAAGAAGTCTATTTATTTTGTTTTTGTTATTAGCCTTTTCACAAATCAAAAAAGCAAAAATAAGTTTCAAAAAAACAGGGTTGAGATAAAATTTTGAGGTCAAGATAAAATATAAACCCTATTAAAGAAAAATAAATCATTTTCAACAGTTTATCAAAGAACTGTTTAATGATGCACTTAATGAACCTCATGAAGTAATCCTCTCTCAAACTCTCACATTCAACCCATATACAAAAAAGAGATAGGGTTTATATTTTATCTTGACCTCAAAATTTTATCTCAACCCTGTTTTTTTGAAACTTATTTTTGCTTTTTTGATTTGTGAAAAGGCTAATAACAAAAACAAAATAAATAGACTTCTTGATATTTTTGTTTTTCAGAATTCTTTTGAAAAAAAATTTGAAATTTTTATGTTCAAAAAAATATTCAAAATTTTTATTATTTTAGGACCCAGATCAAAGACTTGCTGGCTGTGACGCGAATATTTCATAATGAACGTTTTTAGCCACAGCATCACAATTCTTCACTCCTATATTATTATTTTTACTTGTTTTTGACTTTTTCAATGAAATTTTTAACCTTTTTTTCTCATTTCACTGTTTTTGCTTAAAACACGATTTTCGGAACAAATATGAATTTGTGTAAATTTTTAAGAACATAAAAACTAAAAACAAGGTGTTATTTATTGTATGTTTTTGTTTAATTTTGAAATGAAAAAGAATTGAACAAGAATTTGAAGCGAAATGGCAGAACATATAAAAATTTTGATCTGAAAATTGTTCGTCATATACAAATATTTTGATGTTTTTTCTTTGAGATATCATTTCATTTCAAATTTGTTTTTATTTCATTTCATTAAATATTAAAACAAATGGATGCATGTCTCTGAAATCATGTTTTTTGAAAAAGTGTATGAAATGAGAAAAATGTGAAAAAAACAAGTTGAGAAAGTTTTAAACAAGTTTAACTTATAAAATAGAAACGATATATTATGATATGAAAGCTTAAAACTTCTGATAATAACTATTCACTGGAAAAGCAGCAAGTCAATGATCAAAACATAAAATTATTATTATCCTCGATGTTTTTGTGAAACATGAAATATTGAAAAAAAAATACAGAATAAGGAAAATAAAACATTTCAAACATTTCTGGTTATTTTTTATTTATCGCAGGCTTGTGTAAAGCTAAAAGCATGGCAAAAAAGAAAAAGGTCTAGATAAAGAAAAAAGGTCAAGATAAAATTATAGCCCTATAATTTATTCGAATTTTCTTATTTCATTCTAAAAAGCATTGGCTGCACCCACAACACGCTGTACACTCTATTTAGCAAACATTCACTTTCTTTTCTTTCTCATTCTCTTATTATTGGTGGTGGTAGATGATTGGCCCACTTCTCTGTGCATTTATTGAGAAAATGACCAAAAGGTTCACCAAAAATTATTTGCAGATGGGAACAGACCTCCTCTCTTTTCTTAACCTTTGTCTGTTCAACCTCTCCTGTCGCTTCAATTTTCATTCTCACGTCAAATGTGGAGAATAACCATGAGCACAAAAAGCAGACAAGAAGGCATGGGAAAAAATAAAGTTCTTTGAAATCATTGTTTCATCAAAACTCTTTCGTTTTTTGTTTTGATTGTTCAGAATTGTGAAAAGATGCCAATGCTTTTATCGGAATGTTGTTGTGTACTAGCTGTGGCCCAAACGAACAAATTCAATGCCTTACTCCCCACATCTCCAAATTGTTGAAACTGTTTGAAATGACAACTCCTTTCAAAACAAAAAACAAAAAGTGAAATAAAAAGATAAAAAGAAAACAGAAGGGAAAACAGAAGCTTTCCATCTTTACCCATTGCAACACACCCAACAACCAAAAACAGGTGAAAGGCATCTGACTCTCTCAATGAAAGAGCCAATACCCCACAAAAACAAACAAAAAACATTCAAAGCTCAAATGCTTCTGTTTTCTTCTCTTCCCATCCAATCCCAAATGGTATCTTCACAAGCTCCACAAACACAAACACCAACCCCTCAAACACTTTTCATCTCTCGCTCATCAAGCTCCAACTCCCATTCCCACTCCCATTGTTTGTTCCGTTTGTGTCTTCCTCAACATCCACAGCATCCGACACAGTCATGACTAAACCTCCTGCCGGAAACCGCTGGATAAACTCTCGCTTCAGCCCAGCCAGCGTGGGCCGTTGTTCCGGAACTGCTGAAAGGCACTGGCCAACCACTGTGCTCAGACTTCCCGTGCTCTTCACATCCTTCCTCGGTCTCTCCCCATTCACAATCTTCTGCCCCGCCACCTCTGCCTCATACTCCCCAAACGGGATCTCCAGCGTCAAGCACTCCCACAGCATCATCCCAATCGAGAATGCCACCGACTCCTTCGTTGCTCCCATGTTTTTGTTGATCAACAACTCTGGCGCCTTCCACCTCAAGCACTCCTTCCTGGAATCATCCTCATCCTCAAAAGCTGATGAAGGCAGAGAGTCATCATCATCATCACTTGCAGATGTCACAACTGTTGTTGATGAGATCGATGATGAAGTGTCTGAGTCTGATGAGCAGTCGGAGTGGAGGGCAATGCAGATCACCATGTGTTCTGAGAAAAGAACAATGTGAGGACTCAGATTGGCCAGTGAAGATAATCCGTTTTCCATCTCATCAAAGGAGTGAAGTGCAAGATTGGCCACCCAGAACAGGATCTGGGCAGCTGTCTGCTCTCTTTGTTGAAGACTTCCAATCGCCATCTCTTTCTTCTCATTCCTCCCATGAAGCAGCATGAACAGCGAATCCCTCAGATCCACAATCAATTTCTCATGAGGAGACGAACAGGCCATTGCATCCACCAGATTAGACATAGATGAAGTGGTTGGGCACAGATCCTCCCCTCGAACAAATGTGGAATCTGAATCAGTTGTTGAAGTGGTTGAGGTGGATGGTGATGGAGTCTGTTTTCTAATTTCCTCTTCTTCAACCTTTTCCAATGCCCAATCTGGGATCTTGTCTGAGTCCTTTCCCAAGATGTATTCAGTTGAACCACTCTCGCTCAAAAGATACTCTTCAGACTCCGAATGCACCATCTCCTTTCCATTCATTCTCTTCTTGATCCTCTCTTCATTCTTCTTCTCTGCCTCTCTCTCTGCTCTCCTCCACTGCTCTTCAGGCGACATCTCCATCGTCACCATCTCAAAAGCCTTCGGATCCTTTCTGATGTTATCATCAACAATCTCTCTCAAATCTTTCGCTTCGTTCTTCACCTTTTTCCACCGAACAACAAACAAAATAAAACCAATCAGAACAATAAACAATATTATAACAAGCACAATGACAATTAATAACCAATAGGATTTTCCTTCTATCCCTCCTTCAACAATTCTTCCTTCATCTTTTTGTTTTGTTTTGCTTGCATTCTTCAGGACGAATGAATCAGTTGATGATGGAGATTCTGCATTCCCAAATAAAATATGCACACTCACCTCAGCATCATTTCCACAACTGCTGATAAGATCTTTTGCCGCACTTCCTTCTGCTTCTTTCTCTGACAAAAACCCATTTGAATCAAAATCATAATGTTCAATCTCTTTCTCCTCTCCCTTCCTCTTCACAACTGAAAATGACAAATTGCATGGAATAAGAAGCATTCCTTTAAATATCAGCTTCATTCTATTTGCCTCTTCTTTTGCTTCCACACTCTCCAGAACAGGAATGAAGAATGATGAATCCCTTTCAGAAGCAATCCCTTCAAAACTGCACCCTTCATTCAACATCCAAAGCGATGTATTTCTCTCCAATCCATCTCCTCCTTTCAAACTCAGCACATTCAATGTTCCAGAATCTGAACAGATGATATTCCTTCTCAATGATGGATATCCCTCAATCGATGGATTGTTATTTGAGAAATTCCCAGCTTCAATAAACACATTTCCTCCACTCATTGTTATTCCACCCTCTGGTGAATTCAAGATTGTTGTATCTTTCAGCATCACAGAACTCTTAGCAACATCAACAACAGATCCATTCCATCGGCATATTTCTTCTTCTTGATTCAAATTGTTCTCGTTTCTTTCTTCTATACTTCCTTTAAATACACACGACTCGATCAATATCTTTTCCACTGATGCTGTCTCAACTTGGCTCCCCTTTTTCAACTTTGATGTGCACTCATGAAAAGAGCAGTTGCACATCTCAAATACACTCATCCCATTTGTTGCACAAACAATGCAAGACCCAGATGATAATCGGCTGACATTTGTAAACGATGACAACACCAATGAAATAAACATAGAAGAATAGCTGTTTTCGAACAAGATCAGGCTTTCACTTTGAAGAGCGATGTTTGTGGCTGTCAGCCTTGAAACACTCACTTTCTCACTCTTTCCACATTTAATCACCGAACTCTTGCATTGAACATCATCCACCCTCAGATCGTCAAATGATGATCTTTCCGAACCCAATATATTGAAAACAGGTTTTGTGAATCCCAAACTGTAAACACTGGACGCATCTGCTTCAAATACCCCATCTTCAACAACAATCAGAGAAGCATCAGAAGGGAGCTGTGAATTTGCTGTTGTTCTGCTCTCTGAATGAAACGAAACAGATTCTAGAATTAGAAATCCATTCAATTGGCGAATTAAGCACGAGCAGACAACATTCTGCATTCCACCAAAAACAAATGAAATTTTCTCAAGTCGAACAGACTCTGATGTCGTCACAGCTCCTTCATCAGCAAAATCTATTTCATTCACTTTTATCTCGGCATTCCTATTCGATTCCATCGACTTGATCGTCACCTTTTGAGCAGAGCACGAACCAGTTAGTGTTGTTTCATTCCAGATATACAACTGAGAATAATCTGAAGGAATAACGTGGCTCACCCCAACATTCAACGATGAGCACGCACTCTTCATTTCCCCACAATTCTTGCTGTTGCTGCTGTTCCCCACAATCGAAGACACAAATATGAATTCGCTCCTGAACACATACACTCTTCCCAACAGATCCTCTTCATCCCCATAATTGTCTGATGTGCATCCCCATATTGCCAGCTCCTTCACAAACGGCTCCCCAAAATTTATCAGAAACTGCGACTCCGAAATCTGAGTGCCAAGGTCAGTGCACTTCACAAACACATCCCTCCCTTTCAATGCAACATTCTCCTTGAATGTGATGTTCGATAAAACAAAGGGCAATGCCTTCTGTAAGGCACTCTGTGATTTCAAAAATATCCCTCCGCCTCTCCCGTTGTTCGAGCAGAAACATTTTACCACATTCGTGTGGTTCATCTCCAGCTTCCCCCTCTCATTGAGGAGGAAGAACATTCCTCCTCCTTCATTCGAGCTTGCCGATCCACACCCATCAATTGTCGAATTCTCCATTTTCAATCTCACATCATTCGACACATCACAGCAAAGCGATGAAGGGTTGATTGTCGCACTGTGCTTCACATTCGCAAATATGCATTGCTCAAATAGAATATTCCATACTTCTTCTGCATCATTCTTTTCGCTTGAAGCAATCGTATTTTCACTCATCGCAATTGCACTTTTTCCGTCCAAAGAAATATCTTCAAATGTCACATTTTTCATTGCTGTCACACAATCAGCTGATATCCTCATAATCTCATGCATTGATATCAACCCAGCTATCTTTGTCTTTTCGATAGAAACAATTCCTTTCGAAGCACTTATCAATCCAAATGTCAATTCACCTATCACATTGTCACTCATGTGAATTGAACAGCTCACAATACTCGTTTTGACTGCCTCTGAACCTGTCTGGATAAGAATGTTTGCCCCATTGTCAAAGGCACTGGGAATCAGAATCCCCAATTCATTGAATTGAACAATCCCTTTGCACTCAACAACAGTATCTCCATTCACTTCAAGTGTTTGAACAAATTTGATTTTGTCTGATTCCATATTTATTCCTTCCAGTTTTAAACCATTCATCCCAATCACACTCATTTCACTCCTCACATCGCAAAGCCCCTGAACTGTGATTGACCCAATCCCCAAGTTACTCCCCCGCTTCAGCCCATAATCAACAGAAGCGCATGGATACTCCAACGGGCCACAAACAATCACATTGTTTCCTTCCTCAGCAATATATACACTCGATCCAATCGATTTCCAGAAATAGATCAGCGGAATTGCACACTCTCTGTTTTCTCCATCATATCCCCTCATCGAGTTTTCGGTCAATACCTCCAATCTGTCTTTCACAAATGGCAACGTTTCATTCTTGATGCTCTTGGCGAGTGATTGAGATGAAATGAACAGATCCTTCCCATATTTCGCACTGTTTGGCTTGCCAGATGAAAAAGTTGGTGAGGATATCACAAACCCTGCTTCTTCTTCTTTCAGTATCTTCAGCATTATTCCTCCTCCATATCCAACACTTCCCTCTTCATATGGTGCTCTGCAACAATAAAACGAACACAAATTTATCAACAGATTCGTTTTCGAAGATGCCTCACAAAAGAGTGCACCTCCTCCAATCTCAGTTCCCTCCTTTCCAGTAATAGCACACCCTTCAAATGTGCAGTCATTAATATCCACTTTGATATCTCTTCCATCATCATCATCATCCTCATTGTTCACAATGCTGATGCATCCTCCACTTCCCTTCGAACGAGTGATCGATGAAAATGTGCATCCCGACATCTCTTCAATGACCCCCTCGTGGTACTCAACAACACACCCGTCGTTGAATATGATTTCTCCAAAATCACTATGAGTTATATTCATCAAAGGCACACTCTCTCCATTTCCTTCAACAACAAATATCGACGAATCTCCAATTTTCATATTCTTTGTTCCAAACTTTATCACCTCCACAACCCCTCCAACAGCCTTCACAAACACTGTAGAAATACTCTCAGCCCCTCCTTCCATCCCACATCCATTCAGAATGAGCTTCCCTGAATGGCACTCAAACACACTTTCATGAAAGATCAGCGATTTCTTCAATGAAAATACGATGCCTGATACCGACGCACCGACTGAGATTTCTATCAATCCACTTTGCGTTCCTTGTATCAGATCAGAGACATCACATTTCATTTCATTCTCTTTGGATGTAATGCTCCATTCATTTGAAGTCAACCCCAGTTCCTCCTCAAAGACAAATGGCTCAAGAAGAGCAACATCCTTTTTCTTCCCCTCAAAGTGGATTGACACTGCCTTCGAAATGGATGAGCACGGAAACTCTTCAAATCCACACTTCGAAAAATCATGGCTCAATAATCCTCCTCCAACAAACGCTGGCGCAGAAAAGTTATTCCACAAATACACTACCAGCGGAATGGGAAACGATTCATCCCCATTTTCATATCCTTGCATCTTGCTCTTTGTATCAAATGAGGGTGTTAACGAGGCAATTTTCCCACTTGTTGCTGTTGACTCCAGATCGATCGAATCAACAAAAATATCGCTCCCAAATTTTGCTCGATTTCCTTCAAATGTCGATGAAATCAGAAAATCTGCATTTGTGTCTTTCACTTTCAGCCCAATCCCTCCTCCTCTCCCTTGAGTGGCTGAGGCATAACAGTTCTTCACAACACCTCCATTCATCGTAAATGAACCAACATTCCCCATTTCAATCATCATTCCTCCTCCAAACTCAGATTCTTCACTTCCACAGCCATCAATCGTGCATCCATCAAGAGTTGTAGAATGCAACCCTTCACTCGCACTTATCAGCGATGATCCAGCTGCTGTTTTCACAATGTTGCTGAATATGCAGTTATCCAGAGACAATGAAGCAGATGATCCTTGAGAAAGTGATATCACACTTGTGATGCTGAATGTTATGCCCCATCTCACATCTTGCATCTTCAACTCTCCTCCCTCAAGTTTCACAAGTGAGTTCTGAATGCTTCTCTCTTCTGAATGAGCTGCATCCATCGAAATGTTCACTCTCTTCACATCCATCAACCCACTTACCTCAACCTCAAACAGTCTGCATCGCCTGTTGTTTTCATATGAGGTGTTGTAAACCACTGATAGATCGCTCACAGTCAATTCCCCTGTTTCAACACAAAACAGGCTCAATCCATTTCCCTCAAATTTTGTTTCAATGGATGAGCCAGCTGGTGAAGCCCCATTCACAGTGATTGTTTTCTCTCCAATATCAACTCCTTTGCCTTCCACAACTGTTCCACTTAACACTTTGATTTCCTCCACAGACCCCACAATCATTTGAGACAAGCAATGACTGATTGTGAGGCATGGATGCTCAATACCCAAACCACAAAAAAATGTGTCTCCTGCCTTATTCTGTTCTCTTGGACATGAAACATACCTTTCAGAGCCACCATTGCAATTGATCCAATAACTAACATCGTCAAGTTTTTTATAATCTTTACTAACCCTGTTTGCAGTCGTTCTTGTTGAAAAGCAAGATGAATCAATGTTATTTTGTGAAGAATTATAAAGAATAATATCACAGCCACAAACAGCAGAGTTATTGTGAAAAAAACAAAAATACAATAATAATCCTTTGTTATTATCATTCACATATAATGAAGCACCTCCACCTCCACAAATAGATGAACAATTCTCAAAAAGACATTCTGTCAATATCATTTTTTGACTTGGATGCCAGTTTTCGATTCCTCCTCCAACTCCATTTACTGGATTATGTGAAGAACAGTTTTTGAATTTACAATATGATATACATTTTTCTTGAATTGAAGCATTTGATTTCCAAATATCCAAGCCTCCCCCATCATTTCCTGACCATCCATTTTCAAATAAACAATTGGATACTAATATCTGCGACTCAATTCCTTCCAAATTAGCACCCGCGCCACCTTCATCATTTGAAGCAACACAATAGCATCCTTCAAATTTCGTCGAATTAACATCACATAAACCAATATTTGATGCATAAATCCCTCCACCTCTTGTTAAAGTGGCATTGCATTTTGAAAAAGAACAATTGTACACAGTAAGTTTTACAGCTTGACTGTCGTGAATAAAGATTCCTCCTCCACAAGATGCGTTGCACTCGATCCATTCACAACATATATAATCTTGATTTTCTTTTGTGTCGATATGACTTTTTAAAGTGTATTCGTTATCAATACGAACGTTGCATCTATATGTATTATTCAAAGCTATAAACGTGTTTGATAATTGCGTACCACTTACAATCAGTCCCTCCAATGCATTTGTCGAAGAGAAAATGGAGCAGCTCTCCATTGTGCACTGCTCTACACATGATGTGAATGAGATATTTGAATTGACTTTACACACATCGGAAATGTTTCTAAAAACGCAGTTATTCAATTCTTCGCATCGGCCAGATCCACTTCGAAGCAAACAATTGCATCCATAAACTGCCTTATTGCATATATTCGATTCGCTAATGCAAAGAGAAGACAAATTATCGCTCAAAAAGAAGAATGACGATTGAACGAAGCCAATAGGTGAAAAGCAGCTAAAATTCAAAATGAAAATGCTGCTTTTCTGTAAATCAAATAATTCTTTGGGGCTTGGAGACAATAATATTCCACATGATATTAACGAAGCATTCGATAATATAAGATTAGCAATGCAACTTCGATATTTATATATTCCAAAATACAGATTCCTATTTTGAATTGTTGAATTTTCAATGTGAAGACTACTAATGATAAAATTATTAATTTGTTGTTTTGGACAGTTACAATTATCTTTATTGGTGAAAATTGGTGAGTTCGTGAAAGTCTGACACTTTTGAAAACAAGCATCGTTTGGGATTTGCCTCGAATAAGATTTGAATCTAATTTCTTCAACTGGAGATACTATCTTACAAGATACCAATGAATCCTCTGAGTTGCAAAACTGTTTCATCAAAAGAAAAATTGGCAAATTTATGATTGTTTTGAGCATTGGTTCTTTCTTTGCTGTTTTTTCTCTGTTCAAAAGAATGAAAACCATTATTCTTGATTCATTCTCTGATCTTTTATCACAAAATCAGCAGTTCATGAACGATGTAAATTGATTTCAAAAATATAATTTCAGAGGATTATCTTCTAAAAAAATTTGAATGATCGTTTGGGGAATGCTCTTCAAAAGGCAAAGAAAAATATGGAATAGCAATTCGCTTTCAATTCGCTTTCTGCAGAATAGCCTTCTTTTCAAAGAATCCAAAAGATAAAAAATCATTTACCACCCTTTCATTGTAAAGAGAAAATAGATTTATTTTTCATAGCTCAATAATGTGACAAACTTTCAAATTCTTGAAATCAAGCAGCGCACGTCTACTTATGAAATTTCTTCAAGAAAATTGAAGCATTGAAAGCCTGCATTGTTTATTGCACTAGACTTATTCTTTCTGTCTGTGAAATAATAGGTGCAAGCCTTTTGACTCATGATCGAAAAATCCTTAACAAAGCACAAGTATTTTCAGTCAAAAATGCGGCATTGACTTTGACAGGAAAGTGATTTGTCCAACACAAGATATCCATAATCATCAATAAAACCGTATCTATCATTTCTTGAATGCTTATCAATTATTATTTGCATTGGTTGCAATTTCGCGAAATAAGTTCCTTTCGAAACTTAAATATCCATTTTCGCATTTTCCAAGCACAATAATCAAATAAAATTTTATATTTGAGGGAAAATAAAAATTCCATCTTCTCACAAAAATTGAGTTTGGTACTTGAAAGATTTTAAAATTTCAAGTTTGAATAATTATGAGCATCAAACTTATTGAACAAATCACTATGTGTTTTTCTTCCTGCTCTTAAAAAATATCGTCTTTGTATGAACAAATTTATGATAAAGCATTGCTTTTTTAAACATATTCGCTCTTATATTCTAAATTCTTGTTCGGGTTTAACGAAAAAATTAGATTTTTCATGATTGAACTTAAATGCAGAACCTTTTCAAAGAAACAAACTTTCTAATTATTTGAATTTTTTCAAACATCAATATACACTTTTTCATTTCACATGCTTCGCTTATATATTTTTATTCAGATTTTTTTGAACATGGATCTTAATGATCTGACCTTAATTTGGCGTTTTCTTTGAAAGATGAGTTCCACACCTCCTTTGTTAGGTGACACTACTTATTTATCGAACAGCAATAATGTATCAAACATTAAAGAGCATTTTTCTTCGTTGATATCTGCTCAAGAAAATCTTGAAACTGAACTTCTTTTAAACCCTCCAGCAGATAATAAGATTTCTCTCAAACCTATTGTTCCAATTGTTGAGTATAAAAAATCGAAAAAATTGCCGAAGCAATTGCTAGTTTGCATTGAAAGTTCAGTTTTCTTATTTGCATTTCATTATTTCCCCCTTTTTTTTTTTTTTTTAAATTTTAGTCATCGTCTCAAGGAATTCCGGAAGTTGTCAAACAGGGAACAATGTTTTTTACACAAGAATCGCTGTCCGTTAAATTTAAAACCAAAAATTACCAGCCAATAGATATTGTTATTCCTCAAAGTCATTACGAACAGCCAAAAGGAGAGGCTGAGCTTGATCCAGAAATTTTGAAACAAGAAGATAATCAAATAGATAAAGAAAAATTTATGGATGAAGCGCATTTTTCAAAGCCTCCAAAAAATTCTCTGTCTGGAAGACAACTTTGCGGAATAATGTTTTCAGATTCTGAATTTTCAAGTCCTGTTGTGAATTTATCTGGATTCGTTCAAACAGCATCATCGTCAGTAGAAGATACTCTGTTTATCAGGTTACGCTCAATTGATTTTGAAGGAACTTTAGTCTCAAATCTTGAACCCTACTTTATTACATTTGCACTGTACAACATCGCTGGAAAAAGAAAATTAAGCGAAGATATCCATATGGATTTAAATACGCCAGCTCAGCTTGAACTATTGCAAAATGCTCCGCGTATCCCTTCAGCTGCAACAAGTGGAGGAGCTGTTGTGGAACCAGAAACCATAAATCCATTAACAACACTTCGACAAGCTTTGTTTACCATCAACTTGCAAGATGATGTTTCTCAGGCATATTTGGTATTTCGCATTTCAAAAGTCTGTCAACAAGATTCAGATGCAGGAATTAGCGACTATTTAAACTCGCCAGAAAAAGTTCAAAAAGCGAGAGGAAAAGATGCCAATTCGAGAGATGTGGAGAAGGTGAAAAAGGCATACAATGAAAACACAAAAGGGCTTGGCCAATTTCGACAGCTATTTGCATTTGGCTTTGTGAAAGTGTGGGAAGACAAGAAATGGAACAAGCAGATCTTTCGTGACAGAGAATGGCCGGAGGACACGATGAAGTGCCTCGAATTCGGTAATGTCTATCGATATCGCGGGACACCCGATGAGAAGACGCTGATTGAGTCTATTGACCTTGCCTCGAAGAAGCCTGGCGAGTTCAAGCTTATTCCGTGCAGCATGTCGTTGGATGTTATGCACCTTCAGAACACTCGAGCTCCAAACACCATTTCACCCCAGCTTTCTGAAGAAGGCATGGCTGTGCAGGATGACACAGCAGACGAGCAAGAAAAGCCCCTCAACTCTGAATTGACTGAATTAAAAGAGGTATGATTTTATTAGTTTTATTATAAAAATAATTTTTTCAATATTATCATTTTGTGTGACTCAATCAATAGCCAATTCGAATGGTGCAATCGTTCTTGAATCCAAAACTGCCCTTAACATTCCGCTCGTTCTACCACTTTCTGTATGTTTATCCCGACTGTGTCGACTTCACCGGCAAAATTGCGAGCGAGCGAGCGCGAAATATTTGCATTGACATCCGCCTGAAGAACTCCGACGAGTCGACTGCCGAGCGCGGAGAGCCTGTTCTCTACGGCGGGTCACACAGCGCAGGTATGGTGGATCACATTGTCACGTCGATGACCTACCACGAGCGGAAGCCTCATTTCATTGATGAGATCAAAATCGCTCTTCCATTCCAGCTCACCGACCGCACGCATCTTCTGTTCACGTTCTACCACATTTCGTATCAGGCAGCTGTCAAAGAAGACAAGAAGAAGGACAGGCAGATTCTGAACATCATCGGCTACTCTGTGCTGCCACTCACATCCGAGTCGCATCTGCGCCAGTCGTTTGTCCAGCTCCAAGTGGCAGCTTCACTCGAAAGAGGATACATGAGCCTCTTTTCGAGTGCCAAGACAACCTCCTCCAGCTCACCTCTTGCGACTTCTTCCACTTCTGCCTCTGCTTCTTCTGGTTCATCGGATTTGCCAGTTGCTTTTCTGAGCGACGGAAAGCCGCTGTTTTCTGTGTCTCTTTCGCTTGTGTCAACGATTATCCCACAAAATGCAGGTATTCGCGATCTGCTTGCCAACTCTGAAAAAGATGAGGCGATGATTCTGTCGAGCCTGCGGAACTATGGCAGCGATGCTCTTCCGCCTCACATGGCAGGAGGTTCTTCTTCGCAGGGAACATCCACAGGCATCTCCTCTCTTTCAGACTATCTGCAGATGACATCGCGCTCAGCTGAGAACTCGAGCGGGATGGAAGGGCGGTCCACAACAGGGAAGAAGGATATGGATGCTGTCATTTACTTCCCCACCATCGCCAACATTCTCTTCCGCCGTCTGCTGAAATTCCCTCAGCTGCAGCGTATTTCAGTCGTGGCAGACTTGCTGTCACTGCTGAAGACTGTAAAGTACACCACAGGATTCACTTCATTCAAGCAGGAGATTCCAGCTGAGTATTTGGAGGAGAAGCTTGACCCAATCGGTGTGGGTGTTTCGTCAGCACCTGCCCCGCCGCCAAAGCCAGGAAAGCGCAAAGAAGGCGACTCACTCAAAAGGTCAGCGTCACTTTCAGCGAGAGACTCGACTGATTCTCTTGTGCGTGTGGTGGTGTCGAAGGAGCCTCTGCATCTGGTTCTGATGAAGGCGTGGGCACACATTCTGATGGAGTGCTCGTGGAAGATCATGCAGGACGAGCTGCAGAAGAGTCTGCTGGCGTCGAAGGACAGTCGAAGCTTCATGTCTTCTTCTTCCTCTTCTTCCTCTGCTTCTGCAGCGATGCTGCCCACTTTCCCAGCAAATGTGTCTTCTCCACAAGCAATGAGAGGAGATTTGCCAACCACGCCACGTGGATTTGATGATGACGACGATGAAGGAATGAGCATATTTGAGCAGAAGATTGAGATTGCTGATCAAGACGAGAACGCCACCAAGAAAGCAAAGCAGGTCATGCGGAGACTGTTTGACTACGAAAAGAGCGAATATGACGGAAAGAAGGAAATCGACCTGAGCCAACTGGAGAAAGAGCGGAAACTGGCTGAAATGAAGCTGAAGGAGCTGAAGAAGGACAAAGACAATGACAAAGACGACGAAACAGACCAGTTCGACTTTACGAGCCTCGCCGATGGCACAACAACTTCAGTCGAAGACTCGCCACACGATAGTGTTGCTGCACGAGCACACACCCCGAACTCGCCTGTGCCAGAGAAGTCGTTCTCTCCTGTGCCCACTCCATCTCCCTCGTCGCCACATACATTCTCTGGTGCCACGATGGGAAGGACGCTCTCAACAGGCTCACGCGGCTCGCCTCTTTCGTCGAATGCGTATGCCGCTGGGCGCGGATCAGCAGACCCGCTGGCTGTAAGCATCGAGCAGCTGAGGGACTACTCGAAGGTGAAGCCTTATTTGGGATCGATCAAGACATGGATGAATGCAGCACTGATTCTGTATCCTGAAGTGGATATGACGAAAGTGGACCAGACAAAGCGGCGCATCGACTTTGAGCTGTGGCAGCACACACTGGAGAACAACTGGATCTTCCCGTTTATTGCACCACCTTCCAAATCATCTGATCGGATGATGCAAGGAACGGAAACGCTGCGGTCGAACCAGCCAACGGTGCATCCGCAGATCCACGATCACATCCACTTTGGATGGTTCTTCTTTGGTGCTGTGATAAAGTCAATGATTATCACAAAATCAAGGTTTGATGCACAACATGGAAGCGCAGCATCTTCATCCGCATCAGCATCTTCATCAACTGAGCCAAGTGAGAAAGTCTATGAAGATCCATTCACACCCGAATTCTACTCTGTTCTTAAATCTTTCGTATTGTTCCATTGTGTCCTTATGAAGCACTCTAAGCCCACACAAGTCAGGTTCTTTGTGAGCGAATTGGCAACCTTCCTGACACATCTGTGGACAGTGGCAGACAGAGGAAAGGTGAATGAGCTGATTCTGCTGTTCTTGACATACTACGCTCCCGACGCGGAGACACAGACAGAAGTTGAGAGAAAGCAGATTCTTGGTGCAATCCTGAACTTCTGGACAATCATCACTTCATCAGAGCACTGGGTGCCCATGTGCTTGATATCCAAAGTGTCTGAGAAAGTTAAAAAGGAGAAAGGATTTGTTTACTTCCTTCCTCACATTCTTGTCAAATCTCTGTTT
Organism: Monocercomonoides exilis; assembly: GCF_001643675.1. Classification (NCBI taxonomy): domain Eukaryota; phylum Preaxostyla; order Oxymonadida; family Polymastigidae; genus Monocercomonoides; species Monocercomonoides exilis. Next base: position 28,046 of record NW_027150607.1, on the reverse strand, counting down.
GCGTGCCAGCAGCAAATCGTCGACATGGATGAGAAAAAGAGAGAGACGCCTGCTGATTACATGCTTATTTCTGCCAGCCCTGTTCAAGAAAGGGGAAGAGGCCCAAGTGGCTCTGAGACGCTGAGAGGAGGAACGCTGCGAGGCACTTTGAGGCCAGGGGCAGCTGGAGGCGAAGGGAGCAGCGCAACTCTGAAGACATCGCAAGTTCTAGAGCTGGATGTGCCAGATATTCACAAAGGAGGTGATGGAATGGACGATGACTTGGGAGGGGACATGGAGTTTGTGGATGTGGACGGATTCAAGAAAGCAGAGGAGGCAAACGCCGATCTGCGCCCATTCCATCTCTATCGGGAGATGCTCACGAGAATTGACACAGATAAGAAGTATAACAGCGTGACATGCAGAATGACGATATCTTGGATCAACTATTCATTCATGCAAACAGCAATGGAGAAGAAGCAGCTTATTGACAGAGCGGGCAAAATCCGTCTGTCTGAGCAATACGACTGCGTAGTGAGCTGCTTGTGGCTGCTGAGAAACTCCAAGCTTTCTGTTTATCATCGTTTCTTATCCCATCTGCAGCTCGAGCAATATCCATCACTCATCTCTCTGCTGGCCGCAGCTGTCGAGCTGTTCCGTGTGGAGAATGTGACCAAGTTCTTGAAGTCGCTGAATCCGTCTGAGCAGATGTCCAAAAATGTTGACAATGTGAAGAAGAAGCTGGAGGAGATGCAGGCTACGGTTGCTGGAGGGCATAGAGCACGCGTCAACTTCAGAGACAAGAAGAAGGATCTTACACTGCGCTATCATTCTCGAAACGCTGGTGCTCCATCTTCTTTGTCAGTATCATCGTCAGCAATGGGAACACTTCCACGCAATTCATCTGGTGGAATTGATGATGGAAACACACTCTCACTGGCATCGCTGGGGACAATGGGAAGACAAGGTGGCACAATCAAGCTTTATGGTGGAACAGGCTCCATCCGCTTCTCGAAACGTGCCTCGATGAATTTGCCTTTAACTTCTTTGGGGAATCCCGATGAGGATCAGCCATCGTCGTCGTCATCACCATCGACAAGCGCTCTGTCCACCCCTCAATCACAAATGCGTACTCTTCATTCGAGTTTCCCGTCACACACAGACATTTCAAAGATCTTCACTCCTCCATCTCCCAATTCTCCACAGGGAGGACTCTCCAACAGCGGAAGCACAGCCGAGCTGGGTGGAACAATGAACGCTCGGCGGATGAAAGACGAGGCTGTTCGCAAGATGCTGAGCGCAAGTGCACTTGCAGAAGCAAAAGAGCAGCCACTCACAACTGCTGCAGCTGAGCAGGAAGGAGACAATTACTACAAAGCACTGGATTTGATGTACATTGTATCTGAGACAATTTGTGCTGCGATTGGCGAATTTTCTGCCTTCACCTCGAACAAGCTGCTGTCGAAGAAAGCATTCAAAGACGCACATCGTGAACAGCTGGGGATGTTTCTGGGCGACCAGATGTCCTTCGAGATTCTCTCAAAGCACTTCAAAGAGAATCCAAAGGAGCGGACTGCGATTCGCTGGAACTACAACCTCAGCAACTGCGAGAAAGAGCGAGAAAACTACCAGAAGTTTGCATGCAACTCGGCGCATCACAGTCTTCAGGAGACTTGGAATCTGTTGCTGAAGCTGTTTGCTGAAAAGCAGTCCGAAGAAGCATCTGCCTCAATCTTCAATCTCATCTACTTTTTGATTAAAACAGGTGGGCAATTCCTTTTGGTTGAAAAGAAGGAGGCACTCAACAAACTTACTGAAATATTGATGGAGCGCTGCAAGTCGTCATTCCAGTCGGTGAGAGAGAATGCTGTGCTTACTCTTTACTCAATCATGAAGATGAACTACATGCTGACTTCTGGAATGTCCCGTCCTCAGTCAATCTTTACATTGTGTGTGTTCCGTTTAGCATCTGCCAACACTTTTGAAGAAGAAGCAATTAAGCAATCATATCATTCCTTGTCGAATCTGTGCAACATCGATCCAGAGCAGGCGCCAGATTTCAACACCAAATGCACCGGTATTTGCAGTCGTCTGCTAACTATTTTCGAAGAATCCGCCGTTGTGAAGAACATGAAGGACATCGACAATGAACTGACAGCAGATCTGAGGTATTCACTCGTTCAGTCATATCGCCATTCGCCTGAGTTGTGTGTCACCAACTGCACAACTCTTAAGGATCTGATGCAGACTATCAGCTGTCTCGACGAGGCTGCTGTAGCGCAAGTGGTGAAGTGTGCTATCATTCTTGATATTTACACAGCTGACTTGAGAGAAAACCCAGACTCATGCGAGTCTGTCACATATCCTCAATATCTGCCAATTCGTAGTGATTTCGCTAAGCTGGATGGACAAGGCAATCTTCAGGTGTTGACCTGTGAAGAAGTTATTAGAAAGCAAAAAGCTGTCAGTGGAGATTCTTCATCTTCATCAGCAGGCTTCATTCCTGCTGCTCCAATTGTTCCCAAAAAGAGAAGATATGGAGCGTCGTGGGTTGCATGGGACGTGTTGCTGAAGGAGATTATTCCTCATTACAAACTTTACAGAGCAGATGAGCTTATTCATTTCGTCGGAAACACAGATGCTGCATCGGCCATTCGTGATTCACGTGACTTTGTGATTGAAAAGTGTGTGGATCAGCTGGAAGAAGCAGCGAAGCTGTTGTCAAGTGCGCACATGTATGAATACGTGATTCCAGTCAAGAAAATCCTTGTTGCATTTTATCAGGCACTCAACGATTTGCCGAATCTGCAGAGAGCATGGTCAGAGTTAGCAGAACCGACTTTGAAGAGCATCATCGAAATACCCATCAAAGGAAGAGTGCAAACCAACTTCTACTTCATCGGGCTTTATGGCAAAGTGTTCGAAAAGGAGAATGGGAATGAGTATATCATCAAGGAATATAACTTCAAGAAGATTGGTGATGTTAAGCACGGACTTATTGCGAAGTACCAAAAGAGGTTTGGCATTCAGCCGACAGTTCTGTCTGAGCGGCCGACCAGCGAGACGATGGACAAAGTTGCCGATGGCTTGTCGTTCTTCCTGACTGCAGTGGATCCGTACTTTGATGAAACTGAGGTTAACGACCGCAGAACAGGATTTAGCAGAATCACAAATGTGTCAAACTTCTTCTTTGATAACACGTTCACAAAGCCAAAGCCAGAAGACAAAGAGCAGAAGAAGAGAAGAGAGCCGCATATGCACGAAGTATTCCTCCGCCGGACGATCTGCCGCACAGAGCAGCCTCTGCCGTTCTGCACGCGCCGTGTGCCGATCAAAAGCGGTGGAATGGAGATTAAAGTGTTCTCGCCTGCCCAGAAGTGCTCGCAGGATGTGCAAAGCAAAGTGGACCAGATGAAGTTCCAGATGAATCCTCTTGACGAAAAAGCGCTCCTCACAACCATCAAAGGCGCCATCGCCACCGAGGTCAATGCCGGTCCAATGGCCATCTTTGACTGCTTCCTCGAGCAGCACAAGGACGAAACAGACGAGGCAGACCAAGACTTGGTTAAAGCCACTTTCCACGTGTTTTTCTTAACGTGCCGTGAAGCATTGATAAAACTATGCGAAGCTTCAACTTCGGTGGGATTGTTGGAAGAGCTGGTTCAGAAATACAACGGCTTGGTTGAGAAAGTGCGTGGTCATATTGGAGATATTCCATTACTTCAGCAAGGCATAGATTATTAAACTGAATAAATGCGTTAAATACTATTTTTCTGTTTGTTTGTTTTTGCTGATTTTATCCTCTTTATCTTAATAGCGATATGTTTCTTGTGTTTATTGTTTCTTTTTAAAAGAGCTAGATAGAAGTTTCTGTTGTGTTTCTTAGTTATTCAAAATGTTAAAGACAAACAAAAGTGCTCCACAATGTTTTATATTATGAAAATCAAATAATTTATTTCATGTGTTGTATCATTTTGCCAAATGCATTTCGATTTTTTAATATTGAATTTTTTGCTCTTTTCATCAAATGCTCATGATTATTTTTTTATTTTTTTTTATTGCTGTTTTGTGCATATTGTTTTGAAAATAAAAAAAGAAAAAGTAATTTGATATTTCCATTATCCCTTTTGCACACAAACATAATTGCATTAGAATTTCTCATGAATACCAATTATGCATATGCATTTGAAGGGATTTCATTATTGGAGAAGATTTTTTGCTATCTGCTTCGTCCAATTTATCATTAGGTATATTTCATTTTTATTTTTTTAAAATACATTTCAACTAATTATTTCATAAAAGACTCGAAGGGCTCACACATTCAGAGAATTTTTTCAATTTGGAATCATGTTTCTTTCCTTTTTTCATTGTTATTTTATTCTGTAAATCCAATTAGCCATCGGCAAAGTAATTATTCGTATTATATTGGTTTTTTGGATGGTTCATCTTTCGGGCAGGCATTAGGAAAATCAACTCTAATTCTAACGTTTAGCATTTGCATTATTAATTTTTGTTTTTATGTTTATATGGGGATGATGTCTTCTATCTTTCGAAAAGCTTATTTTCGTTTTCCTTCTGTAATAAACTTTGAGATATTATGTTATGAAATTATTCTAACCGTCTTATTTATTCCATCCATTAACATCTTAATTCATTCATCCGATTGTTAATTTGACCAATTTGTTGGAGGAAATCTTATTCGGTTTTCGTTGGGTCTTGCTTTGATGGATCGGTTTTCCGTTTATTCACCCAAATCATAGCCATATTTTGTCTGTTGTTATATCCAATTACATTTTTCTTTTTAAACCCAAGATTGCTTTCTCATGATCCGAAGCATGGTGGTATCTCATCTTCTTCAAGCGGGATCTGGGACAGTTTGATTCATTTTTTAATATTTGGTTGCGTATTTGCTATGAGGATGTTGAATGACTGGCCATTCTGGCGTGGGCTTGTAACTATTGGATCAGCATTCACTATGTGCATATTAATCTTGATCTTTCAACCGTTTTATACTCTTAAAGGAAATTTGTATCATGGACTTCTTTTTGTGTTCTTTGGGGTTACAAGATTGTTCAATGAGATTGCAGAAGGAATTGATCTTGATGGAAAGCATGATGTTACTCGCATTACGCTCATAATTATTGGTATTGTGATGTCCTTTGTGCTGGCTGTTTTTTACGGATTATGTCTGAAAAAAAGGAGGTGTAAATTTTGGCTTTTAGCAGATGACATGAAGCAACTTCCGTTTGAAAAGTCTGAAAATAATTGCAAAACACAAAAAAGTGTTTGTAACGCAGATGAAGCAAAAGATAAAAGTGAAATAAATACAGAACAAAATATAGAGCTGTGAAAGACGCCAACTGTTTTAAAACGTATCAATTCGTTTTCTTCGCCTCGAGATATCGAGAAAAGCTTGAGCTTTCTTCAATTGAAGGAATATCGAACGGAAGAGATGGTTGATTATGCAAACACTGTTTATCTTATGGCATTGAAACGGTTTTCGTTGGATTCTTCGTTGATGTTTGATTATTCCCTTTTTCTGGAGTATTTCTGTAAGAAAAAGAAAAAAGCGGCTCAGCTGCTTATGGAATGTCGGATGCGGCATCGTTATGGCTCTCTGTCGTTTGTTGTGAATCTCAAGATGCAGACACGCCAGTTGGAAAAGGAAATCAACTCACTGAGAGAAAGGAGAAGCGGAAATTCTCTGAAAAAGAGGATGAAATCTCCTTCAAAACATTCGGGCATGTGCCGTAATGCAAGTAAGGTTAACGTTAGCAGCTTCAACAACTCAATTTGTGAAAGTGTTGGTGATGATTATTCATCTCAGGCAGTATTAACCACAGAGCATAAAGTTGATGGAAGTTGCATTCAGCCGAATGAAAGCGCTGCAATTTCTAATTCTGATGCTTTTGAAACAGGCGTAATGGATAGATCTTCGAAGCCTAACGATACAGATTTTTTGATATTGAAAGAGATTGAAGTAAACCAGGAGCGCGAACAAGAATCTGTTTTTAATGATGAGGATGAGGATGATGACGATGATTATGATATGAATACTCTTGCTTTGAAAACAAAAATTGCTGTCACGCAAGACGAGCACGAGCATGCATTGCGGGGGGTGCAAATGTTTTGGCAGATTGCATTGAATCAGAATCCGTTTGATTTGAAGATTATTCCAGAGCAGTTGGCCGCCGTGAATAAAGCAGCTGACAGAGCTAAAAAAGGATACGAAGAGATTTTGTCATCTGATCCGATGAGTGTAAAAGTTCTTTGCGGGTATGCTCAGCTTTTGCAGGGGGTATTTTTTGACGATGCTGCTTCGGAGGTTGTCATGGCGCGAGTTGCTCAGGCAGAGGAAGAAGGATACGGTCATAACGACTCAGCCGATCCTTCTGCTGTTGCAGATGCTGATGATTCGAAGCTTCCCAATGCTCTGTCCGCAACAATGAGTCATTCATCCCTTTCAAAATCTAGTGCAAATTATTCTCTGATTGCACGACGGCAATCGAATGGAAGGAAAAAGAAGCATAAGCGATCAGCAGTTCACATAGATGAAGAGACCATTAACGAACTTTCAGGAAAAAATGAGATAAGAGACATCACATCAATCTATATAATTGTTGTAGCTGCAATTACTATCCTTTTATGTGGAGCTTTTGGGGGTACAATGATGTTATTCTATTCGTTTGCTAACAATCATGTCAATGAGCTTATTTCTCTTCACCGCATTTGCACCTTACTCTCTTCAGTAAATGAAATGTCTATGTGCTCCATGTTCCTATACATTCACTCAACTCAAAATTTTGTAAATCAAACTGTGGAATCTCCAACACTCCATTCAATTCCCACATTGACAAAGAGGCTGGTGGAGCTTGCCAATTCTGTAGAAGTTTCTTTTCTGATTTTTTCTGCCATTGCTGATTTGACTCCTTGGGAATCTGCTTATTTAAATTTGCAAACATTTTATGTGGTAAGCTCTACCTCATCGCAACAATCATCAAATTCTGCTATCTCTCCTTAGTCACACTCTTTTTCTTCATCATTAATTGAACAGCCCACTCCTTTGATATTCTCCAATGCATCTTCCGTTTCTATTGATAATATAAATAGTAGTTCTTCTTTTTCGTTTGTTAATAGTTCTGAAAATATATTTTCCGTTCAATCCTCCAATCACTCACAAGAAATTATTCATAAGCATTTGTCTTCATTTTCTATGGAAGCTTTATCTGAAACACATGATTTAAATGCCTCTATTCCTCTCGCTGCCCAATCTTCGTCGCCTCTGACATCAAACACCGCAATAACTATCATATCACAAACGGGTCAAACAACGTCATTACTGAATACTCTTTCAATACTTGCTCAAAAAGCAAGAATTTTGGGTTCTTCGGATAATCCTCAATCGCTTCCTTCGTTTTATTCTAATCTTTTGATTTTGATGTTCAACTCTTTCCAAAGTGTTGTGGAAGGTGGAAAAAGTGCACTGGCAAAACTTAATAAAACGACTTTTCAAGCAAATCGTAACATCATCATTGCTTATTCCGTTGTGCTTTCCAACATTGAAAATGCTTTGAGCATTGTTTATTTACTCTTCACTTGTTATTCTTTCTACAACCTTCAGAAATCGAGAAAAAGAGCATATGAAAAACTTTTGGCCATGTCCAAACGGCAGATGCAGTCTCAACAAAAGCATTCACTCGAAGAATGGAACTTTTCTTCTCAAAACAAAGTTGATGACAATTTGGATGCGACAGAATACTATCACGACAGAAAAATCATAAATAAGAATTGTTTCGAGCAAAATCATCAATCTGAACAGTTATCCAAACACAATGAAGCGCTTTTTGCGTTATCGAAAGATTTGAAGATGATTTCTCCTCCGAATGAAAAAGCTTTGTTGGTTCCTCTTTTGCGTCAGCTCAATTGCAATGATGAAGAGAACGAGCAACCTCGTGGTTTTCTCAGACATACAGTGCCTGATACCGAATGGGAGGACCATCTTGAAAAACAACTGGAAAGATTGACCACAAGCTTCGAATCACTCCCACCTGCTGTTACGGGAGTGCACATCACTCTGATGCTTATTGTATTCTGCTTCAATTATTTGGTGACTGTTGTTGCAATTGAAGTTGTGGTGCAGCTTACAATGAAATTCAGACAATTTATTGCTTCGTTAATTGTTTCTGGTCTGCGACCTACAATGTTGCTTATTATTCAGTTTCTTGTTCTAAGATTGGGATCCAGAGGCTCAGAGATTGTTCCTCCGACTCGCATCGAATATCCTTATTCAACGAATCCTGTTTGGAGAAGTAGCGATCATCTTTCTGACGATTCAGTTAAGCTAGCATCTATTCTGAAAGGCATGCACACTTTCTTTTTGAATATGCATCACCAGGTCCATTTTGGAAACATCGAAATCACAAAGACGAACGATGCAATGATTTATGGGCTTCCAACAAAACGTGCATCTGTTTCGTTGAATGCTCGTTCTCTGTTAACAACAAAATTATGTTTTTCGGGCAATACTTCGATATGTGATGAGATTAGTATGAGTTATTGGCTCGCCCGATTCTCTGATGATGCTCCACCATCACTATTGTCTTTATTTACAAGATTGTCAAATTTTATTGAGTTGTAAAGCCATTCAGATGCGACTCACTTTTCTTGCTACAATATTATCTACAAATATGTTGTGTCTTTTATTAGATACGATCTTCTCGAAGGGATGGATTCAATAAGTGATAACTTTGTTAATGAAGCTTCAACAGATATCAAATCTGCTCAAAATATTGTTGTTATATCGTCTGTTTAAGTTGTCGTTGCAATCATTGCGTTGCATGTCAGTATGAATGTTTGCCTTCATCAATCATTCAAAAGCAAGCGAGTTATTACTGATCGCATCCTCTTGATGCTTCCAGCTGATGAAGAGGAGGACAAGATGGGCTTTGAGCTTGCCAAGGATATGCAAACAGGATTGAGTGCAATTGATGATCGGAGAAAGGAAATGCTTACATGTACTCAAATTTTGATTGAGGGAATTAACCAAAAAATAGGAGTTGCAACTCTTTCATCTTTGCATGAGCATCTAATGGTTATTGTTTTTGATGCATTTCAGAAGGAAGAAAGAATGTTTAATGCACTATCAAAAAGAAAGAATTTAACAGCCACAGCATCTTCGATGGGGCATCAAAATGCAAATTCTTCAGAGCTTTGTGCAGACATTTTGGATGTTGCTTTAGTGAAGGATTTTCACATAAGGCAACATCTTTTGATACGGCAACGTTTGACTATTATCGGAGATATACTGAAACAAAAAGATGCTGCAAGCCATATTATTGCGAAAAGATATTTGTCTGTGATGTTTTTTCTCATTTTTCGAAAGAAGATTTACTAATTCCAAAACTATTAAAGAGTAAGCCTTCAACAATAAATGAATCATCGAAATGAATGTTTGAAGTGGTGTTATTGCAATTAAGCTATAGATATTTTGATTTTGTAATAAAGCAAATACGTACATTGAATTTTATTGTTGTCTTGTTTCTTCATAATTATTTTTATCATAAATGGTGTTTATTCTTGAAATATGAAGAAATTATTTAAAAGAAATTATTTTATGTATTTTTTATTATTTCCATAACTTTTAATGAAATTGTATTGTTTGAAACTTCTATTATTTAAGTTGATTGGTGTTCTTGAAATTTAAAAGATTTTGATTTTTTGTTTGGATGTTTGTATGTTTGAAAATCAAATTTTGATTCTTATTATCGTCAACGTTTTGATACCAATTTTGCAACTGATATATTCGAACTGTTAAATATTTCTTATCAAAAAAAAAATAATCTATTGATAATTTTCGTGTTTATTTGTTTCACATATCAGTAACAATCTATTTGAAATGTTTTTTAAAGGAAAGAAAAAAAAAAAAATCATTGAAGTGATGAAAATGATATTTGTGAGTTCATGTTATGGCGAGAAAAAAATAAAACTAAAACTCCCTCTGCCAAAATCAAATTCAGTGTGGACAAATAACAATGTCATAATCATTTGAACTTTTGAAGATGACGGAGATTTCCATAAGAAAAGGTTAGAAAATTGAAATGAAGAAAATCAAAAACAAGTTTTCTTGTCAAGAAGAAAAGGAGAAAATTCTCGAACTTCAGGCTATTTCTTAGAAAATTTATGCACTTTTGATTTATTATTTGTGATCAAAAAAGCACATAAATATATTCATAATTTGAAGCACTTGTGAGATATTGAAATTTTTGTTATCATAAATAATATGTTTGCTATCGGACATGAAAATATAGTTTATTTTGAAATCTGATTGAGAAATGGAAAATTATGAGAGAAACAAATAATTTTTGGAAGAAGTGTCTGATTCGGATGATTCACTTGCTCAACCAAAAAAACCTGCATATAAATTATTCAGATTGTTTCTCAATTCGGAGAAATCAGAAAAATGGATATTTTAGAAAATCATCTAAATCAAGCCAAAATGCAGAAGACACAGAAATGAAATGGATTTACTGCGTCACTATAAAAGGATGGTGTGTGTTTGCAGAAAATGCAGCAATCCGCAATCGGAAAACAAGAGTTTATCATTTTATCGACGTGGGATACCAATAAACTTAATTAGGATAATTATCCAATTTATTTGGAATGGTGCTAGTGAAAAATTTTGCTCGGAAATGTTGGGTATTCATTGGAACTCTGTGGCATATTGGTCATCTGTTATGAGATGTTGCGCGATGGACATCATAAATCAGAATGAAACTATTCTTGGAGGCGAAAACATTATTGATGAGATAGATGAATGTGTTTTAAGGAGAAGAAAATAACATAGAGGAAAAAGAAAGAAACAGATGTTGGTCTTTGGTGCAGTGGAGCGAAAGAAAGATAAAATGGATTAAACAAGGAATTTTTTTGTTATGATTGTACCAGACCGTTCCACTTCGACGTCAATTCCTATCATTCAAAAGCACATTCTTCAGCATTCAACAATAATATCAGATGAATGGAATGCATTTTTATCTCTTTCTCGTCTAGGATGCAATCATCTAACAGTGTGCCACAAGAGAAAAATATATGATGAAGAAACTCACGCATACACAAATTCAATCGAAATATTTTGGAGCCATATGCGAAGATTTTTTCCCTCTTTATGACATTTGAGAAAAATCCATTTCAGATCAACTTGCTTTTTGGATGATTAATAAGAGAAAGATTGTGAGAATTGAAGAATTTGTATCAAAAATCGTTTTCCACAAAGAAAAACAAACAGAAGAAGCTGAAGAAGAAATTCCTGATTTGGATGATTTGATTATTTCCGATGACAGCGAATCAAGTGAAAACTACAATATTTACCCAGGCGATTGTTTATTTTCATCCTAGTATTCAGAAAACTCATAAAGATAAACTATTTTATTTTATTTTAATCTTTTTTAACTGACTTTTTTCATTTTTTGTCAAGAAAAATTGTACAATTTTCAAATTTTTTGTATAATTGTAATTTAATTTTGATAAACTTTCACATGTTTTTGATTCTTAAAACATCACAAATGATGTTTATAAGCAATAAACAAACGAAATATGCAAGTATTAGAAATTACTGTTAAGTGTGCATATGCACAAATTTACAAATTGGTAAATTTTACAGAAATAATTTGGATTCAATAAGAATGACCCATGAACATTAAGAAAAAAGCGGGAACTCCTCAAGCAACCTTTTTCCGAAGAAAGAAAAAAGATTTTTCATTTTTCATACGAATTTTCTAGCTTTTTGTGCAATCATGAATTGGTTTTGTCACAAAAGCACTTAAAGAGTCCATTGTTTTCAGTGAAATAAATAATCAAATGTTTCAACCTCAATTCCTGTTGGACCAGTGGGATTCACAATAAAATACAAACAGGCTTCAACACCGTGCCCATTTGCTGATTATTCTCTTTATTTGGGAGATAATAATAATCCAGGTGCTGGATATTTATGTGTGAATATTTGGTAAGGATCCATTCTGGGTTCATATTGCTGAAGAATAACACAAAACAAATTTATAATTTGATAGACGTTTTATTTTATTGATTAATTTTTTTTGTATTTTTTCTCAAAAAGAGATTTGTTTTTATTTTTTAATTTAGTTTTTTAAAACTAAAATTTTCTTTCAAATAAAATAAATAAAATAAAATAAAATAAAAAAACAAATTGTTCAAAAAAGGGAAATAGAGAAAGAACATTCAAAACATTTTTTCTTTTGTCGAAAATTACGCATGTGCGCTTTGCTCAGGGCTTCAGAGCAGGAAGCGCCTCAGCACACGCAACCCTCAGATAGCGGGGCATCTGGGAGATGTCTGCATCTCTGTTCCCCTTCCCGTGGATCCAGTTCTTCACCCTTTTCTTGAAGTTGATCGGCATCCTGTCGAACACCCACAGGTACCTCTGCTGCAGCGGTGTCGGCCGGAACACCCAGCACCTCCGCTTCCCCATCTGTGCTCGCAGCGTTTCACGCTTGGCTCTTCTGCCCTTTTCGCGCACAAGCGCTGCTGTGTCAGAGCCAGACAGCGAAGAAGGCAGCTTCCCTCCTGCAAACAGACCTGCAGGAACAAGAGGCACAACAACCTGCACGACCTGCTGCACCAGCAAGCTCGCTCTATTTTCATCCAGCACAACGTTACAGGGAATCGCAGAATCGTTGAGCTCAACTTCTGCATTGGTACTTTCTCGAACAACTCGCCAGCATCCCTCCCATTCTGGTGGTGCTGCAAACGCTGCATCAAAAGTGCCTCCCCAGCAAGAGCCGGCTGGAGATGGCTGGCTGTGCACAGTTTGTCTTCCGTTTCCCAGCAGCCCAGCTGAGCCTGCGCAGTGCAAGCAAAGTCTGCAAAGCTGAATTTTCCCTTGTCTGCCTCTGCACCAGACAGACAGCCTGACCACTCACTTCCACCTTCACGAGACTTCCCTTCAAGCTCCCTCCAAACCCCTGCAGAAGCACAGCCAGCTGTCTTGCCTGCGCCATGCGGTCTCGAGCGAACATGCAATTCTGCCAGCGCTGGGCATCCGCGCCGAGGGTACAGCTCCACCTGCTCCATCAGCTGGTCCAGCATCTCCATCTTGATTTTCTTCATCTGCTTCTTCACCTTCGGATACAGCTCATAGAAGTTCGCCTTCTCCTGCAGCTCCCCCTGCCTTCCCCAGCCTTCTCCGCCTTCGCCTCCTCCCCAGCATTCCTGTGCTGCTGCACCAATTCCCTCACTCAATCCCGGCTCATTCACAGCTCCATCGCCTGCCCTGCCCGCTGCTGCCTCTTCTGCCGCCTCCCACATCACCCGCTCTGCCTCGTCCACAACCCAGTCTTTCCCCACCCACACCCCAAACATCTTGTGGAAGATCCTTGCCTCTTTGATCTCCACCCGGATCGTCTTCTCCCGCAGCCTCCGCGCCTTTTCTGCCTCCTCCCTCAGCGCCTCATCCACCCCTGCCTCTTCTGTGCCTGAGCCAGCGCCCCCTTTCACCCCTGCCAACAGCGCAACCTCTGAAATGCTCCCTGCCCTCCGCTGCACCTCGCTGTCGTAGCTCCGCCAAAGGCTCACCAGTACCTCCCTCTTGTTCTTCACGAAGCTGTCGCCCCACCCGAGTATCTTTGCCAGGGGTCTTGCCAGCCCCTCTGGCCCCAGCCCATCTGCAGGCATCCACGAATCTCTCTCTTGCTCTTCTTTGGGCTCCGAATTGTCAGACGGGGGTTCCTCCTTCTGCGCCTTTGAAGAATGTCCCAGATCGAGACACACAGGCAGCTGAGTGCCCACAGACGATGAAACAAAATGTGGCTCTGAAGAGCTCGGGGCACTTTCCACAAACGAAAACCAGTTGGACGAACGAAAAGATGAAGTCGGCTGCTCCAGCACACTTTTCATCTGCCCGCTCCTCAGATGCAGCATTTGCGCTGCACTCATTGCAAGCGACGATGAAGCCCCCGATTCCGCTGCAAAGATTGGCAAAGACAAAGCAAACTGCGAAGACGCTCCTCCAAGCAACGAGCCATGAACAGCCTCAGACACATCGCTTTTTTTCGGATTTGCGGTGCTGATGCTCAAACTGTTCCTGCCCTGCAACTCATCCCGCTCGTCGAAACGCTGCGCCAATAAGATCTGCAAATAAAAATATAGCAATGTCCACCGCACAGCAGAAAACAAGAAATCCACAACAACAGAGTGCCTGCCATACCTCATCATGTGTGCGATTGCCCTCCATGCTGTCTCTGCTCAACGCATCAGAAAAACAAAAATACACGTTTTCGAGCTGATAAATATGGCAGGTCCGATCATCGCTTTTTTCATTTCTTCGCTCGGTTTTGATGTTTCTAACAAAGCGCACAACACATCCGCTTTTTGTTTTGCATCACCGTGCATGAGAGTTGTCGAGGTGATTTTGCTGCTTGCAGGGCTGGTTGGCCGAGAAAAGATGATTTTGTGATTTGAACTCAAAATACCCACTGAAACCAACAGAATGATTCGCTTCTCCTTGAAAATTTCCACAACTTTTTGGAATAATCATTACCACATTGATTCATCGTATGAACAACTTTTGACAGCACAGGAAGATGAGAACGAGGAATAAGCTTGGCCAAAATACAATATTTGTTAAATTTCTCAAAATCAGGGCTGCTTTCAAGCATGAGGCTTCCATGAGTGGTGAACAGGTTTCTATGCAATATGCTGACAATTATCTTGTTGGATGATTGAATTGAAATTTTATCTTTGAATTTAACGCCAAAGAAAGAAAGAATGAATGAAAAAGTGAGAATGGTATTTCCAGGCAAAAAGAACAAACCGAGCAAGAAGAGCATCACAAATTCCAAAAATAAAAATATAACTGACGAAATGCAAAATTGAAAAAAAAAAAAGAAAGAAAAAGAAAATCGAGATCAAAGCAACATTTCAAACGAAAAAGTTGAGATAATTTTGTTGATCTGAAAGAGTAAATAATGGTTGCATTCTGATGAGTTCTGCCATTTCCCGTTGCAACGTTCAGCATCTCATGAGAGTTTTGCTGCTGGTGTTCGTTTGTTTGGGATCAGGTGCAACAAGCCAACCCTGGAAGAGCTTTGCTGAGACAGACATTGGCAGTGAAAAAAGAAATGGCAGAGAAGAAACATCAGGAATTGCAGTCTCAAGAAACAGCTTGGAAGGCCGCAGAAGCAGAGCAAAAAGCGAGAACAGTGAAAAGCAAAGGTCCAACGAAGAGAGCTGGATTTCCACTTGGGCTTCGATATCCAACACATCGATGACGATTCAAAAAGCTGTTCTTCAACAAACACGTGGAAAGAGCTTGATTGACATCCAGAGCAGCTCAGCCCTGAAGTTGTGGAGCTGCAGAGTGGAGATTGCACAGGAGGGGGCAGAGAGTCCGTTTAGGATGGAAAGCGGAGAGAGTGTGCTTTTCAACATTTCGCTCCAATTGCCTTTGGGAAGTGGAAGGATGGCGAACCTTGTGAGCCTGTCAGAGTCGAAACACATTCTGTCAAAACCAGGCAGAGTGAGTGTTTCTTCAAGCGATTTCAGGGACTTGGTGCAATGTCACGGTTCGTTTTTGCCTTCGTCGCCTTCCACTTCAGTTGCTGTGCGCCAATGCGAATTCGTCAACATGACTCAGATGCACGAACCTTTCAGACTAGTGGAGAGTGGAACAGCTGGTGCACCAGACAAGAACTGCATAATGGATTCGATAAACTGCAGACAGGTGCAGAATCCTTTCATGGGATGTGTTGTTGACGGTGCTTCCTGTCCGCTGTTCTGTTTCAACTCCTCATTCATGGAGTGCTCTGCGGAATCAGAGAGGCACACATTCGATACAGAAGAAAAGCTGTTTGAGGATACAACATTCTCATATCAAAGCTCGAGCGAAATTTCAGGGGGAGCAATATTACTTTCAGGAAACGCAACGCTAACATTGAAGAACTGCCTGTTTGAGAGTTGTCGATTAACGGGATCTTCTTCAAGAGCAGCTGCAGTGCGAAATGAGGGAACCGGTACTTGGACATCCGAAAACACGACATTCCATTTATGCAGCGCATACGAGGCATCAGGAGCATTCGATTCGAGAGGGACAAATAGCCTAATAATGGAAAAGTGCAAATTCGTTGAATGCGAATCAAGAGGGCATGGAGCTGGAGAGTTATATAATCACATTAGATGTGAAATATCTGAATGTGATTTTTTAAACAATCAGGCAACAAATCATTACTCAGGAGCTTTAAATATTTATCGTATGACAAATGATTTTTCACTTTTGTCATGCCACTTTTTATCGAATAGAGCAAAGACAAATGGTGGAGCAATTCGTTTTGATCGGTCTCAAGAAGAAACATTAACATCAACGATACTTTATTGCGTGTTTTTTAATAACAGTGCAGGAACACAAGGAAACGACATATATGTGAATGGTAGCTGGAATGGAAAGCTAACATTGACGATGAGTGAGTGTTATTCTTTGAGCGAACAGCCACGAACAGTGTTTGAATGGGCGAATCCAGATGAAACAAAGGAATATCTGAAAGACCCTCTGAGCACACTTTCTGTGATAGTTGTGGCAGTGAATGGGTTTGATTGGGATGGGTGTGGGAAGAGCGAGCAAGACTCGTTCAACTGCCTGACCGTGAAGCAAGGGGTGAAACGAGCAGCAGAGGAGTCGATGGAAATGAGGATCAAGGAAGGGGAGTTTGTGTCAGGGGAGGTTGAAGTCAGAGGAGGAAATGTCACAGGGAGAGGAGAAGGGAAAGAGGCGACAGTGATACGAGCAGAGCTTGGAGAGGCAGAAAGTGCGCTTGTTGTGATCAGTGGGGGTGAGGCGAAGCTGATGGATATGAAGATTGTGGATGATGGGCTGAGGGAGCGCAACCGGGTAGGATGCCTGTTTCTTGTGAGTGATGGGGGGAGCTCGCTTGAGCTGAGCGGGTGCATCCTTGCTGGAAAAGACAGTCAGGGGCTGGAGCCATTCTCGAAGACGCGTCTGTGTGCCATTGGAGGAGGGATCACACTTCAGATGTGTGATGTCAGCGGGTTTGGGATGGGGGATGCCTCGTTTGTGGAGGCAGGGAGCACATTTGAATCAGTGAACACAACATACTCATCTGTGACCCGAGCAGTGGGGCATGGGACAGTTGTTGGGAGCAGGGTGGGTGAAGGGAGGAGTGTTGTGTTTGAGAACTGCACAGTGGAGGGATGCAGTTGCGGGAGTGCAGAGGGGAGAGGAGGTGGAGTGCTTGCTGAGATTGCAGGAAGAGGGTCATTTCAGATCAAGAGTTCAGAGGTGAAGGGATGCTTGGTGGAGGAGACAGGCGGGAGGGGAGGAGGGGTGTTTATTGGGGTGGATGAAAGCAGCACGAACAACTTCAGTGTGGGGAATGTGACAGTCGGAGGAAACCAGGCGAGATGGGGAAGAGATGTGTTTGTTCTGTGCGGAGACCTGAATGTGTCTGTTTCGAGTGAGCGGGTATTTGAGATTGAGAATGCTGAGGGTTTGGGTGTTGACCTGGCAGGGACTGACAGTGGGCTGTTTTCTGAGAATGCTGTGGATCTGGGGTATTTCCTTGAGCAGCGGTATTCGGAGGTGATTGAGATATCGGAGGATGGGGTGGATGTTGTTGGGTGTGGGGATGGAGTGTATCCGTGCGAATCGTTCTGGAGAGGATATGAGAATGTGAAGAGAGGGGGAGAGAGGAAAGGGCTGAAGATCCGAGACAAGGCAAGGATATGCGATTGGTATGATATGTCAGGATTCACAGTTGAGGGAGTGAAGGAGGAAGGAAGATCGGAGATCACACTGAGCAGGAAATGACAATTGGAGAAGGAATCAAGAGCATTGTGTGGAACAATGGAGAGGCAGGGTTTTCGAGGATGGAGTTTCGGATGCCACCATCCTTTTCTGTTCCTGTGAGGTGTGCGATTGAATCCTCTGGATCAGAGGGTGGGATGTTGACGCTGGCAGATTGCAGCTTTGGGTGTGTTGGTGGAGGTGGACTGACATATGCCCTGGTTGTGGTTGGGGGAGGAATGATGGAGATGGAAGAGTGCATGATCACTGACATGCGATTTGAGAGGCAGCCATTTGAGTTTTGTGGGAGCAGTGAAATAAGGCTTTTGGAAGACGAGTTTGTGAATGCGGAGCTGAAAGGGCATGCTCTGTTTGGATTGGAAGCAGAAGAGGGAGGTGATGAGAATGGGAGAGGAAATTCGGCTGGGACTGTTGTGAAGATGAATGGCACCCAATTCAGGGGGGTTGTGCTTGAAGACACAAATGAGGCATGCATTGTGTCTTCGAGGGTGGGATTGAATGTTGTGGTTGTTGCTGATGGATGTCTGTTTGAAGGGGTGAGGTCGGAGTTGAGCTCAGAGGGAGGCGCGATTGGGATGGTGCTGGGGGAGGGAGGGATGCTTGAAGTGGTGGGAGTGGAGACAAAAGCGAAGGGATGTGCGTGCGAAGCAGTGGAGAGAGGTAAAGGAGGGTTTGTGTGTGTTGAGTTGCAAGGGGAAGGGAGTGGAGTGTTGTTTGAAGAGATGGAGTTTGAAGGGAATGATGCCTGGGTTGGGCGAGACATGTTTGTGAAGTGTGCGGATCTGACAGAGGTGGTGAATGAGACATCGTTTGGGTTTGCGAAGGAGATTGGAGAAGATGAGCGGAAGAATTCGCTTGTTGGGGTGGATGGGGTGCACTTTGGAGATGGGGAAGATCTGTTTGTGTTCATCACTGGGTATTATGGGGAGGTGGTATATGTGGATGGGAAGGAGGGGGTGAACAACATTGGGTGTGGGAAGGAGATATTTCGGTGCTCGACGTTTGAGTATGGGGTGGAGCGAGTGAGGGAGAGGGGATGAGGAGGATTGTGGTTGGAGAGATGTGCTGGACAGAGAGGGAAACGACTCTGAAGATGGTTGGGGTGGAGTCGGATCGGGAGGATAAGATGAGTGTGATGGAAGTGGAGGAAGTGGTGGAGAAGGAGAAGGGGATGGTGTTTGCGGCAGAGGGAGCATCGTTTTTGAGAGTGAATTTCTCACTTCCTGGAAGGCTTGCGAATGGGCAGAGGGCGCTGATAGGTGTGTGTGGTGAAGGGGCGTGGGTGGAGGTGAGGGAGTGTGTGTTCAGCGGGAAGAAGGATTGTGTGGTGGGATTCCACTTGGTGGCTGGGGAAGATGGAGATGTGGGGATTGTGAAGTGCGAGGTGTGTGATGTTGTGACTGAAAGTGCGTTGTTTGTGTTTGAGGAGAGCGAGAAGGAGAGGAATGGGAGGAGGATGGAGCTGGAGGGATGCAGAGTGAGGAATGTGAGGAACAGGAAGGATGAGGCGAGTGTGGCGTCATCGTCAGTATCGGAGGGGGTGTTTGTGGGGATTGGGAACTCGACGATTGAGCTGTGCTCGGGAGGGAGCAAGAGCTGTGGGGAGGGGTGTGTGTGGCAGTTGCGGTGGATGGGAGGTTTGAGATGAACGACACAGTGGTGGAGGGGTGCGAGGCAGTGGAGGGGAAAGGAGGAGGGGTGTATCTGAGGAGCACGGTGGAAGAGAGGGAAGCGCTGGGGTTTGTGCTGGGGAATGTGGAGTTTGGGAAGAACAAGGCGCTTGTGGGGAGAGATGTGTATGTGCGGTGCTGGGAAATTGAGTCTCAGATCAGCGAGAGGCAGTTTGTGCTGGATCTGCGAGAGCCGCGATATGACAGGGAGAATGCGATCTGGGGAGGAGAGGGGGAAAAAGAGGAGGATCTGATTCCGCTGATTGTTGTGTATCGGAGCGAGCTGATCTTCGTGTGCGGGGCAGATGGGGAAGGGAGTGACTCGAAGCCGTGTGGGAACTCGACACTGCCATGCCGATCGCTGGACTATGGGCTGTCGCATGTGCTGGCATCGTCGTACAGCCAGGTGCTGATCGACAGAGAATCAGGGCTGAGGAAGGACTGCCAGATATGCTCGGTGGCAGTGAAGAGTCTGCATGGGTCAGAAGGAGCGAAGGTGGTGTTTCGGGAGGAGGTGGAGCAGGAGCCGTTGGCAGAGGGGGTTGTGGAATGCTCAGAGGAGGTGTGGCTGGAAAACATGGGGATGGTGTTTCGGGGAGGATTCCGGTCGGCACATGAGTGTCTTGTGGTGGAGCTGAATGGGAGCTGCACGATTTCGCGGGGAGTGTTTTCATCAGAGGGAGAGGGGATTGTGGTGGAGCACACGCTGGTGAGGGTGGTGTCGGGGAGGTTTGAGATGAGGGAGTCGCGGGTGGAGGGGATATGTGGGAGAAAGGCACTGATGCGGTTTGAGGAGAGCAGTGTTGTGGGAGTTGTTGGGTTTGAGGCGAGGGAGCTGGATGTGGGAGAGTCGGTGATGTGGATCGGCACAGGGGCAAAGGTCACAGTGAAAGAAATGGAGTGTTGGGATGTTGTGTGTGGAGGCTGCTCTGTTGTGAGTGTTGGAGATGGCGATGATGGTGAAGATGATGAGGGAAGGGGAAGGGGAGTGAAGGAAGGAGGATCTGTGAAGGTGGCACACTCTTTTGTGAGGAACATCAGGCGAAGCACAGAGGGGGCATGTGCTGTTGAGGCGAGATTGGAGGATGTGGAGATGGTGGTTGCAAACTGTTCGTTTGGCAACAACACAACGCCTGGAAGGAAGGGGCAGATCATGAGTGTTGAGGGGAGTGGGGAGCTGGTGGTGGAGGGATCGTTGTTTGAGGGGAAAGTGGGAAAGGACAAAGAGAGTCTGGGAAATGCACAGGGGGATGAGATGTGCAGATGGAATGGATCGCTGGTGGAGCTGGTGGAGAGCAAGGGGGTGGTGAGAGACACGACAGTGAGGGATGGGGCAGAGGGAGGGATGGGAGTGGTTGGGGGGAGTGTTGTTGTGGAGAAGGGGGTGTTTGAGGGGAACAGGCCATTGGCAGGGATGGAGAAGTATCCGTCGTATCGGAGGAACATTTTGTGCAGCGGGATGGGAGAAGTGGACGTGGTGAGTGTGAAGGGCGGAGACGGGATGGGGGCGAGGAGCTCGATGTGGATGCTGAACGAAGGGTGCAATGTGAAGGGGATCACAGAAGACAGAGGCTCTTCGTTCTTCATCCCCACGCTGAGAGAGGTGAGAGTGGAAGAATCATCAGAAGCAGAAAATGTGTCAGAGGCGAGAGTGAGATTTGTGGGGTCACTCCTTATTCCGTGCAACCTGTCGTTCAGGGTTGTGGTTGTTGTTGAAGATGTTGAGCAGATTGAGTGTTTCGAATTTGAGGAGGCGGGGCATGTGAGCGAGGATGAAGCTGTGGGGAAGATTCCGTTGTCTGTTGTTTCGGGAGCATCAGCGCAGACAGAAGTGAAAGTGTGCATCCTCTTTGGAAATGCAGAGTCTCCTTCATCGACAGAGTCGTTCATCATCAAAAAATAAAAAGTGAGCCCAAGGTTGATGGAGAAGATAGAATTGCTGAAGGTGGGAAAGGAGGAAAATTTTCATGGGTGTTGATTGTGTGTGTTGTAATTGTAGTAATACTTTTGATTGCATTGATCATATCTATTATTCGATGGAGAAAAGCTAAAAATGAGAATAAAGATCTGAGAGAGATTGTTGATGATAACATCAGAAAAGATCCGAAGGCTTTTGAGATGGTGACGATGGAGATGTCGCCTGAAGAGCAGTGGAGGAGAGCAGAGAGAGAGGCAGAGAAGAAGAATGAAGAGAGGATCAAGAAGAGAATGAATGGAAAGGAGATGGTGCATTCGGAGTCTGAAGAGTATCTTTTGAGCGAGAGTGGTTCAACTGAATACATCTTGGGAAAGGACTCAGACAAGATCCCAGATTGGGCATTGGAAAAGGTTGAAGAAGAGGAAATTAGAAAACAGACTCCATCACCATCCACCTCAACCACTTCAACAACTGATTCAGATTCCACATTTGTTCGAGGGGAGGATCTGTGCCCAACCACTTCATCTATGTCTAATCTGGTGGATGCAATGGCCTGTTCGTCTCCTCATGAGAAATTGATTGTGGATCTGAGGGATTCGCTGTTCATGCTGCTTCATGGGAGGAATGAGAAGAAAGAGATGGCGATTGGAAGTCTTCAACAAAGAGAGCAGACAGCTGCCCAGATCCTGTTCTGGGTGGCCAATCTTGCACTTCACTCCTTTGATGAGATGGAAAACGGATTATCTTCACTGGCCAATCTGAGTCCTCACATTGTTCTTTTCTCAGAACACATGGTGATCTGCATTGCCCTCCACTCCGACTGCTCATCAGACTCAGACACTTCATCATCGATCTCATCAACAACAGTTGTGACATCTGCAAGTGATGATGATGATGACTCTCTGCCTTCATCAGCTTTTGAGGATGAGGATGATTCCAGGAAGGAGTGCTTGAGGTGGAAGGCGCCAGAGTTGTTGATCAACAAAAACATGGGAGCAACGAAGGAGTCGGTGGCATTCTCGATTGGGATGATGCTGTGGGAGTGCTTGACGCTGGAGATCCCGTTTGGGGAGTATGAGGCAGAGGTGGCGGGGCAGAAGATTGTGAATGGGGAGAGACCGAGGAAGGATGTGAAGAGCACGGGAAGTCTGAGCACAGTGGTTGGCCAGTGCCTTTCAGCAGTTCCGGAACAACGGCCCACGCTGGCTGGGCTGAAGCGAGAGTTTATCCAGCGGTTTCCGGCAGGAGGTTTAGTCATGACTGTGTCGGATGCTGTGGATGTTGAGGAAGACACAAACGGAACAAACAATGGGAGTGGGAATGGGAGTTGGAGCTTGATGAGCGAGAGATGAAAAGTGTTTGAGGGGTTGGTGTTTGTGTTTGTGGAGCTTGTGAAGATACCATTTGGGATTGGATGGGAAGAGAAGAAAACAGAAGCATTTGAGCTTTGAATGTTTTTGTTTGTTTTTGTGGGGTATTGGCTCTTTCATTGAGAGAGTCAGATGCCTTTCACCTGTTTTTGGTTGTTGGGTGTGTTGCAATGGGTAAAGATGGAAAGCTTCTGTTTTCCCTTCTGTTTTCTTTTTATCTTTTTATTTCACTTTTTGTTTTTTGTTTTGAAAGGAGTTGTCATTTCAAACAGTTTCAACAATTTGGAGATGTGGGGAGTAAGGCATTGAATTTGTTCGTTTGGGCCACAGCTAGTACACAACAACATTCCGATAAAAGCATTGGCATCTTTTCACAATTCTGAACAATCAAAACAAAAAACGAAAGAGTTTTGATGAAACAATGATTTCAAAGAACTTTATTTTTTCCCATGCCTTCTTGTCTGCTTTTTGTGCTCATGGTTATTCTCCACATTTGACGTGAGAATGAAAATTGAAGCGACAGGAGAGGTTGAACAGACAAAGGTTAAGAAAAGAGAGGAGGTCTGTTCCCATCTGCAAATAATTTTTGGTGAACCTTTTGGTCATTTTCTCAATAAATGCACAGAGAAGTGGGCCAATCATCTACCACCACCAATAATAAGAGAATGAGAAAGAAAAGAAAGTGAATGTTTGCTAAATAGAGTGTACAGCGTGTTGTGGGTGCAGCCAATGCCCATTCAGTAGAGCATCGCAGAGCAGAAGTGAAAGCAAAGGCAAAGGCAAACATAAAAAACAAAACGAGAAAAGGAAGACAAAGATAAAGAAGATAATAATTATTATGATTACGTTAATGACTATGATTGATAATTGATGAATAAAAAAAAATTAAATAAATAAATAAAGAAATAAAAGTACTGAGAGAAACAACAGAGCAACGAATGAATGCAGAAACATGAATATTCGAAGCAATTATGGCCAGTCATGCCCCTTCGTCAGCCAACAACTCTCAAACTCTCAAAAGGACATCTGCTGCCTTTCCTCCTTCATTTTTCCCCTCTTTTGTGCTGCAATCACAGATCCAGCTGCACAAACCCATGCTTCTCGAAGTACCCCACCACCGGCTGCCACGATCGCAGCAACACACACTTCAGCTGCACTGTCCAGTTCGGCAGCGGCTTCCCTTCCTCCTGCTTCACCCCTGCCTTCCCTTTCCCCACCTCCACCACCAAAGGCGCTGCCTTGTCCTTCTTCTTTGCTCCACCTGCCGCTCCTGCTGGTGCTGGAGAAGTTGATGAGGATGACGAGGATGACGAGGATGAGGGTGATGACGAAGCAGCTGGCTCAGTTGCTGCATTGGCTGCATCCACAACTGCCTTCAGCCCTTCCATCGTGATCTCCTCTGATTCCAATTCCGATGATGATGAGGAGGAGGATGAGGATGTTGCGGGAGGCACCCAGCCGAGGATCCCATACACATATGTCGGCCCCACAAACACAACCCCCCACTTCCCATTCGGACTTCCAATGAATGCCTCGCTGCTCTCTGCCCCTTTCTCCCCTTTTTCTTTCTCTGCCTTCTCTGCCTGCTCCTGCGCTGCCCGGATCGCTCGCTTCGCTGCCACTGGCGCACGCGCAATGCACCACGTCAGGTTCGAGAAGTCTGCCGTCGCCACCAGCGTCAGCGCCGCATTCGACCGAGTAAACGCCCGCTTCACAATCTCGTTCTGGTACTTCGGCAGCAGCGTCAGCGACAGCTTGTACGCATCAAAGAACTTCACCGCACACGAGTAGAACTCCGCCGGCGTCGTCGCCCACGCCTTGCAGATCTGGCTGTCCCGCTCGTCCAGCTCCTCGTAGCTCTCCCGCGCCCGCGGCCCCGCCACAAACTCCAGCCGCACCGCCCCGTCTCCTTCCCGCGTCGCCCCCACAACCCGGATCAGCAGCACCTCCTGCGTGTTGTTCAGGTGCGACCCGCAGCACGCCTCCACGTCTGCATCCCCCATGCTCACCACTCGCACATTCAGCCCCGGCACCACCCCGCCCTGGTACAGCGAGAACCCGTGCTCCCGCTCTGCATCCTCCTTCTTCATGTGCCGCTTCGTGATCGGCAGCCGCGCCATCACCAGCGCGTTCGCCCGGTCCTGGATCGCCCGCACCTCCTCCCGCGTCAGCGCTGCAAAGTGCGTGATGTCCAGGTGCGCCCCGCTCACCGTCTTCTTCGCCGACGCCTGCCACACATGCGGCCCCAGCACATGCTGCGCTGCTGCATGCACCAGATGCGTCGCGGTGTGGTGGCACGCCAGCTGGTACCGCCGCGCCCGGTCAACCTCTCCATACGCCTTCACCGCCCCTGCTCCAGCCCCACTCTCCCACCCCTTCGCAATCGCCGACGCCTCTGCCTCTGTCAGCGCTGGCACCACCCGGTGCGCCACACAGTGCCCACACTTCACCACATCCACCACTGCAAACTCTTTCCCCTTCCTCTTCCCGCACTTGCACTTGCACTTGCATTTCTCATCGCTCGATGAACTCGATGAACTCGACGAGCATTCTTCCTCCCCTTCTCCTCCCCCAAACTCGATCCACAGCTTCCCTGTGTCGTTCTCCTGCCCGCCCGACGTCGGATAGAACAGCGTCTCGTCCAGCACCACCAGGTCCCTCTCCCGCGTCTCGTTGTTCACAAACACCCGGATGCACCTCCCCTCAAACCCCAGGTCCTCCAGATCCATCGGCTTCTCCACCGCCGGATCCGACTCCTCCCGCCGCGCATACAGCAGCTCCTTCGTCTCCGGCACCCCTTTCATCTGCTCCGCATACGCGTTCACCCCGTCGACAGCTGCCGCGTCGTCTTCTCCTTCATCTCCGCCAGCTCCGAGTAGTAGTTCTGCGGGATCTGCTGCCCCGTCACTTTCGCTATCTGGTCTGGCATCACCCCGTATGTCGTCGACAGCTTGATCCAGTCCTCCACCGTCAGCTCCACATCCTTCACCGCCTTCCCGTCTTTTCCTCCTTTCCCCCGCCTTTCTTCCCTTCCCTCCAGCCGGAGCTGAAGAAGATGATGATGAAGCAGATGAAGAGGCAGAAGACGAGCTGCTGCCCTTCGCTGCCCCTTCCCTCCGCTCAATCTCCTTCGCTCGCTCGTTCTGCACTGCAATAATCCGCCCCACTGCATCGTTGTCTGTGTCCCGCCACTTCTCATACTCCTTCCGCACAATTTTCTCCAGCGACGGGTTCTCTGTGAATGTCCCGTACAGCCCCCGCAGCGTCTCCCGGTGGATCGCCATCAGCTCGCAAAGCCCTTCCACCCCGCCGATCTTCTCCCACCACCCCCGATTCCCCAGCACCGCAAACACCCGCCGCAGCAGGCTCCGCAGATTCGACCCTCCTCCCGTCGACGACGGCAGCGACCCGTCCTCAATCGCCACCAGAAACGTCCGCGTGTGGTCCGCAACCACAATCAGATCCCGTCCCAGCTCCACTCCCTCCCGCAGCGTCTTCACTTCCATCCCCAGCCGCTCCGCAATCTCTGCCCACGTCTTGTCGATGTCCTCGCACTCGTCAATGTTCAGCAGGCAGCTGTACGGCCCAAACTTCCGCCACACACTCGCATCCACCTCCGCCCCCGTCTTCTCCTTCAGAAACGCCAGCGCCTCCGGAAACACATCCGTGTACGACGTGTTCGACCCGTTCACCAGAAACGGGATACGCTCCAGCCCAATCCCCACATCCATCACCCGCAGCGGTAGCGGCGCCCACGTCTTCTTCACCATGTCCGCCTTGAACTCCATAAACACCATGTTCCCCACCTCAATCCCTTTCACAAAGAACTCCACACACGGCCCCAGATTCCCGCCCCCAGCCCACACATCCTCGATAAACGTGATGTCCCCCTTCGGGATCCCCAGCGTCTCCGTCAGCCATCGCAGGTTGTTTTCAATCAGCCGCGTCCGCGGGTACTCCGTGTCTTCCTGCGGATAGAACGACTGGATTCCAATCATCACAAACCCGCTGTAGTGCCGCCCCGAAATCCCGATCGAGTCCAGGTCGTTGAACCGCAGGCAGAACTGCGGGCAGATCAGCGGGTTTGCCGGCGGCTTCAGCTCCCCGCTCACGCAGTACGGCTGGAACGCATAGATCCCTGCTGCCACATAGTCCACATCATCTCGCCACCGCGCCACCACCGGATACCGCTTGATCGCTGTATGCGGCGGCGTCGTCGTCTCAAACGAGCTGCATCACCCACACCCCGCCAAAGCAGAAACACACAAGTCGCAAGTTGCAAGTCAAAAGTCAAAAGCCACAGCCAAATCAAAATGAAATGAAATGAGATGAGATGAAATTAATTAAAAAAAAATAAAACGCTGCCCAGCTGCAGCCCTGCACACCTCTTAAACCCTTCCCACGCTTCCTTATACGTGATCTTGTGGCCCTGCGCCCCGATCCCGCACCCCACCCCGATGTGCCCGTACTTCCCTTCGCAGTTGCTGTCGCCGCATGTCTGCACACATTCACAAAACACACAAACACAAAAATCACACAAATCACACGGCCCCCGCAAAAACACCCCAAAAACAGTCTTCAACACAAAAACACTAACAGCAGCAACGCATAACTGTTCGCTCCGGCGACGCGCGCCAATAGTTGTGCCCGCACTTGCACGTCACCCGCTCGAACCCGTAGTCCTTCAGCACCACGGTGGGGTAGTACTTCTCCCACTCCCGCGCAAATATCGGTCTTGCATACGCTTTCAGCTCTTTCGATGAGCACGGATGCGCTTCTTCTTCTGCTGCCATCACAAACAATGGAATCCTTCCCAAAACAAAAATATTCTATTTTCTATTTTAAAATTATTTTGATTTATGGATCTTTAAGAGCTATTTATGAAATTATTTTGTGATGATATTTATTGTATTTGGAGAAATATTGCATATATTTTTGTAAATATTTGCATTTTATGCAAATGTTTTGTTGAAAATGGTACAACTGATAATGATTTTATATCCGAAAATGCTTTATGCAAAGGAGCAATATCTGCTATGAATATGATTGGCAATAATTATCAAATGGAAAGAAACGAAAAAATTACAGATAATAATTCAAAATTTTGCAATATTGATTTCCCGTCACCTTCATTTAAAGAAGCATTCTCTTATGGTGATAGAAATGTTCGTAATAACGCATCACAACCACTGGAAAGTGTTTATGTTGAAAATAATTCTTTAGATACAGATGAGTGTGGAAGCAAAGATAATCCGTGCAAAACTTTGACGTATGCAGTTGAACGT